>NC_084567.2:15262500-15270000 GCF_033978685.3 Nerophis lumbriciformis | reverse complement strand
AGTAAAAACAATAACACTTATACAGCTTATAAAATATATATAATATATTGTTGTAAATCAGGAGATGGTATTAAATGCTACTCTTAATAAAAAAATTTAACAAAATAAAGTGCACAATGAATAAACAAAAACAAAAACTACTATTGACTTCCATTTAAATCATTTGTGTTCTGCCCTTAAAGCTTTCCTGTATCCAGAGACTTACTCCCTGACTTTATAAACAAGAACAAAAACAAACCAAAAAAATATTTTGTAACAATAACAACAAGAAAGTGAAAAAATATAAACCTGATCACTCTAGTATCGTTTGTGTGCTAATGCTACACTAGGTTTTGATAGTATTGGCGTCTCTCAGGCGGTGCCTGTTGCCAAGTCACATGATTGAGAGTGCGCTGCGAGCAGGATATTTAGCTCATTTGTGTTTGTTAGCTGCAGAAGCTCTGTTGAATCTTTTCGCTGGATTGTGACACCTGTAAAAAAAAAATAGAACGTGCTCCCATGACTGCCGTACCTTCTTGTCTTCTTCTTGTCTATTGCAGACTTGCAAGCTTGTCACTTTAATCATTGATTTGTTGTTCGCTATTCCCACGTGGTAGTGGTAGTAGTAGTAGTGTGTTTCAAATTTCATTTTAATGTAATGCTGTTTGTTGCTTTCATTAGTGAAAACCTACTTCCTGCACTTGCTGCGCTTCTGACGCTGTCTCGTTGACATACAACCGCATCAAAAGTAACACAAAAAGTATCGGTAACGGCGTTGTAACATACGTAAAAGTAATTCATTAGATTACTCGTTACTAGATTTACAAAAAAAGTCTGCGGGCTATAGAGCGTTTTCTATTGGGGCTCCAGTATTCTGGAATGCCCTACCGGTAACAGTTAGAGATGCTACCTCAGTAGAAGCATTTAAGTCCCATCTTAAAACTCATTTGTATACTCTAGTCTTTAAACAGACCCTCCTTTTAGAGCAGTTGATCTGCTGTCTCTGTTCTGCTCTGCCTTCCTCTCCTGCGTGGAGAGGTTATTAGGTGACCACAGATGATGCGCTTGCTGTTCAAAGTCAGGACCCGGGGTGGACCACTCATCTGTGCATCAGTTGGTGGGGTCTCTGCACTGCTGACCTGTCTCCACTCAAGATGATCCCCTGCTGGCCCCACTATGGACTGGACTCTCACACTAATAACTAGATCCACTATGGACTGGACTCTCACACTATTATGTTAGATCCACTATGGACTGGACTCTCACACTATTATGCTAGATTCACTATGGACTGGACTCTCACACTATTATGTTAGATCCACTATGGACTGGACTCTCACAATATTATGCTAGATTCACTATGGACTGGACTCTCACACTATTATGTTAGATCCACTATGGACTGGACTCTCACACTATATGTTAGATCCACTATGGACTGAACTCTCACACTATTATGTTAGATCCACTATGGACTGGACTCTCACACTATATGTTAGATCCACTATGGACTGAACTCTCACACTATTATATTAGATCCACTATGGACCGGACTCTCACACTATTATGTTAGATCCACTATGGACTGGACTCTCACACTATTATGTTAGATCCATTATGGACTGGACTCTCACGCTATTATGTTAGATCCACTATGGACTGTACTCTCACACTATATGTTAGATCCACTATGGACTGAACTCTCACACTATTATGTTAGATCCACTATGGACTGGACTCTCACACTATTATGTTAGATCCACTATGGACTGGACTCTCACACTATTATGTTAGATCCATTATGGACTGGACTCTCACGCTATTATGTTAGATCCACTATGGACTGGACTCTCACACTATTATGTTAGATCCACTATGGACTGGACTCTCACACTATTATGTTAGTTCCACTATGGACTGGACTCTCACTATTATGTTAGATCCACTATGGACTGGACTCTCACACTATTATGTTAGATCCACTATGGACTGGACTCTCACACTATTATGTTAGATCCACTATGGACTGGACTCTCACACTATATGTTAGATCCACTATGGACTGGACTCTCACACTATTATGTTAGATCCACTATGGACTGGACTCTCACACTATATGTTAGATCCACTATGGACTGGACTCTCACACTATTATGTTAGATCCATTATGGACTGGACTCTCACACTATTATGTTAGTTCCACTATGGACTGGACTCTCACACTATTATGCTAGATCCATTATGGACTGGACTCTCACACTATGTTAGATCCACTATGGACTGGACTCTCACACTATTATGCTAGATCCAATATGGACTGGACTCTCACACCATTAACTAGATCCACTATGGACTGGACTCTCACACTATTATGCTAGATCCACTATGGACTGGACTCTCACACTATTATGCTAGATCCACTATGGACTGGACTCTCACACTACTATGCTAGATCCACTATGGACTGGACTCTCACACTTTTAACTAGATCCACTATGGACTGGACTCTCACACTATTAACTAGATCCACTATGGACTGGACTCTCACACTATGATGTTAGATCCACTATGGACAGGACTCTCGCACTATTATGTTAGATCCACTATGGACTGGACTCTCACAATATTATGTTAAATCCACTATGGACTGGACTTTCACACTATTATGTTAGATCCACTATGGACTGGACTCTCACACTATTATGCTAGATCCACTATGGACTGGACTCTCACACTATTATGTTAGATCCACTATGGACTCGACTCTCACACCATTAACTAGATCCACTATGGACTGGACTCTCACACTATTATGCTAGATCCACTATGAACTGGACTCTCATACTATTATGGTAGATCCACTATGAACTGGACTCTCATGCTATTATGTTAGATCCGCTATGGACTGGACTCTCACACTATTATGCTAGATCCACTATGAACTGGACTCTCACACTATTATGGTAGATCCACTATGAACTGGACTCTCATGCTATTATGTTAGATCTACTATGGACTGGACTCTCACACTATTATGCTAGATCCACTATGGACTGGACTCTCACACTATTATGTTAGATCCACTATGGACTGGACTCTCACACTATTATGTTAGATCCACTATTGAGTGAACTCTCACACTATTATGTTAGTTCCACTCTGGACTGGACTCTCACACTTAGAAGCGGCTTCACACTGTGGATAGACGAGGTGTCCGTTGCAGTTTGCTGTTCTGGCAATACCAATATTCGGGGTCGTCTTAAATGATGTTGTACTTCCTGTCAATGGAGCAACTTAAAGGGGCTGTTGACAACACACAGCAAAACAGTGAGCACAAATACACTACTATCTTCACCCTCAGAGCAGGAATGGCTGCTTGCTCCACCATGAGCGTGACGATGAAGAATCCTCGCACACTTTCCCCGCCGGGTATGCTGACCAACAGCTCCAAGTTCCTGCGTGAAGTACGTGCAGCGTTATTTGGTCGGCCGTTACGCACTTGTGCACCGTGTGAGTCTTTCAATGTACTTACCGCAGTTCTAAAGGGCTGTGACCGGCATGCGTAGATGGGGAATAAAGGAGACATTTGAGAAAGACGGCCTAAAGAGACATTCACAAGTTGCTTGCCGTCACCCTTCTGGATCCTTCTTCCGCCAGTTTGCCAGGACCGCGTCGGCGTGGGTGAGGATTGGAGGAAGTCCTAAGCGTTGGGAAATCTCCCAGTACGGAACAGCCAGAGCACGAGGCAGCATCTTAGCGGGAGATGATAACCGGAGAATGTGTCAGCTTTCCTGTCACCAGTAAATATACGGTAAGTATAATTTTTTTTTCGTCTTTGGACTTTTTGGTTTTGCTTGTTTCGGACATGCTGACATGAAGTAAAAATAACGCAATTATGACGCTACAGCATGTCTGGCACAAAGGGTCACATGGGACAGAGGAAAATAATAAATATTGCCAAAAGTATTTAGCCACCCATCCAAATGATCCGAATCAGGTGTCCTAATCACAGGTGTATAAAATCAAGCACTTAGGCATGGAGACTGTTTCTACAAACATTTGTGAAAGAATGGGCCGCTCTCAGTGATTTCCAGCGTGGAACTGTCATAGGATGCCACCTGTGCAACAAATCCAGTCGTGAAATTTCCTTAGCTCCTAAATATTCCAAAGTCAACTGTCGGCTTTATTATAAGAAAATGGAAGAGTTTGGGAACAACAGCAACTCAGCCACCAAGTGGTAGGCCACGTAAACTGACAGAGAGGCGTCAGCGGATGCTGAAGCGCATAGTGCAAAGACTTTCTGTACAGTCAGTTGCTACAGAGCTCCAAACTTCATGTGACCTTCCAATTAGCACACGTGCAGTACGCAGAGAGCTTCATGGAATGGGTTTCCATGGCCGAGCGGCTGCATCTAAGCCATACATCACCAAGTCCAATGCAACGCGTCGGACGCAGTGGTGTAAAGCACGTCGCCACTGGACTGTAGAGCGGAGGAGACACGTTCTCTGGAGTTATGAATCACGCTTTTCCATCTGGCAATCTGATGGACGAGTCTGGGTTTGGAGGTTGTCAGGAGAACGCTACATTTCGGACCGCATTGTGCCGAGTGTGACATTTGGTGGAAGAGGAATTATGGTGTGGGGTTGTTTTTCAGGAGTTGGGCTTGACCCCTTAGTTCCAATGAAAGGAACTTTGAATGCTCCAGGATACCAAAACATTTTTGAACAATTCCATGCTCCCAACCTTGTGGGAACAGTTTGGAGCGGGCCCCTTCCTCTTCCAACATGACTGTGCACCAGTGCACAAAGCAAGGTCCATAAAGACATGGATGACAGAGTCTGGTGTGGATGAACTTGACTGGCCTGCACAGAGTCCTGACCTGAACCCGATAGAACACCTTTGTGATGAATTAGAACAGAGACTGAGAGCCAGGCCTTCTCCACCAACATCAGTGCGCGACCTCACCAATGCGCTTCCGGAAGAATGGCGGAAAATTCCTATAAACACACTCCGCAACCTTGAGGACAGCCTTCCCAGAAGAGTTGAAGCTGTAATAGCTGCAAAAGGTGGACCCACATCATATTGAACCCTATGGGTTAGGAATGGGATGGCAATTCAAGTTCATATGTGAGTCAATACTTTTGGCAATATAGTGTAAATACATCTTCAGATAATTACCTAAATGTGTCGTTAAATGTATAAAATTGGAAATAAATTAATATTTATGTTATAAAGTGTCTTATAATAATTTATTGTAAACCTGTATACATAATATATAATAGTATCATATTATTTAATTGATTATTTTATAACTTTGTTTTATTATTTCATGATTAAATTATTCCATTATTTAATTATTACATTGTTTATATATGTATGTTTTAATGAATTATTTCACAATGGAATTAATTATTCTTGTATTTATTTCATGATCCTGTGTGTATTTTATCTGTCAAAGTCAGTGGGCGGGTCCTAACACCTGATTGGTTACTCGGCATTTCCACTCATTTCTGGAACTTCAACCAGAGAAGCGGAGGAGTACTGGTCGATAATATCTTGCAGTATTTCTTTAGAAATATTTCTAATATTTGATGTGAAGTAATCTGAGCCTTTGTTCTGGCAATAATTCACAACATCATTAATTTTGATTCATTCATATTTTTGGAGCAATGATTATTTTTAAGAAAAAAAACTGCCAGCATGGCAGCTTTGAGTTATTGAAGTCAACATTTCAATTTGTTCTCATTAAATTTCACCTGTTTGCTCTTTTAGTCCACTTTTTTTGTAATATTATTTTTGGATTATTTTTCCTCCTCCTCTATTTAACCTGGTAAAAAAAACTAAACAAAAAAATCTGTTTTCCAAGAGGGCTGCAAAAAACAGGTTTCATAAATACATATAACAACAACACACAGTAGCAGTCACACACTTTAGTTAAACGCAGAAATAATTTACGACCCCGAAAGGGACAAGCAGTAGAAAATGAATGGATGGATGAACATAAAAACACGCAATAGATAAAAATAAAAAAAATAAAAAAGATTCATTGAAAACAATTTAAAAACATGTACAGTACCCAATAGGAACAGCTTATTTATCTTTTAAAATGGCCTGAAATTACCCCAAAGGAATGAACCATAAAACAAAAAAATAATACCAACTTTTAATTGACCTGAAGTAGTAGCTCTGAAGTTGAAAGGGGGAAAAATATGTACCGTATTTTTCGGAGTATAAGTTGCACCGGAGTATAAGTCGCACCTGCCGAAAACGCATAATAAAAAAGGAAAAAAACATATATAAGTCGCACTGTAGCCCGGCCAAACTATGAAAAAAAACTGCGACTTATAGTCCGAAAAATACAGTATAACTTTTATTTTTTGGCAAAAAAAAAAAATGCATCAAAATCAATGTTATGAGTTATTGACATATTTAAAACTCAAATATACTTCACATCAAATATTCCACTCAACCATTTTTTTTAATTGAATGTCGTCTAATAAGCACACAAAGCTGGTCTGTTCTTCTATTTTAGTCATTTACAAAAGGTAAACATGGTAGGCTATAGGCTACTAGGAGCTAGCACCTACACAACAGCTAAGCACACAATAGCGATTTCAGGTAACCTCAGATCCTTTAGTAATTCATTCCATGACTTCAGCAGCAAATCTGAAGGCATTTTTTATTTATTTTTATTTTTTTTACCAAGACCTGTGCTGGCTCGAGGAATCAACACGCCAAGAATGTCCTGCCGTCACATTAAATATTCCACTCTACCATTTAAAATTTTTTGTGTGTGCCATAAAAAAAATTCCATTGTTTTCCTTGACAAAAAAGGGCATAAAAATAGAAATAAAATAATGAATACGTTAAATCGAAGCGTTGAAAATAAGAAATATGTGACTTAATTTTAACACTTTTATGACTGAGATTCCTAAAGGTAAAAAAAAAAACCCATTGTTTTTGAAAATGAAAAATATCAATAATAATAATTAAATGTCGTCCAATAAGCACAAAAAGTTGGTCTGCTCTTCTGTTTTAGTCATTTACAAAAGGTAAACATGGTAGGCCATAGGCTACTAGGAGGACTTACACAACCGCTAAGCACACAATAACGATTTGAGCAGCAAATCTGAAGGCCTTTTTTTCTTTTTTCTTTTCTTTTTTTATTTTTTTACCAAGACCTGTGTTGGCCCTGTAGCTTAAAAAAAATTAGCTGCGGGGGTCGCAATTTGGACACCTCTGGCTTAGATGCAAGCAAATATCATCCGTTTTATTCCTCAATATCAGATCAGGACGCCCCTTATTATGATACTCTTCAGTATGTATAAAGAAAAGAAAGAAAAAAGGAGCAAAACAAGACATCTGAACAAAGTCACGCTCCCTTAAAATGTGCATATTGTTTCCCTAAAATATGAGAGGTCAAAAAGAGGTGGATACCTCAACTGTGCCTTGCTCCCCCTCCTGCCAAACGTATCCCATGGCCATGACACCGAGGGCCAGGTGTGCCAGCCGCAGTTGGCG
>NC_084567.2:15252500-15257500 GCF_033978685.3 Nerophis lumbriciformis | reverse complement strand
GATGCTGGGGGGCCGGATCTGGCCCGTGGGCCGTAGTTTGGGCACCCCTGATTTAGTCCATAAATAAAACAGTGAACATACTAGACAACTTGTCTTTTAGTAGTAAGTAAACAAACAAAGGCTCCTAATTAGTCTGCTGACATATGCAGTAACATATTGTGTCATTTATCATTCTATTATTTTGTCAACATTATTAAGGACAAGTGGTAGAAAATGAATTATTAATCCACTTGTTCATTTACTGTTAATATCTTCCTACTTTCTGTTCTATTTACACTAATGTTCAAATGTAATAATCACTTATTCTTCTGTTGTTTGATGCTTTACATTAGTTTTGGATGATAACACAAATTTGGGTATCGATCCGATACCAAGTAGTTACAGGATCATACATTGGTCATATTCAAAGTCCTCATGTGTCCAGGGACATATTTCCTGAGTTTATAAGCATAATATGAATTTAAAAAAAACGAAAAAAGTGTTTGTGATGCTAAAAAATATCGATGTAATCATAGTAGTATGTTGTAACGATACCAATATTTTGGTACCGGTACCGGTACTAACATTTTTTCATTACTTTTCGGTACTTCTCTAAATAAAGTGGACCACAAAAAAATTGCATTATTGGCTTTATTTTAACAAAAATTTTTAGGGTACATTAAACATATGTTTCTTATTGCAAGTTTGTTCTTAAATAAAATAGTGAACATACTAGACACCTTGTCTTTTAGTAGTAAGTAAACAAACAAAGGATCCTAATTAGTCTGCTGACATATGCAGTAACATATTGTGTCATTTATCATTCTATTATTTTCTCAACATTATTAAGGACAAGTGGTAGAAAATGAATTATTAATCTACTTGTTCATTTACTGTTAATATCTGCTTCCTTTCTCTTTTAATATGTTATATCTATACTTCTGTTAAAATGTAATAATCACTTATTCTTCTGTTGTTTGGATACTTCACATTAGTTTTGAATGATAACACAAATTTGGGTATCGATCCGATACCAAGTAGTTACAGGATCATGCATTGGTCATATTTAAAGTCCTCATGTGTCCAGGGTTGTATTTCCTGAGTTTATAAGCATAATATGAAATTTTTAAAAAAGGAAAAAAGATTGTGTGACGATAAAAAATATCCATGTAATCTTAGATTTAGACTTAGACTTCATTTTTATTGTCATTCAAATTTGAACTTTACAGTACAGATAAGAACGGAATTTCGTTGCATTTGCTCATGGTAGTGCAGGATAAAAAAGCAATAAGTTGCAGATATAAATAAATAAATAAATATATTGCACTTTTTCATATGCATCCACGTTTATGGATGTATGTTGTCTTTTTTATTCCAGCGAGTTAATCCATTTTGGGGGGAGTTGAGGGGATAATTATGATGCGTTCAAGGTAATCATAGTAGTATCGACTAGATACGCTCCTGTACTTGGTATCATTACAGTGGATGTCAGGTGTAGATCCACCAATGGCGTTTGTTTACATTTTGACGCCGGTGAGCTACGGTGTGTAGTGAAGCATGTTTAGCTATTCCTCGTCCTGCAGTGATAATGATACTTGTCAGAAACTCATGGGGATTAGTGTAACAAAAAAATAATTAGGATTAATCGTTTGACGGCACTCGTTTAAAATAAAAGTGATTTGTCACATGCTGCTTTTAGAATAAAGTTGACCAACAGAAGCCAGATGCCAGAATTCCGCGTATCTCGGCCAGTTTGTCCCAATCAATACGTCTTGAGTTCAGATGTCTGACCCGTCATGTGCACGCTTTTGAGTCTTCTTATGTAAGAGAGCTGTCAAATTCGAGTTGACTCCTATCAACTGACACAGTTTGCCTATTTGATTGAAAGTTGCCGTTCAATACCTACCAGGGGCTCGGGTAGAATGAAGCCCAGCTCCTCCGAGACGTGGTACAAGTCCAGGGAGAAGGGAGTTGCGGAGTCTTTGCCTGCAGCCATGTCGGAAGCGCGGGGTTGTGTCGGACAAGGGAGGTTCTGCAGCGAGACCTCCAGCTGTGCGCGCTCCAAAAGCACAGAGGTCACAGCTGATTGTCAATAATTACGCAACACCGGGGGAGACCCTTGCGCTGCGCTGTGACGCACCGAGCCTGGAAAATCAGACTTTGGCTTTGTAAATGATTAAAAGTAGAATAGTAATTTACCACGGGAACGGCGTGGCGCGATTGGGAGACCTGAGGGTTCCTGGTTCAATCCCCACCTATTACCAACCGTGTCACGTCCGTTGTGTCCTTGAGCAAGACACTTCACCCTTGCTCCTGATGGGTGGTGGTTTGGGCCTTGCGTGGCAGCTCCCGCCATCAGTGTGTGAATGTGTGTGTGAATGGGTGAATGTGGAAATAGTGTCAAAGCGCTTTGAGTTCCTTAAAAAAGGTAGAAAAGCGCTATACAAGTGTAACCAATTTACCACGCATCACCGGTGCTGAATCACTTCTCGCCTTGCTCCCAAAAAAGATGTCATCCGACATTTGTTACATGAAACGTTCCTCGATTTATGCGAGTGGCAGCTCCTTGACAAGTTTGTTTTCCCCCAGTGGCAATTAAAGGAAATTTGTGACACGTGATATGGCACGATTTCGAGTAACCGGGGTTCCGGGTTTAGCCCAATGAGTACCACGAGAAGATGTGATCATCTTGAATGGAATCAGATGTAAATAGAGTAGATTATAATTATATAACCTGCTCAGTGGCCTTGTGGTTAGAGTGTCCGCCCCGAGATCGGTTGGTCGTGAGTTCAAACCCCGGCCGAGTCATACCAAAGACTATAAAAATGGGACCCGTTACCTCCCTGCTTGGCCCTTAGCGTCAAGGGTTGGAATTGGGGGTTAAATCACCAAAAATGATTCCCGGGTGTGGCCACCGCTGCTGCTCACTGCTCCCCTCGCCTCCCAGGGGGTGGAACAAGTGGATGGGTCAAATGCAAGAGGTTAATGTCACCACACCTAGTGTGTGTGTGACTATCAGTGGTACAATCATCTGGCATTTGTTTCACAATATTATGCAAAACTGACTTGTCTTACCTATTGGTACCTGCTGATGTATATTTGGGATCTGGATATGTCCTTAAAATTTGCACGAGTCCGCCATTGTAGTCCGCATCGTAGACAATAATCTGTGTGACAATCATTGGTACTTTAACTTTAATTAGTAGTGGTGTGACTCTTTGGACAGCGAACAATTTGATACAGAATCGTCTCGATTCAACGCGAGTCTTGATTCAGACAGATTCTTGCGGTTGTATTTTGGTAATATAATTCAAATGAAACTTTTTCAAAACAGGTCACAGGTTAGAAAAACTCCTTCTTGTTGCATAGAGGTGGCCTGAAAAACGTAGATTTTCGATTAAAATTTTTTCTAAAAATCTTCTAAAATCGATATATAGTATATACAAGCCAGCAACCACAAATTCCCATTATGTTCTTTACAAGTGTATGTAAACTTTTGACCAGGACAATGTATGTGTGTGTGTGTGTGTGTGTGTGTGTGTGTGTGTGTGTGTGTGTGTGTGTGTGTGTGTGTGTGTGTGTGTGTGTGTGTGTGTGTGTGTGTGTGTGTGTGTGTGTGTGTGTGTGTGTGTTTATATCAGTGACGTGCGGTGAGGTTGATGACTGGTGAGGCA
Source organism: Nerophis lumbriciformis (assembly GCF_033978685.3). Lineage (NCBI taxonomy): Eukaryota > Metazoa > Chordata > Actinopteri > Syngnathiformes > Syngnathidae > Nerophis > Nerophis lumbriciformis. Next base: position 15,253,847 of record NC_084567.2, on the reverse strand, counting down.
CTGACTTCATCACAGTCAGATTTACAAACATATGAACCCTAAAGAGTATCTTATTCACCATTTGATTGGCAGCAGTTAACGGGTTATGTTTAAAAGCTCATACCAGCATTTTTCCCTGCCTGGCACTCAGCATCAAGGGTTGGAATTGGGGGTTAAATCACCAACAATTATTCCCGGGCGCGGCGCCACTGTTGCCCACTGCTCCCCTCACCTCCCAGGGGGTGATCAAGGGGTTGGGTCAAATGCAGAGGACAAATTTCACCACACCTAGTGTGTGTGTGACAATCATTGGTACTTTAACTAAACTTTAACTTTACACATACAAACTGTAGCACACAAAAAGCACATTTAATTAAAAAAACGTTATTATGGTCTTACCTTTACTTATAAGTGCGGGAACAGTGGTGTTGGTGTTGGAGGAGTTGTGAATGAATGAAATATGAAATCCGTGCTGCAGTCTACAGGTGTACCTAATGTTGTGTCCCTGCAGTCGTTCACGGCTCCTCCGGCGCGAGCATTGTTGTTTTTGCACTTTTTGGCTTCTTGTTAAGTGACTTTTTTGGGGTGGATTCGGTCTTGCACGTGGAGGGTTTGGGTGTGGGCTTTGGTTGGTGTGGCGCTCCCGTCGGGGGGTGCATTCTGCGGCGGGGGTGCATTAACCGGCACCAGGAGGCGGGATTACTGCGAGCCTCACACAGTGCGTCTTCGCAGCAGTTTTATGATTGCTCAGCACAAGAAATACGTTACACACATACAGTTGTTGACAAAATACACTGTACATTATATACCTCAGCTAACTAAACTATGGAAATGTAGAATATATTTCATATAGAAATACGGTCTCACTGCACAGCAGGCCAGCAGTTAGCCGAGTCCGCAATCCATGTTGAGGCACTGAGTGACGTGCCTCAACTGGCTGCTGTTCACCGCACCGTCTCTTCTCAGTATTTGAACGGCAAATGTGAAAATTCAGTGATTTTGAATAAAAATAATCCAAAACTGGTGAAGTTAAATGGAAAATAACTTTATAGTATAATCACTGAATACATACAACAATTTAATTTTTCTTTTTTCTTTTTACATTTTTTTTTTTCCATGATGGCAGGTGAGGCCCTGCCTCACCTGCCTCCAGTGACCGCACGTCACTGATATATATATATATATATGCAGGTAAAAGCCAGTAAATTAGAATATTTTGAAAAACTTGATTTATTTCAGTAATTGCATTCAAAAGGTGTAACTTGTACATTATATTTATTCATTGCACACAGACTGATGCATTCAAATGTTTATTTCATTTAATTTTGATGATTTGAAGTGGCAACAAATGAAAATCCAAAATTCCGT
>NC_084567.2:15205000-15247500 GCF_033978685.3 Nerophis lumbriciformis | reverse complement strand
GCCTTGCATGGCAGCTCCCTCTATCAGTGTGTGAATGTGTGTGTGAATGGGTAAATGTGGAAGTAGTGTCAAAGCGCTTTGAGTACCTTGAAGGTAGAAAAGCGCTATACAAGTACAACCCATTTATCATTTATTTATTTATGAAGGAACAAATGTTAGCAATTAAGAGTTTACAGATAAGTCCTACTCAAAAACGCTGGTTGGTTAGAAAAAAATATTTACAACTTATAAAAGAGAATAAAATGTTATGGTTAGCATTTAAGAAAAGGGTTGGGGTTAGCATAATTCAAACAAGGAATTAAATAAATTAAATATGAAAGCTAATATACAAATATCAAATTATAGCATAATTAAAAAATGTTTACAACTTATGAAGGAAAACATGTTATGGTTAGCATTTTTTTTTTTTTTTTTAAGTTTCCAAATGGTCGGGATTAGGGTACAATTGATTTAAACATAATGATCTAATGAATGAAAGAAATAATATTGAAACTACTATAAAAAATAAATTGATAAAAACATTATGACCGGATGACCACGAGACCCTGCTTTAATACAGATTGTTTTGCATTTAGTTCAATTATTGTTTGTAATGATGTTAACTCTGCAGTCATGTTTACAGGTATGGAATTCTGTATGCAATATCTCACAACATCGATGAACAGTGCATACACCGTGAACAGGTGCTACGTGAAAATGCTCACTATTCCAATCCATTAATAAAAAAAATTCAAATGTCAGACAGTGTTGTTTTAGACATGTGAACAACATTCAGGACCATCAAATCCCAAGGGACAGACGTTGGTGCCATAGTTCTGACTTTTTTGTTGAGATTTCTCCATGATTTTTTTATGTATTTATTTTCTATTTTTTTGTCCTGTCCAGCTTCTCAGGCAAATCATATAGTTGATGTAGATGCCCATGTCAGCTGTTCAGATTTACCTTACAAAAGAGAAGTGTGGGATACTTCTCTTGTTGCCTTATTTGTATTTGACTTTATTAAATGTATTTATATTATCATTTGGTGCAGCCGGAAGTCTATCTAGGGGATAGAAAGAGAAGAAAAGGAAGACAGAGGGGGAAATTGTGGGGACAAAAGGGGGATAGGACAGAGAGACAAAAACAACAACAGCAAAGACAACAACAACAACAACAGAACAACATCAGCAAATAGGATATGTACAAATATGATGGTAAAAGTGATAGCAAATAAGCAGTTAGTGAAATAAAAAATAATACAGAAATGACAATGAGCATTATTACACTACAAATGGAGCAATACAAATACCAATAGAAATAGCGCTATTGATAATGAAAAATACCAATAATTTACCTCTACTATCAACAATACAGTTACAATACAAATGCAACAATACACATACGTAATGATAACTAGAGATACAAAAGAAAGCAGAAAAATGGAGGGGAAGAAAGAGAAGCCAGCTATATTAACCTTGTAGATTGTTATAGTAACACTTTGTTAAGCTTTGTCAGTGTGCCATGTGTTACCCAGTTTACCCTAGGGCAACAACGTTAATGTATGTTTGATGAAACGTGATTATATGCATGAGTGTATGGATGTATATGTACTTGTATATGTACCGAATGTGTATATGTATGTTTGTACAGTGAGTGTATATGTACAGTATGTGTATGTTTGTACAGTGAATGTATATGTACAGTATGTGTATATGTATGTTTGTACAGTATAAATATGGAGGTGACTTTTGGTCACAGCAGCAGTTAAAGTGTCTTTAGTGATCAAAGGTGAAAAGTGTCTACAGTGATGGTTCACAGTTCGGGGGTGGTCATGGTAGCTGTCTTTTGTTCAAAAAGATAAAAGTAAAACGGGGGGGGCTAGCATTCACAAGTTAGCATTCACAAGCCTGATGGCCCGTGGGTAGAATCTGTTTGTCAGTCTCTTAGTCCTGGATTTCAGGCTCCTGTATCGTCTGCCTGATGGTAGGAGGCTGAAGAGACTGTGCTGGTGGTGTGTACTGTCCTTTATGATGTTGAGTGCTCTCCTGGTGGCCCTGGTAGAGTACATGTCCTGTAGTGAGGGGAAGGCTGCTCCTGATATGTTAATTGTCATTTCTGTATTATTATTTATTTCACTAACTGTTTCTTTGCTATCACTTTTACCATCATATTTGTACATATCATATTTGCTGATGTTGTTCTGTTGTTGTTGTTATTGTTGTTGTTGTTGTTGTCGTCTCTCTGTCTTATCCCCCTCTTGTCCCCGCAATTTCCCCGTCTGTCTTCCTTTTTTTCTCTTTCTATCCCCTCCACAGAACTTTCCTCCAGAAGGTCTTATCTTTGTCCATGTGATGTCAGATGAAACAAAATTTGAGCTGTTTGGCCACAATACCCAGCAATATGTTTGGAGGAGAAAAGGTGAGGCCTTTAATCCCAGGAACACCATCCCTACCATCAAGCATGGTGGTGGTAGTATTATGCTCTGGGCCTGTTTTGCTGCCAATGGAACTGGTGCTTTACAGAGAGTAAATGGGACATTGAAAAAGGAGGATTACCTCCAAATTCTTCAGGACAACCTAAAAAGGTTGGGTCTTGGGCGCAGTTGGGTGTTCCAACAGGACAATGACCCCAAACACACGTCAAACGTGATAAAGGAATGGCTAAATCAGGCTAGAATGAAGGTTTTAGAATGGCCTTCCCAAAGCCCTGACTTAAACATGTGGACAATGCTGAAGAAACAAGTCCATGTCAGAAAACCAACAAATTTAGCTGAACTGCACCAATTTTGTCAAGAGGAGTGCTCAAAAATTCAAGCAGAAGCTTGTGGATGGCTACCAGAAGCGCCTTATTGCAGTGAAACTTGCCAAGGGACATGTAAGCAAATATTAACATTGCTGTATGTATTCTTTTGACCCAGCAGATTTGTTCACATTTTCAGTAGACCCATAATCATGTCATAAAAGAACCAGACTTCATGAAAGTTTTTTGTGACCAACAAGTGTGTGCTCCAATCACTCTGTCACAAAAAAATAAGAGTTGTAGAAATGATTGGAAACTCAAGACAGCCATGACATGATGTTCTTTACAAGTGTATGTATGTAAACAATAGACGCAGCATTGCAATGCATCATGTGGTTAAAATGCATGTTTGCAATTATACATGTGACCAGCAGGTGGAGTCTTGTGCCGAAGCACGCATTGAAAGCGTCGACAAATACCCCAACCAACATTGGCTCAAGTGGTTTCAATGCCACGCGAGGCTTCGTCTGACCATCACTAACACAAACAACACAATATAGTTTGTTAACAGTTTGTTAATTCAATAATCCCCGAAGCGCGTCTGGGGCTGCCGAATGTTGCTGCCGTTGCGAATGCGGAAGTGAGCGCTTGGAAAGTCACGTGACCAAGCGGATGTTGCCGATGACGCCAGGGCGGAAGTGGGCTATTTGAAGAGTCACGTGACCGAGGCGCGAGGAAGCTTGTAAAGAGACGACGAGCATCCAAACGGTAAAAATATTCATATTTAATGCTTGAACTGTGGATGCGTAATGTCCTATTTGGGGTTTGTTCTTTTTGTTGCCTCACACTGTACCACCAAATCCGTAAGCTCACGCCTGTCACGTTTCTTTTCAGCATGCCTGTATGTTTGTTAGTAAATAGCGTGACGTATTGTACGAGATTTTGTCGCTTTTGACGTACCTACTAGCAAACAAATGCTACTATTTGTTCTGCTTGTTAACTAATATCAAACATCGTTTCGTTCTAGAGTCAACCATTAACACAAACAATTCTACTGTGTGTAATATTCATGTTATTTTTTTAACATCTCAAAAAGAGAACTAACTAGCATGTCGTCTGTTGTCAAAGTTAATTTGTGTTTCTGCTGTTTGCAAGGAATTATTACAGTACTTAGTACGAATATATATATATATATATATATATATATATATATATATATATATATATATTTGTGTGTGTATATATAATGTGTGTGTGTGTGTATGTATATATGTGTGTGTATATGTATATATGTGTGTGTGTATATATATTAGGGATGTCCGATAATGGCTTTTTGCCGATATCCCGATATTGTCCAACTCTTTAATTACCGATATCAACCGATATATGCAGTCGTGTAATTAACACATTATTATGCCTAATTTGGACAACCAGGTATGGTGAAGATAAGGTACTTTTTTTAAAATAATAATACAATAAAATAAATAGATTAAAAACATTTTCTTGAATAAAAAAGAAAGTGAAACAATATAAAAACAGTTACATAGTAACTAGTAATTAATGAAAATGAGTAAAATTAACTGTTAAAGGTTAGTACTATTAGTGGACCAGCAGCACGCACAATCATGTGTGCTTACGGACTGTATCCCTTGCAGACTGTATTGATATATAATGAAGGAAACAGAATATTAATAACAGAAAGAAACAACCCTTCTGTGTGAATGAGTGTAAATGGGGGAGGGAGGTTTTTTGGGTTGGTGCACTAATTGTAAGTGTATCTTGTGTTTTTTTTTGTTGATTTAATAAAAATTAAAAAAACGATACCGATAATTAAAAAAACGATACCGATAATTTCCAATATTACATTTTAACGCATTTATCGGACATCTCTAATATATATATATATATATGTATATGTAAATATATGTGTGTGTGTGTATATGTATGTATATATTAGGGCTGCAACTAACGATTAATTTGATAATCGATTAATCTGTCGATTATTACTTCGATTAATCGATTAATAATCGGATAAAAGAGACAAACTTCATTTCTATCCTTTCCAGTATTTTTGGGGGGGGAAAACAGCATACTGGCACCACGTTCTGGACATTGGGGATGCAGCATACAGCAATAATAACACAGAAATGTAATACATCAGATCAGAACTGAATCAGATATTGTTCATGTTTCTGTTGTGAATAATAAAGGATTCATTGTAGGCTGCCTCTGAATAATAGCATGAAATATTCCAGCACCTTCATAACGTTTAGTTATACTAAAGCGTCACTCAAATCTAAATATATTTATATAGCTTTATCGGGCCGGGCTACATTGATTCATTATGAAACCAACCTGAGATATTTCTGTCCGTTAAGTTTATTTCCAAATTGGTAACCATGCGTTTTCTCTGTCAAAACGGAGTCAAATGTGCCGGAGACACATTATCAGCCCCACGTTGCAACAAAGGCATAACGTTACTCACAAAAAATCTGAACTCATGAATGCTTGTTGCCACTATGGACTTAAAAAGTTATGTACCGTGAGTTCTTCCCTTCATCCATGGCTCCAACATGTTTCCTTTTCAGGTGCTCCTGAAGCAATGTTGTACTTCCTTGCCATTTTGCAGGAAACGCTCTTCTTTGAAGTCTTTAAAGTGAAGTGTTCCCACACTTTTGACGACTTAGGTCGTACACTTTTCTCCATTGAAGCAATAACCTCAAGATGTTTCTCCGCTAAACTATCCGTACTGTTTTCCTGCGCCATTTTTCGAATGTTTCCAGCAAAGGAGACGTGAGCTGTACATGACACATCATTGGCTAGCTTACCTCCACCTCATGAGACGTAGCCTCAGCGCCGCCCTGGCGCTGTTTTGTACTGTTTTTGTACTTATTTTGATTATTGTTTCTCAGCTGTTTGTAAATGTTGCAGTTTATAAATAAAGGTTTATAAAAAAAATAAAAAGGCCTCCGCGCATGCGCATAGCATAGTTCCAACGAATCGATGACTAAATTAATCGCCAACTATTTTTATAATCGATTGTAATCGCTTTTAATCGATTAGTTGTTGCAGCCCTAATGTATACATATACTCTATTTTATTTATATATATATATATATATATATATATATATATATATATATATATGTATGTATATGTATGTATGTGTGTGTGTATATATATATATATATATATATATATATATATATATATATATATATATATATATATATATATATATAAAATACAGAGTATATGTATATATTTATATACATACATATACTGTGTATATGTATGTGTATATATATATATACAGTATATGTATGTACATATGTATATGTATCAGTGACGTGCAGTCACTAGAGGCAGGTGAGGCAGGGCCTCACCTGCCATCATGGAAAGAAAAAAAATGTAAAAAGAAAAAAAAAAAATTAAATTGTTATATGTATCCAGTGATTATACTATAAAGTTATTTTCCATTTAACTTTACCAGTTTTAGATTATTTTTATTCAAAATCGCTGAATTTTCACATTTTCCGTTCAAATACTGAGAAGAGACGGTGCGGTGAACTGCAGCCAGTTGAGGCACGTCACTCAATTGTGCCTCACCATGGATTGCGGACTCGGCTAACTGCTGGCCTGCTATGCAGTGAGACCGTATTGCTATATGAATTATATTATACATTTCCATAGTTTAGTTAGCTGAGGTATATAATGTACAGTGTATTTTGTCAACAACTGTATGTGTGTAACGTATTTCTTGTGCTGAGCGATCATAAAACGGCTGCAAAAGACGCACTGGCTGAGGCACCAGTAATCCCGCCTCCTGCACCCCCGCCGTAGAATTGTTATATCAACTAAAGCCCACACTTAAACTTTCCACGTGCAAGATTGAATCTATTTTAAAAAGTTATTTCATAAGAAGCCAAAAAGTGCAAAAACAATAATGTTCGTGTTGGAGGAGTTGTGAATGACTGCAGGGCCACAACATTAGGTACACCTGCACACTGCAGGTGTATCTAATTCACAACTCCCCCAACACGAACATTATTGTTTTTGCACTTTTTGGCTTCTTATTAGATAACTTTTGTAACCTATTTTCATGGGCTTTCCTCTTTGTGATGTTAAGTTCCTGTTATGCGCTGTTATACAGTATATGCCTTGAGCTCTTATTTTGAAGGCGCTAAGAGCGGAAGTGATGACACGTTGCGAAGGTTTTTGAAAGAAAGTAAATAAAGTGGTCCTCGTGTAAACTGGAGCCTCCGTGTTTGTTATTTTGTAGTTTCATACAGTACAGGCGACATTTATAAACCCTCGGTTACACTTTTTTAAATAGATTCAATCTTGCACGTGGAAAGTTTAAGTGAGGGCTTTAGTTGCGGCACATGGACTTAATTTATAAGTAAAGGTAAGACCATAATAACGTTTTTTTTTATTAAATGTGCTATTTTGTGTGCTACAGTTTGTATGTGTAAAGTTAAAGTTAAGTTAAAGTACCAATGATTGTCACACACACACACTAGGTGTAATGAAATTTGTCGTCTGCGTTTGACCCATCCCCTTGTTCACCCCCTGGGAGGTGAGGGGAGCAGTGGGCAGCAGCGGCGCCGCGCCCGGGAATCATTTTGATGCTGAGTGCTAAGCAGGGAAGAATGCTGGTATGAGCTTTTAAACATAACCCATTAACTGCTGCCAATCAAATGGTGAATAAGATACTCTTTAGGGTTCATATGTTTGTAAATCTGACTGTAATGAAGTCAGTGCCTCACCAGCCATGAACCTCACCGCACGTCACTGATATGTATGTATATATATACATATACACACAATGTGTGTGTATATATATATATATATATATATATATATATATATATATTAGAGATGTCCGATAATGGCTTTTTTGCCGATATTCCGATATTGTCCAACTCTTAATTGCAGATTCCGATATCAACCGATACCGATACATACAGTCGTGGAATTAACACTTAATTATGCCTAATTTTGTTGTGATGCCCGCTGGATGCATTAAACAATGTAACAAGGTTTTCCAAAATAAATCATTCAAGTTATGGAAAAAAATGCCAACATGGCACTGCCATATTTATTATTGAATTCACAAAGTGCATTTTTTTTTTTTAACATGCCTCAAAACAGCATCTTGGAATTTGGGACATGCTCTCCCTGAGAGACCATGAGAAGGTTGAGGTGGGGGGAAGGGGGCAGTGGGGGTGTATATTGTAGTGTCCCGGAAGAGTTAGTGCTGCAAGGGTTTCTGGGTATTTGTTCTGTTGTGTTTATGTTGTGTTACGGTGCGGATGTTCTCCCGAAATGTGTTTGTCATTTTTGTTTGGTGTGGGTTCACAGTGTGGCGCATATTTGTAACAGTGTTAAAGTTGTTTATACGGCCACCCTCAGTGTGACCTGTATGGCTGTTGACCAAGTGATTGGTGTCTGTGCGCTTGTGGAGTTGTGGGGGCTGGCTGGCGTTGGCTTGCAGGCTGGTTTGGGTACTGACATGGACACGGAATGCGTTGACTTCTTCCCCCGCTGAGGGAACGGGGTACCTTCTTCTGAAGGAGTAGAGGAATCCCGCACGATTGACGCCATGTTTGTTTACACTGTGAGCTCAGGGGACGTTTCGGAACGGTAGCAGTAGGAGCGCTTGGTTAGTTCACCCTGACCCACCTCCTTGGAGCATTTTATGTTTATTTTTTTAATTTTTTATCAGTTATTGGTGTGCCATCTTAATTATCGCTTTTAGTGAGTATCGGGCCGATATGTGCAACTCTAAATGTTACTGACTGAGTTGTATTGCGCTACAACTTTCAACAAAACATGTACATATAACAAGACCTACTTTTATCACTTTTACGAAAAGTGGAAGACGCTGTTGTTCGATTTGCTGATGGCTACGAGGAACTCATTTTCTTACCGAGGACTTCCCAACACTGCAGGACTTCTTGCACTTTTCCACAGAATCAACATTAGATTCTATTTATTTTCTAAGCCACAGATTTAAAATGGAAAAAGTCACGCTAAAGTCTTCACAGTAGGGGTGTAACGTTGTGTTTTGTCAACGTTTCGATACTGAATTTGTGGTTGCTGATATGATTCGGGGACGAAATTTTTTTTCTAGAACTATTTAGAATAGAATAGAAAGTACTTTATTGATCCCTGGGAGAAATTCAGCGCCACAGTTCGCTCACAATAAACAATAAACACTTTGGGTATTTTAACCGATTTGACCCGAAAGGATTCAGTGAGTTGAAATAGATTTAATTAGGGCTGGGCCGATAAAACGATGTCAGTGTTTGTCGTGGTGGAGACATGATTAGAGATGTACATTGTTAAGATTTTATCGGTACCAGTAGTTATTGGTACTCTTATCGGTACTACTGTATTTTTCGGAGTATAAGTCGCTCCGGAGTATAAGTCGCACCGGCCGAAAATGCATAATAAAGAAGGAAAAAAACATATATAAGTCTCATTTTTTGGGGGAATGTATTTGATAAAACCCAACACCAAGAATAGACATTTGAAAGGCAATTTAAAATAAATAAAGAATAGTGAACAACAGGCTGAATAAGTGCACATTATATGAGGCATAAATAACCAACTGAGAACATGCCTGGTATGTTAACGTAACATATTACGGTAAGAGTCATTCAAATAACTATAACATATAGAACATGCTATACATTTACCAAACAATCTGTCACTCCTAATCGCTAAATCCCATGAAATCTTATACGTCTAGTCTCTTACGTGAATGAGCTAAATAATATTATTTGATATTTTACGGTAATGTGTTAATAATTTCACACATAAGTCACTCCTGAGTATAAGTCACACCCGCGGGGCCAAACTATGAAAAAAACTGTGACTTATAGTCCGAAAAATACGATATATGTAATTTGTAGAAATAAAGATGGGGAAAAAATGCATTTTAATTAACATTTAGAGGTTGAACACCTCCAACATGATGTAGCGTAACATCTCAGAGCAGAGAAGTCGTTACTTAAGGAAATCAACTATGTGTGCAGTGCAAGGTTAAATGCACTTATGTCATCTTCTTGTAAAGAGCACACAGATCCATCACTGTGCTTCTATTCATTACAATTACACGCAGCTGGAAATACTATTTATATATGGCAAAACAGACCTTTTTACATGATTTATCATATCAAATATATCAATATGGACAATGAGAAGACGAAATGGCACTTCTACTTCTGGTTGAAAGCAATACATGGAAGGACACTGCAGCACATGTAGTGAGCAAACTCGTCCAAAAGATGGCGCCATAACACAAAGAATGACACAGGGACGGCCTGGTGCTGTTGGGAGAGTGGCCGTGCCAGCAACCTGAGGGTTCCTGGTAGGGCTGGGCGATATATCAATATGCGCGATATATCGCGGGTTTGTCTCTGTGCGATATAGAAAATGACTATATCGTGATATTCGAGTATGCGTTCTCACGCAGTTGCTTCTAGCTGCGGGCATTAAACTACAGGCTCTACTCGCTCTTTCCTGTCTCTCCTTCTCACAGACAGCAAGCGCAGCTTCTACATACGTCACATACTGTCACGTCATACGTCACATTTGTATACGCCCTCGCGGAGCAGAGAGGTAGCAGCATGGCTAACGCTAGCTGCGATGCTGGCGGTAATGCGCGCGAAAGAAGGTGCGAATCTGGTAACAAATGAAGGAAAAATTAATTCCCCCCAAAAAACAGCAGGGGGTCCATTGCCTGGCGGTGGTTTGGCTTCAAGTGGGAATATGTCGAACAGACAACCGTAATTTGTCATGTGTGGGGCAAAAGCGTTGCTATAAAAAGTAGCATTACTGCTAATATGTAGCATCCTTTGAAAAGTCCCCTGCGAGTGAATGAAGAGTGCTCACTCCAATCCTATCCACTTTATTCATATAGCACATTTAAACTACAAAAATGTTTCCAAAGTGCTGCACAACAATATTAAAAACAATATTTACGTACTCCGCACGTCAACATCTCCGTTCGGTGCCACACGCCCACACCATCAAAATGCCGAGGCAAACATTTCCAGATCAACACGTAAGAAAAAAATAGTGATTTTTTTTTTTAGTTGTGATTTCTTTCTCTGCATGAAAGTTTAAAAGTAGCATATATTAATGCAGTATGAAGAAAAATGTTTTAATGTAGACACATAGAATTATCATACTGCTGTGATTATATGCATCAAGTGTTCATTCAAGGCTAAGGCAAAATATCGAAATATATATCGTGTATCGTGATATGGCCTTAAAATATCGCGATATTAAAAAAAGGCCATATCGCCCAGCCCTAGTTCCAGGTTCAATCCCCACCACCTACCAACCTTGTCACGTCCGTTGTGTCCTTGAGCAAGACACTTCACCCTTGCTCCTGATGGGTCGTGGTTAGGGCCTTGCATGGCACCTCCCGCCATCAGTGTGTGAATGTGTGTGTGAATGGGTGAATGTGGAAATAGTGTCAAAGCGCTTTGAGTACCTTGAAGGTAGAAAAGGGCTATACAAGTATAACCCATTTACCATTTACACCTTTTCAGTGTCTTTGTTTGGTTTTTTTTTTAAAGCTATTTAGCCGCACCGATTTTTCAGCCGCAGGGTTCAAAGCACAAGAAAAAAGTAGAGGCTTATGGTTCGGAATGATAGTCTTTTGGCGTTTGCATTTGTTATGACGCTTATCGACCATGATAAATATCCGCTATTTTTGTTTTTATGACGTCACAGATGGGAAAATAGACTTAGCGTTTAATGTCCTCATCATTAAAAGTGCTAAACTTCATGTAAACTTTGCTGTTCTTAAATCCAATGTTTTCTTTTTTCTAGTATTGATAAAATTGATCAATTCCCTTTTAAAACAATCTTGGATCGATACCTATCTTCCTTAAGGCAAACTTGCCAAGCACAGATCAATATGCTTGAAATTGAGGAATACTAATTGATCTATCGATCAATGGTTACACCGCTACTTTACAGTAATGTGTTTGTACAAGTTTAGATTGGTTGTTTCTGAATCGGGAAAGATATTGACGTGTCTTTTATGAGCATTTCAGCTCGCTAGCGCCAGCAGGTGTGTGTGTTTAACAATCAGGGTTTTTTCGATCATTTCAATTTAAACAGTCATACGAGCCATCAGGAGTTTTACCGCGGTTTACCATTAATAGTGTTTATAGCCACCTGCCTAATTGGTCGTTTTTGCTATTACTGAAAATCTGAAGGTTCTGTTCTAAAGTTGAGTTCTGTCATCTCAGTTCTGTCATCACTGTTCTGTCACCTGTCATCTCTTTATGCTAACTGCTCACACGTCCATGCAGACATTGGGTCATGGTATTCACACCGATTTCCAACTCAGTTCTCTATTTTGTGCTTCTGAATGTGGTCCACAGATGGAGGTGATCAAAGACTCTCCTGACTATAACTGGTTTAGAAGCACGGTGCCGCTGAAAAGAGTAAGTATGTGTTTTCCTGTACCGTACCCTACTGCCATCTAGTGCTTTGGAATTGCAACTGCATTAAAAAGCTGCCGCCGGCTCCAAGTAATACTGTGTTTTTCATAAAGCTAGTACTATATCAGAGTCGTTTTTTTTATTGCCAACTACTTTTATGCATACAAGGAATTGTTTTCTTTGCGTATTGGTGCAAATACAGCGAAAATTAGAAAAAAAGGCCCAAATAGTTAGAACTCAAGTGAAATAAAATGTAAGAAGCAATTCACAACATAGGATTCAAAATGTGTCAAATATAGGCATAAGTACAAAATAATTTTTACATTTAATTTGATGGATTATTTCCAACTGGGTCAAACTGTCGTCTGCTGCTAACCCCACCCGTTTCCTGCAGACTGCCATTACTGTATATTTGATGGAGGTTGGTGGGCGTGGCTAGGTCTGCGGTGGGGGTGTGGCCGGGGTGGTGTCAATATGACATCGTCATATCATTTGCTTAATCCAGTGTTTTTCAACCTTTTTTGAGCCAAGGCACATTTTTTGCGTTGAAAAAATCCGGAGGCACACCACCAGCGGAAATCATTAAAAAAGGAAACTTAGTTGACAGTAAAAAGTTGTTGTTGCAATTGTTGGATATGACTTTAAACCATAACTAGCCATGCATCAATATAGGTCTTGTCTCAAAGTACGTGTACTGTCACGACCTGTCACATCACGCCGTGACTTATTTGGAGTTTTTTGCTGTTTTCCTGTGTAGTGTTTTAGTTCTTGTCTTGCGCTCCTATTTTGGTGGCTTTTTCTCTTTTTTTGGTATTTTCCTGCAGCAGGTTCATGTCTTCCTTTGAGCGATATTTCCCGCATCTACTTTGTTTTAGCTATCAAGAATATTTTAGTTGTCTTTATCCTTCTTCGTGGGGACATTGTTGATTGTCATGTCATGTTCGGATGTACATTGTGGACGCCATCTTTGCTCCACAGTAAGTCTTTGCTGTCATCCAGCATTCTGTTTTTGTTTACTTTGGAGCCAGTTCAGTTTTAGTTTCGTTCTGCATAGCCATCCCTAAGCTTCAATGCCTTTTCTTAGGGGCACTCACCTTTTGTTTATTTTTTGTTTAAACATTAGACACCTTTTCCGACATCCACAAAGCAATTAGCTACATGCTGCCACCGAATGATATGGAAGAGTATTACACGGTTACTCTGCCATGCTCTAGATCAGTGGTTCTCAAATGGGGGTACGTGTACCCCTGGGGGTACTTGAAGGTATGCTAAGGGGTACGTGAGATTTTTTTTAAATCTTCTAAAAATAGCAACAATTCAAAAATCCTTTATAAATATATTCATTGAATAATACTTCAACAAAATATGAATGTAAGTTCATAAACTCAGTGAAGCACAAGCTCAGGTTTCTCACTAAAATGTCTGTCAAAAAGAACTGTAAAAAGAAATGCAACAATGCAATATTCAGTGTTGACAGCTAGATTTTTTTGTGAACATGTTCCATACATATTGATGTTAAAGATTTTTTTTTTGTGAAGAAATGTTTAGAATTAAGTTCATAAATCCAGATGGATCTCTATTACAATCCCCAAAGAGGGCACTTTAAGTTGATGATTACTTCTATGTGTAGAAATCTTTATTTATAATTGAATCACTTGTTTATTTTTCAACAAGTTTTTAGTTATTTTTATATCTTTTTTTCCAAATAGTTCAAGAAAGACCACTACAAATGAGCAATATTTTGCACTGTTATACAATTTAATAAATCAGAAACTGATGACATAGTGCTGTATTTTACTTCTTTATCTCTTTTTTTCAACCAAAAATGCTTTTCTCTGATTAGGGGGTACTTGAATTAAAAAAATGTTCACAGGGGGTACATCACTGAAAAAAGGAACCACTGCTCTAGACAGCACAGACACTCAACAACAACAACGCATAATTTGCAGACTATAATTACTGGTTTGCAAAAAATATTTTTACCCCAAATAGGTGAAATTAGATAATCTCCCACGGCACACCAGACTGTATCTCACGGTGTGCCGCGGCACAGTGGTTGAAAAACACTGGCTTAATCGGCGCAGAGGCATATATTTTTCTTTAAAAAGGCAAAAAAATGTAGCACATACATTATTTAATTAGTAATATTATTATAATAATTTGTTTACATATATACATTTTGTATTTTAATTAGCATTTTTTTCTTTTATCGTTTTGTTCCATTTTCCGAATGCCGCTAATTTTATTACTAAAATGTGCACTTTGCACACCCAGATGTTTAATGCTGCCCTCCCTGAATGTTGAAATTTAATATTTTAAATATGCAAACAGGACTTTGTAGACCAGACTGAAGACTGCTACAGTAAAGATGTTGTCATTTCTCCCTCTAGATTATTGTTGACGATGACGACAGCAAAGTGTGGTCCTTGTATGATGCAGGACCAAAGAGCATCAGGTGTCCCGTCATCTTCTTCCCGCCCGTTAGTGGAACTGCAGAGGTGTTTTTCCAGCAGATGTTGACTCTGACAGGCTGGGGCTACAGAGTCATATCTGTGAGTTGAACTGAACGTGGTAAATAACAGAAGCTAACGTCACTGTTCTCAGTCATTCTGCATGTGGCGCGCACAGATTCTCTCTGGCTTCACTCTGAACATCACCACTAGGAGCATAAAGCAGTTGGCCATTAGAATAAGTAGTAAATAATTACACACACCCTTCCTGCTCAGCAATGTTATTATTTCTCGTACCCCTCAGTTTCATTTGGTCAATTGGAGTTGTTCTAAAGACACAACTTGTATTGGTTTGCTTTCAGCTGCAGTATCCTGTGTACTGGGGTCTCATGGAGTTCTGTGACGGCTTCAGAAAGCTCCTTGATCACCTGCAGTTGGATAAAGTAAGCGTGTGTTTTGTTATATATACATATATTGGTGGGTGAATGTCAGTGTGAACGTTGTCTATCGGTGTTGGCCCAGCGATGAGGTGGCGACTAGGATAGGCTCCAGCTTGCCCGCGACCCCAGGAGAGACAAACGGTAGAAAATGGAAATGGATATATGCATATATATTGGGGCTGTCAAAGTTAATACGATAATAACACGTTAACTATACATTTCAATAGTTAAAATAGTCAATAGTAAAATGTATTTACAAACCCCGTTTCCATATGAGTTGGGAAATTGTGTTAGATGTAAATATAAACGGAATACAATGATTTGCATATCCTTTTCAACCCATATTCAATTGAATGCACTACAAAGACAATATATTTGATGTTCAAACTCATAAACTTTATTTTTTTTTTGCAAATAATAATTAACTTAGAATTTCATGGCTGCAACACGTGCCAAAGTAGTTGGGAAAGGGCATGTTCACCACTGTGTTACATGGCCTTTCCTTTTAACAACACTCAGTAAACTTTTGGGAACTGAGGAGACACATTTTTTAAGCTTCTCAGGTGAAATTCTTTCCCATTCTTGCTTGATGTACAGCTTAAGTTGTTCAACAGTCCGGGGGTCTCCGTTGTGGTATTTTAGGCTTCATAATGCGCCACACATTTTCAATGGGAGACAGGTCTGGACTACAGGCAGGCCAGTCTAGTACCCGCACTCTTTTACTATGAAGCCACGTTGATGTAACACGTGGCTTGGCATTGTCTTGCTGAAATAAGCAGGGGCGTCAATGGTAACGTTGCTTGGATGGCAACATATGTTCCTCCAAAACCTGTATGTACCTTTCAGCATTAATGGCGCCTTCACAGATGTCTAAGTTACCCATGTCTTGGGCACTAATACACCCCAATACCACTTTGCGCCTATAACAATCCGGATGGTTCTTTTCCTCTTTGGTCTGGAGGACACGACGTCCACAGTTTCCAAAAACAATTTGAAATGTGGACTCGTTAGACCACAGAACACTTTTCCACTTTGTATCAGTCCATCTTAGATGAGCTCAGGCCCAGCGAAGCCGACGGCGTTTCTGGGTGTTGTTGATAAACGGTTTTTGCCTTGCATAGGAGAGTATTAACTTGCACTTACAGATGTAGCGACCAACTGTAGTTACTGACAGTGGGTTTCTGAAGTGTTCCTGAGCCCATGTGGTGATATCCTTTACACACTGATGTCGCTTGTTGATGCAGTACAGCCTGAGGGATCGAAGGTCACAGGCTTAGCAGCTTATGTGCAGTGATTTCTTCAGATTCTCTGAACCCTTTGATGATATTACGGAGCGTAGATGGTGAAATCCCTATATTCCTTGCAATAGCTGGTTGAGAGGTTTTTCTTAAACTGTTCAATAATTTGCTCACGCATTTGTTGACAAAGTGGTGACCCTCGCCCCATCCTTGTTTGTGAATGACTGAGCATTTCATGGAATCTACTTTTATACCCAATCATGGCACCCACCTGTTCCCAATTTGCTTGTTCACCTGTGGGATGTTCCAAATAAGTGTTTGATGAGCATTCCTCAACTTTATCAGTATTTATTGCCACCTTTCCCAACTTCTTTGTCACGTGTTGCTAGCATCAAATTCTAAAGTTAATGATTATTTGCAAAAAAAAAAAATGTTTATCAGTTTGAACATCAAATATGTTGTCTTTGTAGCATATTCAACTGAATATGGGTTGAAAATGATTTGCAAATCATTGTATTCCGTTTATATTTACATCTAACACAATTTCCCAACTCATATGGAAACGGGGTTTGTAAATAAAACATTTTTTTTCCTCTGTTGACAGCAGTGTTGGCGCTGGGAATTTTCTAAATGGGGTCCCACGGTACATTTTTGGGGTTTCACTTTTTTGTAAGCGTTTTGAAAACCAATGATAAATGGATGCATTATCCTGTTATATCTCACATTCTATATTGTGTTTTGGAAAAAGGTTGTCATAAACGTTACTTCATTCATTAAAAAAAAGAATAAAAAAAGAAAACAAATTTTAAAAAGTATGTCTTTGGGGTGGAGGAGTCTGGTCGGGTGCTGGTTTGCTTGAAGCTAACAGCTAGTCTGTCTCCATTCTGGAACGATGTGGATACAGCAGGAGATAAAAGTGAAGTTTCCATGGACTCACAAAGACTAAAACAAGTCATTTACTGGAGACATGGCTAGTGTTGATGTTTGATAAGAAATTATCGAGTTCGAGCCTATTATCGAATCCTCTTATCGAACCGATTCCTTATCGATTCTCTTATCGATTCCAGATAGGTTGTTGTATATGTAAAAAACACACAATATTTGGTTTAACAAAATATCACTTTTTTTATAGAAGAAAAAAGTAAAATCTAATAAATAAATAAATATTGACAGTTACGCCCCTAAAAAAATAAAAAATACAATAAATAAATATTGACTGTTGTTACCCAAAGTATATTAAGTGGGATTTTTAAGAAAAACAAATATATACAGTAACACAAAAACAACCTGTCTCTGTGATCACTATAGGTGTATAAATAATAATATAGTGTTAAATAAAATCAGTCCCTTGGGCACAAAACTGAAAATAATACAGCTCTCCAAAAAGTGCACTTCTGCTGCTATTTGACATAACTGTTTGTTATGATGCTTTGACATTTTTGCACTTTATTTCTTTATTGAAAGAAAATTCTATGAAGAGAAAAGTTGTTTGCAAATGTGGTTACAATGCTAAAAAATGAAAAGTTAAAGCTAAAAAAAGAAATACACTTTATTGAGTTAACATTATTTCTTTATAGGGGGAAAGATGTGACGTTATGAGCTAGGGAATATAACAACTACACTACGCGGCATGCAACGGGAGTGACGAGCATGCGCGGTAGCCCCGAAAAGTGTTGTTGCATGTCGCCACCCGGCAGCTAAGAATGAGGTTATGAGCACGCTGTGAAAGTAAACGTCAAGAACTCAGCCAACACGCCTCGTCTGCATTATTTATAATTAGAAAGAAAACACATATACAGTGTGATTTTGTTTTGTTTACAAGGAAAGAAAAACAAAAGTTAAAAAAGGGAGATATATGTTGTATATATATGTATGTGCTGCGGTTGCTTTAAGAACGTTGCGACAGCTGCCGTAAAGGAGGTGCGTTGCTAGCCTGGTTGCTATGTTTCCGGTTGGTCGTAAAATTGTTCGTCATGTGTTTGTACCCTGCTCAAATCTCTCAGTAAAGTTATTCATTGGATTATACCTTTTGTTTTGAACTTTATTACACCTTGGAGCGCTTTTTCCGGTCCATTGTTTTTCCTGCTTTCGCTATCTGCGCCTAATGACTGAGCTACGTGACGTCATTTCTTATGATGTCACACGGGGCATTTCTGGTCGGGACGGGATTCGAATAAAGAACCAACTCTTTTTCTTTACTATAGTGGTCTCGATAACGGGTACCGGTTCTCAAAAAGGGATTCGAGTCCCAGGACTCGGTTCTTTTCTTATCGTTCTTTTCGAGTATCATCCCTAGACATGGCACAGGATGAAGTTAAAAAGGTTGACTTAACACTCACCTTAGTGTTTACCATGAAGTCTTTCTTTTGACAGCCCTTCGCGCTAAACTTGTCCCAGTGCAAACTGAGGCAGTATTTGTCATTGATAAAACCTTCGGCGAATCAAAATTTACAACCAATAAAAACGCAATAAACGGGGACGGTAAATTGACCCGGCAAATATAAACAAAACAAAACACTGGCGAGAAGCGATAATCAAGACAATAAAAAAAACAAGCAAACCGGGCGGTAGGAAATAAAATAAAAACAATAAATCTGCGTCCTTTCTGATTTCAATGTTTAAAAAGACACAAAAAGTGCGTTAACGCCAACACTGCTTGACAGTATAACAAAATAAGTCACACTTATATTCTGTAACATTCACAGTTTTGGAAAAAATGCAGAGGTAGAAGAATTAAAAATAACCTCTTGTATATAATCTAAACATAAATAATGCCTCAAAACAGGTTAATTAAATTTAAACAAAAAACAGCAGACGAGCTCTCTCCCTGCACAGCTGTTTTGTGCTTTGTAGTGTCGATATGGGCTTGTAGATCTTTATTTGCCACAGATATATACGTTCCTGCTTTACACACAGTGCATTCTGCTTCCCATGTGTCATGGCCAAGACGAAACCACGGATACCTTTTCCGCAAATCATCCGTGAAGTTGCATTTACGTTTCTGCTTCTCTGTTGTGTCCTGTCTCTCTCCACTCTCTCGCTCTCTGTCTCTGCCCCTCCCTCACGAATGCTGCTGTGTGCGTACGCCTCCACAATTTGTTTTGTTTTTAACCCGTTCTTAACCCTGAACGAACATTGAAAATACACGCAACTCTAACTCAAAATGCCGAACTTTTTAGGCATTTAAGAAACCCCGCCCGGACAGCCCCGGGAAAAGAGGACATACAGGTAAAAGCCAGTAAATTAGAATATTTGGAAAAACTTGATTTATTTCAGTAATTGCATTCAAAAGGTGTAACTTGTACATTATATTTATTCATTGCACACAGACTGATGCATTCAAATGTTTATTTCATTTAATTTTGATGATTTGAAGTGGCAACAAATGAAAATCCAAAATTCCGTGTGTCACAAAATTAGAATATTACTTAAGGCTAACACAAAAAAGTGATTTTTAGAAATGTTGGCCAACTGAAAAGTATGAAAATGAAAAATATGAGCATGTACAATACTCAATACTTGGTTGGAGCTCCTTTTGCCTCAATTACTGCGTTAATGCGGCGTGGCATGGAGTCGATGAGTTTCTGGCACTGCTCAGGTGTTATGAGAGCCCAGGTTGCTCTGATAGTGGCCTTCAACTCTTCTGCGTTTTTGGGTCTGGCATTCTGCATCTTCCTTTTCACAATACCCCACAGATTTTCTATGGGGCTAAGGTCAGGGGAGTTGGCGGGCCAATTTAGAACAGAAATACCATGGTCCGTAAACCAGGCACGGGTAGATTTTGCGCTGTGTGCAGGCGCCAAGTCCTGTTGGAACTTGAAATCTCCATCTCCATAGAGCAGGTCAGCAGCAGGAAGCATGAAGTGCTCTAAAACTTGCTGGTAGACGGCTGCGTTGACCCTGGATCTCAGGAAACAGAGTGGACCGACACCAGCAGATGACATGGTTTGGTTTGCATTTCCTTTGGAAATCGAGGTCCCAGAGTCTGGAGGAAGACAGGAGAGGCACAGGATCCACGTTGCCTGAAGTCTAGTGTAAAGTTTCCACCATCAGTGATGGTTTGGGGTGCCATGTCATCTGCTGGTGTCGGTCCACTCTGTTTCCTGAGATCCAGGGTCAACGCAGCCGTCTACCAGCAAGTTTTAGAGCACTTCATGCTTCCTGCTGCTGACCTGCTCTATGGAGATGGAGATTTCAAGTTCCAACAGGACTTGGCGCCTGCACACAGCGCAAAATCTACCCGTGCCTGGTTTACGGACCATGGTATTTCTGTTCTAAATTGGCCCGCCAACTCCCCTGACCTTAACCCCATAGAAAATCTGTGGGGTATTGTGAAAAGGAAGATGCAGAATGCCAGACCCAAAAACGCAGAAGAGTTGAAGGCCACTATCAGAGCAACCTGGGCTCTCATAACACCTGAGCAGTGCCAGAAACTCATCGACTCCATGCCACGCCGCATTAACGCAGTAATTGAGGCAAAAGGAGCTCCAACCAAGTATTGAGTATTGTACATGCTCATATTTTTCATTTTCATACTTTTCAGTTGGCCAACATTTCTAAAAATCACTTTTTTGTATTAGCCTTAAGTAATATTCTAATTTTGTGACACACGGAATTTTGGATTTTCATTTGTTGCCACTTCAAATCATCAAAATTAAATGAAATAAACATTTGAATGCATCAGTCTGTGTGCAATGAATAAATATAATGTACAAATCAAATCAAATCAAATCAACTTTATTTAGTTACACCTTTTGAATGCAATTACTGAAATAAATCAAGTTTTTCAAAATATTCTAATTTACTGGCTTTTACCTGTATGGTCAGTCTAGCTAAGCACTTTTCTGCTCATCACATCGCAGGAGCACTGACTCCATGCGCTCTGAATACGCACTGCTGATTGGCTGTTACCGCTCTGCGTGTCACCAATCAGATGGTTCTGTGGGTGGGACAATATAATAAAAATATAATTCACAATGCTGGGTGCTGCAGAGACATACTGACAGAGGCAGAGGCAGAACTAAGCTGAGCTGTGTGTATATATATATATATATATATATATATATATATGTATATGTATATATATATATATATATATATGTATATGTATATATATATATATATATATATATATATATATATATATATATATGTGTGTGTATATATATATATATATATATATATATATATATGTATATATGAGGCGAGGCCGCTAGCTTACAACACAATAATAACACCTACAGTAATATTTTGAAAATGACTCCGTTGGCGCTTGTCCTTTGATTAATGATCTTCTCTGACTCCTTTTAAGGTTCACGTTTTCGGCGCATCCTTGGGAGGTTTCCTGGCCCAGAAGTTTGCAGAGTTCACGTGCAAGTCACCCAGGGTGCACTCTTTGATACTGTGTAATTCTTTCAGCGACACCGCCATCTTTAACCAGACATGGACAGCAAACAGGTTTTCACTTCCTCTTATCTTGCTGCTGCCGTAGTTTGGATTCAAATACCGGTAACCAATATTGTTTTTGTCTATGTTTGTGTAGTTTTTGGTTGATGCCAGCATTCATGTTGAAGAAGATTGTTCTGGGAAACTTTGCCAAAGGACCCGTTGACTCAAAAATGGCCAGTGCAATTGATTTCATGGTGGATAGGGTAAGGACTTTTGGGTTCATTTTGGAATGTTTGCTTGCAACCTAAGGCAAAACATTTAGCCGAGAGACAGATCGTATCCCGAAAAACTTGTAGGTGAGGACAGCTGAGGTACTAAATACAATATTAGTAGGTAGGGTTTGGCGTTATGGCTGAAAACTGTATTACCATTTAAGTGTTATATATCGGTCAATATCGATAATTTTTCATATTTTTTATGACTTATGGAAAATCAGGAGCAGGCGAAAAATATATGAAATGTAAACATTTTGTTTTCAAATGTAACCTTCCTCTAATTACCATATTGTTCGGACCATATGGCGCACCGGATTATAAGGTGCACCGTTGATGAGCGGGTCTATTTTCATACAAAAGGCGCACCGGATTATAAGTCGCACTAAAGGGGTTATTTTATGGGGTTTTTTCTACATTTAAAATATGTCCTTGTGGTCTAAATAACATGTAATGGTGGTTCTTTGGTCAAAATGTTGCACAGATGATGTTTTACAGACCATCTTCAAGTCGCTTTCTGACCGTATCTTTAGAATGCGCCGTTTTGTGGCCGTTTTATGTCTTACCTTATACACACGCCATAGTAATACTCGTATGTTGAAGCACAGTACAATCTATCAAGCGGTGCGGCTTCATAGCTTACCAAAGTCGTACTAGAACATTTTGATGGATTTTTGAGCGCCGTGTGTAATGTTCTATATTTTCAATGGAACATATAACATTTTGGTGGTGTTTACTTGAGTCATATTGCAGTCTACACGTATCTCTTGTGAGTGACTGCCGTCATATTGCAGTCTAAACGTATCTCTTATATGTGACTGCCATCATATTGCAGTCTACATGTATCTCTTGTGTATGATTGCCATCATATTGCAGTCTAGACATATCTCTTATGTTTGACTGCCATCTACTGGTCACACTTATCATTTCACCATGTACCACATAAAATAGCTTGGATGTCAGTAAGCACACCCAAAATAATAATTCCGTACATTAGGCACACCGGGTTATCAGGCTCACTGTCGAATTTTGAGAAAAAAAAAAGGATTTTAAGTGCGCCTTATAGTCCGGGAAATACGGTACTTTGTGGACGCCGTCTTTGCTCCGCACGCTGGACGTTTTTACTGTCGTCCAGCATTGTGTTTGTGTTTACTTTGTAGCCAATTCAGTTTTTCTGTGTCCATATCCCTGGTGCATGTTTATTTTTGGGTTTGGTTTTTTTTGCATAGCCATCTCTATGCTTCAGTGTCTTTTCTTAGCGGCACTCGCCTTTTTGTGTATTTTTGGTGTAAGCGTAAATACCTTTTTACCTGCACGCTGTCTCCCGCTGTCCTCTGCATATCGGGATCACGACAAACCATCGTCGCACACGACACGTTTCCGACATCCACAAAGCAATCAGCTACCTGCTGCCGCCTACTGATATGGTAAAGCAGGGGTCACCAACCTTTTTGAAACCAAGAGCTACTTCTTGGGTACTGATTAATGCGAAGGGCTACCAGTTTCCATCCATCCATTTTCTACCGCTTATTCCCTTTGGGATCGCGGGGGGCGCTGGAGCCTATCTCAGCTACAATCGGGCGGAAGTCGGGGTACACCCTGGACAAGTCGCCACCTCATCGCAGGGGCTACCAGTTTGATACACACTTAAATAAATTGCCAGAAGTAGCCAATTTGCTCAATTTACCTTTAACTCTATGTTAATATTAATAATTAATTATATTTATCTTTGTGGAAACACTGATCATCTTAATGATTTCTCACAATAAATATATATAGAAACAGATAAATATCAATATGCAACACTTTATTTTTATATTTTCTCTAAGTGCACATTTTTCAAATTGAACATTTTCAAATGATCACTTCTAAGACAGTCTTGTGAAATCCCAATATCCCATTTTAACTAGCTAGCCACTAACATTTTTAACAAATCATGAATTACTTTGCACCATGTTTGTACAAATAATAACTCATGTAAAATACAAAAGTCAACTCTCAAATTTTTAAATAAATCATGTCACACTTTGAACTGGACACCAAATCTGTTATCTGTTTCTTTGTCAGTTAGTGAAGACCAAGTCTTTAAAATATTTTCTTGGATTTTCAAATTCTATTTGTGTTTTGTCTCTCTTAAAATTAAAAATGTCGAGCAAAGCGAGACCAGCTTGCTAGTAAATAAATACAATTTAAAAAATAGAGGCAGCTCACTGGTAAGTGCTGCTATTTGAGCTATTTTTAGAACAGGCCAGCGGGCGACTCATCTTGTCCTTACGGGCTACCTGGTGCCCGCGGGCACCGTGTTGGTGACCCCTGTGGTAAAGTATTACATGGTTAACCTGCCGAGCTCTGGACAGCACACTCAACAACGGTATATTATTTTCAGATTTTAATTATTGTTTTGCAAATAGTATTTTTCCGCCAATTAGTTGAAATTACATAATTTACCAAGGCGATGGAGAAGTGCTAAAGTGTAAGTGTGCTAAATTGCTGCATAAAATAAGTGTGCTGCACAAGTAGTTGGCATGAACACGTGTTTGCGCATGGAGAACTGCAGCAAAAAAGCGTACGTGAGTGTATCTGTTTGAAATATTGTACAAAATATGAATATATAACTTTTAGAAAAGAAAAAGAACTCCGTAGAAACTCATTGGAATGAACGGTGTACATCTAGTTTTATTACTTTATGAATATATGCTCCTGTCCCTGAAGATGACTTATCAGGTGTAACATATGGTTTTATGGCCCAGCCCTAAATATACATGACACAGATGAAGTGCCATATAAATCCTGCAGAACTCGAGGTAATCCAACAAGAATGAGAAGAGCTAATCAAAAGACTATGAAGAAGAAAAATGGGAGCAGGAGGTATAGGGATGATACCGGTACTCGAAACCGATTTTCCCGGTTGTTCGATAAGAAAAGAACCGAGTCCTCGGACTCGAATCCCTTTTTGAGAACCGGTACCCGTTATCGAGACCACTATAGTAAAGAAAAAGAGTTGGTTCTTTATTCGAATCCCGTCCCGACCAGAAATGCCCCGTGTGACATCATAAGAAATGACGTCACGTAGCTCAGTCATTAGGTGCAGATAGCGAAAGCAGGACAAAAATGGACCGGAAAAAGCGCTCCAAGGTGTAATAAAGTTCAAAACAAAAGGTATAATCCAATGAATAACTTTACTGAGAGATTTGAGCAGGGTACAAACACATGACGAACACTTTTACGACCAACCGGAAACATAGCAACCAGGCTAGCAACGCACCTCCTTTACGGCAGCTGTCGCAACGTTCTTAAAGCAACCGCAGCACATACATATATATATACAACATATATGACATGATCTCCCTTTTTTAACTTTTGTTTTTCTTTCCTTGTAAACAAAACAAAATCACACTGTATATGTGTTGTCTGTCTAATTATAAATTATGCAGACGAGGCGTGTTGGCTGAGTTGTTGACGTTTACTTTCACAGCGTGCTCATAACCTCATTCTTAGCTGCCGGGTGGCGACATGCAACAACACTTTTCGGGGCTACCGCGCATGCTCGTCACTCCCGTTGCATGCTGGGTAGTGTAGTTGTTATATTCCCTA
The DNA here is from genome assembly GCF_033978685.3 of Nerophis lumbriciformis. NCBI lineage: Eukaryota > Metazoa > Chordata > Actinopteri > Syngnathiformes > Syngnathidae > Nerophis > Nerophis lumbriciformis. The sequence goes on along the minus strand of NC_084567.2, from coordinate 15,221,930 downwards.
GCTCATAACATCTTTCCCCCTATAAAGAAATAATGTTAACTCAATAAAGTGTATTTATTTTTTTAGCTTTAACTTTTCATTTTTTAGCATTGTAACCACATTTGCAAACAGACTTTCTTTCAATAAAGAAATAAAGTGCAAAAATGTCAAAGCATCATAACAAACAGTTATGTCAAATAGCAGCAGAAGTGCACTTTTTGGAGAGCTGTATTATTTTCAGTTTTGTGCCCAAGGGACTGATTTTATTTAACGCTATATTATTATTTATACACCTATAGTGATCAGAGACAGGTTGTTTTTGTGTTACTGTATATATTTGTTTTTCTGAAAAATCCCACTTAATATACTTTGGGTAACAACAGTCAATATTTTTTTTTTTTTTAGGGGGGTAACATTCAATATTTATTTATTTATTAGATTACATTTTTTCCTTATATAATAAAAGTGAGCTTTTGTTAAACCAAATATTGTGTGTTTTTTTCCATAAACAACAACCTATCTGGACTCGATAAGAGAATCTATAAGGAATCGGTTCGATAAGAGGATTCGATAATAGGCTCAAATTCGATAATTTCTTATCAAACATCATCCCTAAGGAGGTATTTGACCAGGAGTGGAACAGGAAAAGGATTCCTTTTGACTCTGGCCTAGGATTGGGACGGGACAAGATCTTTTGTGTGCGAGTGGAACAAGACAGGAGATGAAATCCACTGCTGGGTCAGCCTCTAGTCCACAGTATATGCTTCATGTCAGATGCCACGGGCTCAGTTTTTTTAAGTGAAATTCACATGACTTCTTTCCTTTCTCACAACATTCGATGGGCTGCAGCTGGAGAGCTTGAACCAGAGTGAGCTAGCATCACGGCTAACACTCAACTGTCAGAACTCTTACGTGGAACCGCACAGAATACACGACGTGGCAGTGACCATTATAGACGTAAGTCCTCACGCGGGGAATGTGGTCGTCATGGTGACGTGGCGCGGCTCTGGTAAAAGAAACGTTTGTCTCTACACCACACAGGTTTTTGATCAGAGCGCACTCTCCATCGAAGCAAAGGAGGAGATGTACAAATTGTTTCCTAATGCCAGACGAGCTCATCTGAAAACTGGAGGGAACTTCCCTTACCTTTGCAGAAGTGCGGACGTCAACCTCCACATACAGGTATAAGGTGGTGCCTTCACTGCACGATTAGAGGAGCTGCGTTTCCGTTATGTGCAAAACTTCAATATCGCAGTAAGAAACTGGTAACGGAAACACCCATATTTCGAAAAGCCTCTGAAATATCGCTGAAACATTTTTGCGCTTTCGTGAGGTGGCTTTTTTGGCTTTTCGATATTGAAGTGTTTTGCAAAAGTGTACAGCTCCACTAATGGACATACTTTCAAAGGCAAAATTAAAGTATTGCTAGAAACATAATTTTATATGGGACTTTATTGTACAAACCCCATTTCCATATGAGTTGGGAAATTGTGTTAGATGTAAATATAAAAGCAATACAATGATTTGCAAATCATTTTCAACCCATATTTAATTGAATATGCTACAAAGACAACATATTTGATGTTCAAACTGATAAAAAAAAATTTTTTTGCAAATCATTAACTTTAGAATTTCATGCCAGCAACACGTGACGAAGAAGTTGGGAAAGGTGGCAATAAATACTGATAAAGTTGAGGAATGCTCATCAAACTCTTATTTGGGACATCCCACAGGTGAACAGGCTAATTGGGAACAGGTGGGTGCCATGATTGGGTATAGAAGTAGATTCCATGAAATGCTCAATCATTCACAAACAAGGGTGAGGCGAGTGTCACCACTTTGTCAACAAATGCGTGAGCAAATTGTTGAACAGCTTAAGAAAAACCTTTCTCAACCAGCTTTTGCAAGGAATTTAGGGATTTCACCATCTACGGTCCGTAATATCATCAAAGGGTTAAGAGAATCTGGAGAAATCACTGCACGTAAGCAGCTAAGCCCGTGACCTTCGATCCCTCAGGCTGTACTGCATCAACAAGTGACATCAGTGTGTAAAGGATATCACCACATGGGCTCAGGAACACTTCAGAAAACCACTTTCAGTAACTACAGTTGGTCGCTACATCTGTAAGTGCAAGTTAAAACTCTCCTGTGCAAGGCGAAAACCGTTTATCAACAACACCCAGAAACGCCGTCGGCTCCGCTGGGCCTGAGCTCATCTAAGATGGACTGATACAAAGTGGAAAAGTGTTCTGTGGTCTGACGAGTCCACATTTAAAATTGTTTTTGGAAACTGTGGATGTCGTGTCCTCCGGACCAAAGAGGAAAATAACCATCCGGATTGTTATAGGCGCAAAGTGGAAAAGCCAGCATCTGTGATGGTATGGGGGTGTATTAGTGCCCAAGACATGGGTAACTTACACATCTGTGAAGGCGCCATTAATGCTGAAAGGTACATACAGGTTTTGGAGCAACGTATGTTGCCATCCAAGCAACGTTACCATGGACGCCCCTGCTTATTTCAGCAAGACAATGCCAAGCCACGTGTTACATCAACGTGGCTTCATAGTAAAAGAGTGCGGGTACTAGACTGGCCTGCCTGTAGTCCAGACCTGTCTCCCATTGAAAATGTGTGGCGCATTGTGAAGCCTAAAATACCACAACGGAGACCCCCGGACTGTTGAACAACTTAAGCTGTACATCAAGCAAGAATGGGAAAGAATTCCACCTGAGAAGCTTAAAAAATGTGTCTCCTCAGTTCCCAAACGTTTACTGAGTATTGTTAAAAGGAAAGGCCATGTAACACAGTGGTGAACATGCCCTTTCCCAACTACTTTGGCACGTGTTGCAGCCATGAAATTATAAGTTAATTATTATTTGCAAAAAAATAAATAAAGTTTATGAGTTTGAACATCAAATATCTTGTCTTTGTAGTGCATTCAATTGAATATGGGTTAAAAAGGATTTGCAAATCATTGTATTCCGTTTATATTTACATCTAACACAATTTCCCAACTCATATGGAAACGGGGTTTGTATAATATGTGTAGTACATGTTCCAAAAAGAAAAAAAGCATAAAACATAGTATATTTAAATATACTAAATATAAAAAAGGGAATAAATATTCAAAATAAGATCATTAAATGAAATCTAGTTTGGTTACGCCATCATGAGCGCAACACAAGGTTGTGAAATGTTCAACTACAATTCTAAATAAGATGTCAAAAGCAAACTGAAATCAAATACACACAGCTTAAAGATTGATCAATACCTATTTAAATTTAGTAATACATAAATATGATGATTTATCAAAATATAAAAGAAATATACATGAACAGAACGCTCATGATGGTTACACCAAAAAGTAACGCTATGAATCGCGTTTTTCCAAGTTTTTGGGGCATTTTTATTCTATTTCCAAGCATCTCCTTTTTATTATCGTTGATTTTAAATGGTCAAACTAATGCATATTATACATGCATGCCCTAGTAAACAAAACAAAAAGTCATATTTATTTTGATTGTTACATTTTGAAGTACATTTGTGCAGGTGGGTGCGAATGTACCCATTACCAGAGCTGTACACATAAGCATCATGGGAACACTAATTTAGGGCGCCTAAACACCGAACCGGCGGGGCGCCGATGCAGGACAGCTAGGGCAGACAACCCGTCTTGGTCTCGCTTTCCGATCGGTCAGCCGGAGGGAGCGAGGCGGCACCTCCGCACCGGGCCGTCTTGTGGGTCCCTTCCTGGCATTCGAGGCCGACCTGCAGGCTCGGAGTGACCCACATGCCTGAACAATGTCAAGGGGGCTGTAAGTCTCTGATCGGTCACCGGTGGGGGTGGGGGAGATGGGCACAAGGCGCACCGCCCCACCAAGTCGTCTTGTGGTTACCTTCCTGGTAATAGGGGCTGACACACAGGTTCGGAGAGACCCACATGCCCGAACAATGTCAAGGGGGCTGTAAGTCTCTGATCGGTCACTGGTGGGGGTGGGGGGAATGGTCACGAGGCGCACCGCCCCACCAGGCCGTCTTGTAGGTACCTTCCTGGGAATAGAGACTGACACACAGGTTCGGAGAGACCCACATGCCCGAACAATGTCAAGGGGGCCGTAAGTCTCCGATCGATCACCGGTGGGAATTGGGAGGATGACCATGAGGCGCACCGCCCCACCAGGCCATCTCGTGGGTACCTTCTCGGTAATAGAGGCCGACCCGCAGGCTCGGAGAGACCCACGCGAGGCGGCACCTCCACATTGGGCTGTCTCGCGGGTACCTTCCCGATAATAGAGGCAGACCCACAGTCTTGGAGAGACCCACATGCCCGAACAATGTCAAGGGGGCCGTAAGTCTCCGATCGGTCACCAGGGTGTGGGGACATAAGGTGGCCCCGCCCCACCGGGCCTTCTCGTGGGTACCTTCCTGGTAATAGAGGCTGACACACAACTTCGTAGAGACCCACATGCCCGAACAATGTCAAGGGTAAGTTACCAATCAATCACTCGAAAGAGTGGTGGGGGGGAACACGATGCCGTCCCAGCAATTGAGGCGGACCCGCAGGCTCGGAGAGACCCACATGCCTGTAAAATGTCAAAGTGGTCGTAAGTCTCCGATTGGTCGACCGGGGGGAGTGAGGCGGCATCTCTGCACCGGACCGTCTCGCTGGTACCTTCTCGGTAATAGAGGCCGCCCCCACAGGCTCGGAGAGACCCACGTGCCCGAACAATGTCAAGGGGGTCGTAGGTCTCCAATCGGTCACCCGGTGGGTGCGGCTTATATTTGGCAAAATATTTTTTCTTCTAAAATTTAGTGGGTGCGGCTTATATATTGCAGAATGTGTTTTCCTCAAAATATATTGGGTGCGGCTGATACATGGCAACATATTTTTCCTTTGTAAAATTTTGTAAGTGTGGCTTTTTATTTATATATATATATATATATATATATATATATATATAAAACAATTGTTTGCTTGTAAAATTTAGTGGGTGCATTTAAATACAGCAAAATATTTGTTCTTTTTCAAATTTTGTGATTGCGGCTTATATATGGCAACATATTTTTTGCGTTTTAAAATTTAGCGGTTGCAGCTTATGTTTGGCAAACTATTTTTTTCCCAAAATTATTGGGTGTGGCTTTTGTATGACAAAATATTTTTCCTTCCAAAATTTTGTGAGTGCGGCTTATATATGGCAAAATAGTTGTTTTTTTTTCTAAAATGTATTGGGTGCGCCTTGTATATGGCAAAATATTTTCCCCCTTCTAAGATTTAGTGGGTGGGCCTTATGTGTTGCAAAATATTTTTTGCTTTTAAAATTTAATGGGTGTGGCTTATACATGTGAAAATGTTTTCCTTTTAAAATGTTGTAGGTGCGGCTTATATTTGGCAAACATTTTTCTTTTAAAATATAGTGGGTGCGTCTTCTATATGGCAAAATGTTTTTCCCTTCTAACATTTGGTGGGTGGGGCTTGTATATGGCAAATTGTTGTCCTAAAATTTAGTGGCTGTGGCTTATATATGCCGAAATATTTTCCTCTTCTAAAATTTTGTAGATACGTCTCATATATGGCAAAATAGTTTTTATTCTAAAATATAGTGGGTGCGGCTTATATTTGGCAGAATATTTGTTCTTCTAAAATTTTGTGGGTGCAGCTTATATATTGCAGACTGCGTTTTCCTTCTAAAATTTAGTGAGTGCGGCTTATATATGGCAAACTATTTTTTTTCCTCTAAAAATCTGGTGGGTGCGGCTTATATATAGCACACACAAAAAAATTTGGAATTCACTGGGTGCAGCTTATACATGGCAAAATAGTGTTTATTCTGAAATTTAGTGGCTACGTCTTATATATGGCAAACTATTTTCCCTTCTAAAATTTAGTGGGTGCAGCTTAGGTATGGCAAAATATATTTTTCTTCAAAAATTTGGAGGGTTCGGCTTATTTATGGCAAAATGTTTCCCCTAAAATTTAGTGCTTATATGTATTAAAAAAATTTTTTTTTTAAAGAATTTAGTGGGTGTGGCTTATATATAGCAAAAAAAATAATTTGGAATTTAGTGGGTGCAGCTTATACATGGCAAAATAGTGTTTATTCTGAAATTTAGTGGCTGCGTCTTATATATGGCAAACTATTTTCCCTTCTAAAATTTAGTGGGTGCAGCTTAGGTATGGCAAAATATGTTTTCTTCTAAAATGTAGAGGGTGCGGCTTATGTATGGAAAATATTTTTCCCCTAAAATTTAGTGGGTGTGGCTTATACTGTATGTGGCAACATTTATTTATTTTTTTATTTATTTATTATTTGGTGGGTGCGGCCTATATATGGCAAACAAATTTATTTTTGAATTTAGTGGGTGCGTCTTATACAAGACCGTCTCAGAAAATTAGAATATTGTGATAAAGTCCTTTATTTTCTGTAATGCAATTAAAAAAAAAAAAAAAAATGTCATACATTCTGGATTCATAACACATCAACTGAAATATTGCAAGCCTTTTATTATTTTAATATTGCTGATTATGGCATACAGCTTAAGAAAACTCAAAAATCCTATCTCAAAAAATTAGAATATTTCCTCAGACCAAGTAAAAAAAAAAAGATTTATAACAGCAAAACAAAATCAAACATTTGAAAATGTCAATTAATGCACTCAGTACTTGGTTGGGAATCCTTTTGCACGGATTCCTGCATCAATGCGGCATGGCATGGAGGCAATCGGCCTGTGGCATTGCTGAGGTGTTATGGATGCCCAGGATGCGTCAATAGCGGCCTTTAGCTCATTTGCATTATTGGGTCTGGTGTCTTACAGCTTCTTCTTCACAATACCCCACAAATTCTCTATGGGGTTCAGGTCAGGGGAGTTGGCAGGCCAATCGAGGACAGTAATGCCATGGTCAGTACACCAGTTACTGGTGGTTTTGGCACTGTGGGCAGGTGCCAGATCATGCTGGAAAATGAAATCATTATCTCCATAGAGCTTTTCAACAGATGGAAGCATCTGTTGCATCATTTTCCAGCATGATCTGGCACCTGCCCACAGTGCCAAAATAAGTCGCACCTGCCGAAAATGCATAATAAAGAAGGAAGAAAACATATATAAGTCGCACTGGAGTATAAGTCGCATTTTTGGGGGTAATTATTTGATAAAACCCAACACCAAGAATAGACATTTGAAAGAAAATTTAAAATAAAGAATAATGAACAACAGGCTGAATAAGTGTACGTTATATGAGGCATAAATAACCAACTGAGAACGTGCCTGGTATGTTAACGTAACATATTCTGGTAAGAGTCATTCAAATAATAGAACATGCTATACGTTTACCAAACAATCTGTCACTCCTGATCGCTAAATCCCATGAAATCTTATACGTCTAGTCCAGGGGTCGGCAACCTTTACCAGTCAAAGAGCCATTTTGACCAGTTTCACAAATTAAAGAAAACAATGGGAGTCACAAAAATCTTTTGAAATTTAAAATGAAATAACACTGCATACAAAGTTTTTTTTTTTTGCTTTGTGCTATGTATAAACCAAGGGTCTCAGACACACGGCCCACACCTTATTATGAAAATTGAATGTTAGAGCGGTCCGCGGGTTTTATATGAATGGCGCTTGACAGCGTCATACTTGTCAACCCTCCCGATTTTTACGGCAGACTATGAATTTCAGAGCAACTATTCTCTCGAACGTGCCGTGATGGTACAGCATTTGGTGCCCATTACAATCAGCGTGCCGGCCCAGCTACACGTTGTATGGGGCTTCTGCTTGCTCACATAAGTGACAGCAAGGCATACTTGGTCAACAGCAACACAGGTTACACTGACGGTGGTCATATAAAACAACTTTAACACTCTTACTAATAATGCGCCACACTTTGAACCAAAACCAAACAAGAATGACAAACACATTTCGGGAGAACATCTGCACCGTAACACAACATAAACACAACAGAACAAATACCCAGAATTCCATGCAGCCCTAACTCTTCCGGGCTACATTATACACCCCCCGCTACCAAACCCCGCCCACCTCAACCGACGCACAGGGGGGGGGGTTATGTGAGGGAGCAGGGTTAGGGTGGGGGCGGGGTTTGGTGGTAGCGGGGGTGTATAATGTAGCCCGGTAGAGTCAGGGCTGCATGAGATTCTGGGTATTTGTTCTGTTGTGTTTATGTTGTGTTAAGGTGCAGATGTTCTCCCGAAATGTGTTTGTCATTCTTGTTTGGTTTTGGTTCAAAGTGTGGCGCATTATTAGTAAGAGTGTTAAAGTTGTTTTATATGGCCACCGTCAGTGTAACCTGTGTGGTTGTTGACCAAGTATGCCTTGCTGTCACTTACGTGTGCAAGCAGAAGTCCCATACAACGTGTGGCTGGACTGGCACGTTGTTAATACAGATTGTAGAGGGTGCTAATTGCTGTACCATCATGGCACGCCCTTATTATTATTGTAAGGGTGAAAATCGGAGAATATTAATCCCGGGAATTTTCTGCGAGAGGCACTGAAATCCGGAAGTCTCCCGGGAAAATCGGGGGGGGGGGGGGGGGTCGTCAAGTATGCAGCTGAGCCGCATCAGAGTGATCAAAGAGCCGCATGCGGCTCCGGAGCCGCGGGTTGCTGACCCCTGGTCTAGTCTCTTACGTGAATGAGCTAAATAATATTATGTGATATTTTACGGTAATGTGTTAATAATTTCACACATATGTCGCTCCTGAGTATAAGTCGCACCCCCGGCCAAACTATGAAAAAAAACTGCGACTTATAGTCCGAAAAATACGGTATATATGTCAACTTTTTTTTTTTTTTTTTTTAGAATTTGGTTGTTGCGGCTTATATATGACAAAAAATATTCTGGGATTTTGTGGGTGCGGTTTATATGTGACAAATTGGTGTTTCTTCTGAAATTTAGTGGCTACGTCTTATATATGGCAAACTATTTTTTCTTCTCAGATTTAGTGGGTGCACTTATATACCGGTGCGCTCTATAGTCCAGAAAATCCGGTATTTTGCTCTTGTTCGCATGTTTTTTTCTTCTTCCTGAGAATACATTTTGGCCACCATCCACGTGTTCTTTCATCTTGTAGGTCCACTTGCGTCAGTTCCATGGGACGCGCTACGCTGCCATCAACCCTGCCATGGTGATCGCTGAGGAGCTGGAGGTCCAGCAGTGCCACAGGAAAACCTCCGACGAGGAGCAATGACCGACACTTTACCTTCCGCGCAAGTTTGACCTTTTGATTAAAAACCACAATTAAGGGGCGTTTCCTCAAATGTTTAATCCCGCGGCCAAGTAAATGAGTTGTATTATTTCATAAACCTCCTTCACAAATGTGTATATACTGTAGACATATACAAAATTGTTTTGGCAAAATGAGATGATTTAGAATCCAAACTAAAGATAGTTTGTCTCGGATCATTTTCATTCAACAAAAAGTCAAACTTCTCACGTCTGGCCTCTTCTCTTAAAGGCACAGTACACTTAATGCATTCAATACAACCAATCCTAGCCCTCTTTACCAAACTTCTTCCAAATGATTTTACGACTTTCAAATAAATCAAAAACATGCAATGACAAACAACTGCCAACTTTGGTCTTTGGCCTCCGGCTCGGTTAATTTGCAAACTTTTGAGTTGAAGCGACATAAAATGTGTCCGTTCCTATATCATACTTGCTTTTAACAAAATAGTCTGTCAGCTGTTATAAATGTTTTTTATTCCAAATGGATCAATCACTCTTTGTCACATTAGGTAGTTTTAATGACTGATTTGCCAAAGTGCCTTCAATGAAATCAAATTGCAGCAAATGTTAAGTGTTTTCTTTACAAAAACTGAAATAAAAGAAAAATGTACATAACAACACATTTGTTTTTTTGTTTTTTTTTTACCAACAAAATCTAAAATGAATACTCGATAGTCAAAAAGATCTCATAATTATGACTTACCTCATGATTGGGGTATTTTCTTTTGTGGCGGAAACGGGCTTTCATAGAGTTCATGCAGTATCCTAAGGACACTGTGGAAGTCGCTTCCTCGCGGTCCCACTGTCAGACACAGCACCGCAGCCAAGCCAGCAGGTTCAACAAGGTTTTAAAGGGGAACATTATCACCAGACCTATGTAAGCGTCAATATATACCTTGATGTTGCAGAAAAAAGACCATGTATTTTTTTAACCGATTTCCGAACTCTAAATGGGTGAATTTTGGCGAATTAAACGCCTTTCTGTTATTCGCTCTCAGAGAAGCAATCCGCCATTTTCTCAAACACATTACAAACACCGAGTCAAATCAGCTCTGTTATTTTCCGTTTTTTCGACTGTTTTCCGTACCTTGGAGACATCATGCCTCGTCGGTGTGTTGTCGGAGGGTGTAACAACACGAACAGAGACGGATTCAAGTTGCACCAGTGGCCCAAAGATGCGAAAGTGGCAAGAAATTGGACAAAATTTGTTCAAAATACGAGGGTGTGAGGAAAGCCGACGAAATGGTCAGTCGTTTGTTCCGCACACTTTACCGACGAAAGCTATGCTACGACAGAGATGGCAAGAATGTGTGGATATCCTGCGACACTCAAAGCAGATGCATTTCCAACGATAAAGTCAAAGAAATCTGCCGCCAGACCCCCATTGAATCTGCCGGAGTGTGTGAGCAATTCAGGGACAAAGGGCCTCGGTAGCACGGCAAGCAATGGCGGCAGTTTGTTCCCGCAGACGAGCGAGCTAAACCCCCTGGATGTCTTGGCTCACACCGTCCCTTATGCCACCGAAGATGATCAAGAGAAGAATATCGACCCTAGCTTCCCTGGCCTGCTGACATCAACTCCAAAACTGGACAGATCAGCTTTCAGGAAAAGAGAGCGGATGAGGGTATGTCTACAGAATATATTAATTGATGAAAACTTTATTCATTACTCGCGGTTTTACGTAAATTATTATACATAAACTGTGTTTACCAATAATTTAGCTTAAAAACATTAAAATCTTTTTAATCGGTCACTTCAGCTGTAACTGCATACCTGCCAACTACTCCGGTTTTCCCGTAATTCGTACGGTTTTCATCAACCTATTCCGGGTTACGGTTGCAGTGATAAAAAATACGGTTTTTCATTAATTAAAAAAAAAAAAGGGTGAAAACTACGCGAATTGCACTTTGTGCAGACAAGATTTTTCGATCGGACACGGAGGAATTAGCGATGTAAAAGACCACGTTGGGACAAAAAAACACAAGTCTAATGCCGTTGCTCGCGATACAAGTGGAAAACTTTCAACGTTTTTCGTCGCCCAAACAGATTCTTTGGATGTGATAAATGCCGAAGTTTTATTTACGGAGGCAATAATTGAGCATGGATTTCCAATCGCACTGGCTGATCACATGGGACAGTTAAATGTTTGTAATGCAACCTTTAAAAATCATTACGCGGTGATCGCGGTCCCAAAAATAAACTTTTCTTGCATGATAATGTCCAGAAAAATTCGCTTTATATTACTATAGAGTCCTTTTAACGAATGAGTTTGATGGTTTATCAGAAGCCCTTAAATGAAAGAAGTCCTTTGTTCTCCTGCACCATGCATGCACTTTGGCCTTGCTTCGTGTTTGGTGCGCAATCCTGTCGGCTGTATTTCACAGCACGACATACTGTTAAAAGTGTTTATACTATTTATGCTTTCAAGTCCAAGTTGAAGAAATCTTGTTAAATGTTGACAGCATAACTACCAAAATACAGAAGTATGTCCTTAATATTTTTGCAGTGCTATTTCTGTTGAAAAGTTCAAATGATTACATTAGAGATGTGATGTGCCACTTTTCAAGTGTCTGATGGCTTCAATTAATTTTCATTAATTTTTCATATTTTGAATTCTTTTGAAAGGCTTACCAAAAAACTTCATTTGAATTGTAATTCCATGCTATTGACAGGACTATTCATTTTAATGAAGTTAGCTTACCATGTTTACAGTATGATAATTGTGATAGAAATGTGAATTTTAGGCACAGAATATTTTTTACAATTGAACAAGGCAGTAGATTATACAAGCTTGGACAGAAAGTTAATAATGACACCAATTTTTTTTTTAATGGAATTGTTTAGTACTGTTTTACCATTTGTTTACTGTAAAAAGTGTTTATACTGTTTATACTTTCAATTAACAAATTGAAGTCTTGTGAAAGGTTGACAGGATAACTGGCATTAACTGTCAAAATAATTTCAAACTATTGAAGTTAGCTTACAGAATAAACATGTCAATCAACCCATATGATTTTTGCTGTAATATTTTTGTTTTGAAAAGTCACTGTGACTGATAGAAAAGTGATGGTTTTAGCAACATTTTAACCTGTCTGAATGCTAATAATCATTTTGCTTTGGGGGGCGAAGCCCTGAACCCTCCACCAGGACTTTGTCCTGGACCTACCGGGGCCTGCGGCCCTTGGACCCTGGCTACTAGGTTTTTCTGATTTCAAAAGTTGGCAAGTATGTAACTGTAGGTTAGTATGTATCTTACTGGACAAAAACAGCACATTTATAATGCTGAAATCGTGGAAAAATATATGTTCTTTGCGCGCCTGAAATGGGCTGTCTGCACTCTCAAAGTGCATGTTGTTGCCAAATGTATTTCATATGCTGTAAACCTAGTTCATAGTTGTTAGTTTCCTTTAATGCCAAACAAACACATACCAATCGTTGGTTAGAAGGCGATCGCTTAATTCGTCCTCGCTTTCTCCCGTGTTGCTGGCTGTCGTGTCGTTTTCGTCGGTTTCGCTTGCATACGGTTCAAACCGATATGGCTCAATAGCTTCAGTTTCTTATTCAATTTCGTTTTCGCTACCTGCCTCCACACTACAACCATCCGTTTCAATACATTCCTAATCTGTTGAATCGCTTAAGCCGCTGAAATCCGAGTCTGAATCCGAGCTAATGTCGCTATAGCTTGCTGTTCTACCCGCCATGTTTGTTTGTATTGGCATCACTGTGTGACGTCACAGGAAAATGGACGGGTGTTTATAACGATGGTTAAAATCAGGCACTTTGAAGCTTTTTTAGGGATATTGCGTGATGGGTAAAATTTTGAAAAAAACTTCGAAAAATAAAATAAGCCACTGGGAACTGATTTTTAAATTGTGATAATGTTCCCCTTTAATGATAATGGTTTTTCCCAACAAAAGTTTTCTCTCCCAGAACGTGACTTTTCAGCTGGTATATATAAATGGTTAGGGATGTCCGATAATATCGGGCCGCCGATATTATCGGCCGATAAATGCTTTAAAAGGTAATATCGGAAATTATCGGTATCGGTTTCAAGATTATCGGTATCGGTTTCCAAAAATTAAATGTGTGACTTTCTAAAACGCCGCTGTGTACACGGACGCAGGAAGATGTACAGAGCGCCAATTAATCCTTGAAGGCGCTGCCTTTGCGTACTGGCCCAGTCACATACTATCTACGACTTGACACACGCACTCGTGAATGCAAGCATACTTGATCAACAGCCATACATGTCACACTGAGGGTGGCCGTATAAACAACTTTAACACTGTTACAAATATGCGCCACACTGTGAACCCACACCAAGCAAGAATGACAAACACATTTCGGGAGAACATCCGCACCTAACAATACATAAACACAACAGAACAAATACCCGGAACCCCTTGCAGATGCTTGTTTTCATTCAGAAAAATCTACCTCTCACACGTGATGACAAGGAGAAAAAGAATTAGCCCACTCTTTGAGCTTCATCTGTTGCACAAATAGTCTGGACTGAGTGAAGCTGTTTTATTTATGTTTTGTGCCTTTTTTCCCCATGCACTTTAAAGGCTGGCTGTGTTTTCTACTAGTCTAGCCTGAAGCAGTTTTATTAATGTTCATGCACTTTAAAGGATGGCTGTGTTTTCTACTAGTCTAGACTGAAGCAGTTTTATTAATGTTCATGCACTTTAAAGGCTGGCTCGGTTTTCTACTAGTCTAGACTGAAGCAGTTTTATTAATGTTCATGCACTTTAAAGGCTGGCTCGGTTTTCTACTAGTCTAGACTGAAGCAGTTTTATTAATTTTCATGCACTTTAAAGGATGGCTGTGTTTTCTACTAGTCTAGACTGAAGCAGTTTTATTAATGTTCATGCACTTTAAAGGATGGCTGTGTTTTCTACTAGTCTAGACTGAAGCAGTTTTATTAATGTTCATGCACTTTAAAGGCTGGCTCGGTTTTCTACTAGTCTAGACTGAAGCAGTTTTATTAATGTTCATGCACTTTAAAGGATGGCTGTGTTTTCTACTAGTCTAGACTGAAGCAGTTTTATTAATGTTCATGCACTTTAAAGGATGGCTGTGTTTTCTACTAGTCTAGACTGAAGCAGTTTTATTAATGTTCATGCACTTTAAAGGCTGGCTCGGTTTTCTACTAGTCTAGACTGAAGCAGTTTTATTAATGTTCATGCACTTTAAAGGATGGCTGTGTTTTCTACTAGTCTAGACTGAAGCAGTTTTATTAATGTTCATGTACTTTAAAGGCTGGCTGTGTTTTCTACTAGTCTAGACTGAAGCAGTTGTATTAATGTTCATGCACTTTAAAGGCTGGCTGTGTTTTCTACTAGTCTAGACTGAAGCAGTTTTATTAATGTTCATGCACTTTAAAGGATGGCTGTGTTTTCTACTAGTCTAGACTGAAGCAGTTTTATTAATGTCCATGCACTTTAAATGATGGCTGTGTTTTCTACTAGTCTAGACTGAAGCAGTTTTATTAATGTTCATGCACTTTTAAAGGATGGCTGTGTTTTCTACTAGTCTAGACTGAAGCAGTTGTATTAATGTTCATGCACTTTAAAGGATGGCTGTGTTTTCTACTAGTCTAGACTGAAGCAGTTTTATTAATGTTCATGCACTTTAAAGGATGGCTGTGTTTTCTACTAGTCTAGACTGAAGCAGTTTTATTAATGTCCATGCACTTTAAAGGATGGCTGTGTTTTCTACTAGTCTAGACTGAAGCAGTTTTATTAATGTTCATGCACTTTAAAGGATGGCTGTGTTTTCTATTAGTCTAGACTGAAGCAGTTTTATTAATGTTCATGCACTTTAAATGATGGCTGTGTTATCTACTAGTCTAGACTGAAGCAGTTTTTTATTTTTGTGCCTTTCTTGTACTTATTTGCACATTTTTGTTACTCATATGAATATGTTAAGAACAGGGCAGATTGAGCCCAGTTTCTAGTATACTCCGGACTGAAGCTGTGTGCCTTCATTGTTTTTGTAGCTGTTGTTTTGAGGCATGTCTAATAATAACAAAATAAAATGCACTTTGTGAAAGTCAAAGTATAGTATTTCCCATAGTTGTAGTGGGTATCAGGATTATCTTAGGGAGAGCATGTCCCACATTCCAAGCTGCTGTTTTGAGGCATGTTAAAAAATAATGCACTTTGTGACTTCAATAATAAATATGGCAGTGCCATGTTGGCACTTTTTTCCATAACTTGAGTTGATTTATTTTGGAAAACCTTGTTACATTGTTTAATGCATCCAGCGGGGCATCACAACAAAATTAGGCATAATAATGTGTTAATTCCACGACTATGTATATCGGTATCGGTAATTAAGAGTTGGACAATATCGGAATATCGGCAAAAAAGCCATTATCGGACATCCCTATAAATGGTTGATTTATATAGGCTAGTAAGGTAAAGTTTTGTACCTGACAAGTTTCGGCTACCTTGCTACTGCAGTCTTCATCAGAGGTGTCACGTGATGTTAGCGTGACGTCGTCTGTGATGTGTTCTATGGATTTTTCCATCCTACCTGAGGTGGTGGGATGGCGGTGTCCCCTGGCGTGCGCCGGGGGTAGGGCGGGGTGCCCCCCGTCGTCTGGATGTCTACCAAACGGCCGGGGGCGGCCCTGCAGGACTGTGTCCCAGGCGTGGGATAGTCCTGGGTTCGATCCTGCGCTCGGGATCTTTCTGTATGGAGTTTGCATGTTCTCCCTGTGACTGCCTGGGTTCCCTCCGGGTACTCCGGCTTCTTCCAACCTCCAAAGACATGCACCTGGGGATAGGTTGATTGGCAACACTAAATGGTCCCTAGTGTGTGAATATTGTCTGTCTATCTGTGTTGGCCTTGCGATGAGGTGGCGACTTGTCCAAGGTGTACCCCGCCTTCCGCCCGAATGCAACTGATAGGCTCCAGCACCCCCCGCGACCCCGAAAGGGACAAGCAGTAGAAAATGGATGGATGGATGGAAGTCTTACACCCGCAACACCATGGGCCAAGGCCGTTTAAACAGCCGAGCTCTGCTGGCCATTGAGAAGACACTTGTCCAATCCCTGGAAAAGACGCCTTCTTAGTACGACAGGGTCAGTTTATTATCAGACTTCCTTCCACAACAACAACCCTTTTCACCCGGAAGTGTGTCCCCTTATATTTGGTCACATCCGGCCTATCCACCAATCCCCAATCTGGTGCTGAGAACATTTAGTGCACCGAAACACCAGATTCGGCACTAATACAAAACAAGCTTCAAAGAGAGAAAAACAAACTACAAAAAAACCCCACAGAAACCACAAAAGTAGGGTTTTTTTAGGTGGTCTAATAGGAAACCCATAACAGGGTCTAGAACAGATGCAGGCGGCCAACCCCGTCGAGGTGGGAGTGCAGGTCATGTCACGCAGATGGGCAGGCTTTATCCGATTGACAGTAACCCGCTCATGCCGACCACCCCGAAAGGGGCCGTCGTAAGGAGGTCGGAGTGGGGAGTCCCTGCAGGACTGTGTCTCAGGCGTGGGATAGTCCTGGGTTCGATCCTGCGCTCGGGATCTTACTGTGTGGAGTTTGCCGGGTACTCCGGCTTCTTCCAACCTCCAAAGACATGCACCTGGGGATAGGTTGATTGGCAACACTAAATGGTCCCTAGTGTGTGAATGTTGTCTGTCTATCTGTGTTGGCCTTGCGATGAGGTGGCGACTTGTCCAGGGTGT
>NC_084567.2:15175000-15200000 GCF_033978685.3 Nerophis lumbriciformis | reverse complement strand
TGCCGTACGCTAAAATTACCAACACATTTTCCGTCCACCATACGCTACTATTGCCAAGATGTTTTTGTCCGTCGTTTGCGAATACTGTCAACACTTTTCCCGTCCATCATATACTATTAATGCTAACATATTTTTTGTCTGTCGTACGCTAATATTGTTAATACACTTCCCGTCCATTGTATTATAATATTGCAAACATATTTTTGTCTGTCGTACGCTAATATTCTTAACACAATTCCCGTCCATCGTATACTAATATCGTAAACCTGTTTTCCATCTGCCGTACGCTAAAATTACCAACACATTTTCCGTCCATCATACGCTACTATTGCCAACATGTTTTTGTCCGTCGTTTGCAAATATTGTCAACACATTTCCCGTCCATCGCATACTAATATTGCAAAGATGTTTATTGTCTGTTGTACGCTAATATTGCCAAGACACTTTCCGTCCGTTGTATATTAATATTGTAAACATGTTTTCCGTCTGTCATTTCCGAATAATGTCAAGACATTTTCTGTCCGTTGTATGCTAATATTGCCAACATAATTCCCGTCCATCGTATACTAATATTGTGAACATGTTTTCTGTCCGTCATACACAATTATTGCTAACATATTTTTTGTCTGTCGTACGCTAATATTGTTAACACATTTCCCGTCCATTGTATACTAATATTGCAAACATGTTTTTGTCTGTCGTAAACGCTAAAATTACCAACACATTTTCCGTCCATCATACGCTACTATTGCCAACATGTATTTGTCCGTCGTTTACAAATATTGTGAACACTTTTCCCGTCCATCGTATAATATTAATGTTAACATATTTTTTGTCTGTCGTACGCTAATATTGTTAACACATTTCCCGTCCGTTGTATAATAATATTGCAAAGATGTTTATTGTCTGTTGTACGCCAATATTGCCAAGACATTTTCCATCCATTGTACACTAATATTGTAAACATGATTATTGTCTGTCGTGCGTGAATATTGCCGAGACATTTTTCATCCGTTGTATGCTAATATTGCCAACACATTTCCTGTCCATCGTATACTAATATCGCAAACATGTTTTCCGTCTGTCGTACGCTAATACTGTTAACACATTTCCCGTCCGTTGTATACTAATATCGCAAACATGTTTTCCGTCTGTCGTACGCTAATACTGTTAACACATTTTCCGTCCGTTGTATACTGATATTGCAAACATGTTTTCCGTCTGTCGTACGCTAAAATTACCAACACATTTTCCGTCCATCATACGCTACTATTGCCGACATGTTTTTGTCTGTCGTTTGCGAATATTATCAACACTTTTCCTGTCCATCGTATACTAATATTGTCAACATGTTTTCTGTCCGTCATACACTATTATTGCTAACATATTTTCCGTCTGTCGTACGCTAATATTCTTAACACATTTCCCGTCCAATGTATACTAATATTGCTAACATGTTTTCCGTCTGTCGTACGCTAAAATTACCAACACATTTTCCGTCCATCATACGCTACTATTGCCAACATGTTTTTGTCAACACTTTTCCCGTCCATCGTATACTAATATTGTCAACATGTTTTTCGTCCGTCATACACTCTTATTGATAACATATTTTTTATCTGTCGTACGCTAATATTCTTAACACAATTCCCGTCCGTTGTATACTAATATCGCAAACATGTTTTCCGTCTGTCGTACGCTAAAATTACCAACACATTTTCCGGCCACCATACGCTACTATTGCCAACATGCTGTTTGTCCGTCGTTTACGAATATTGTCAACACTTTTCCCGTCCATCGTATACTAATATTGTCAACATGTTTTTCGTCCGTCATACACTCTTATTGATAACATATTTTTTATCTGTCGTACGCTAATATTCTTAACACAATTCCCGTCCGTTGTATACTAATATCGCAAACATGTTTTCCGTCTGTCGTGCGCTAAAATTACCAACACATTTTCCGGCCACTATACGCTACTATTGCCAACATGTTTTTGTCCTTCGTTTACGAATATTGTCAACACTTTTCCCGTCCATCGTATACTAATATTGTGAACATCTTTTTCGTCCGTCGTACTCCAACATTACCAACACGTTTTCCGTCCGTCATACACTTGTATTGCTAGCATAACATTGTTAACATTTTTTGTCTGTCGTACACTAATATTGTTAACACAATTCCCGTCCATCGTATGCTAATATTGCAAAGATGTTTATTGTCTGTTGTACACTAATATTGCCAACACATTTCTCGTCCATCGTATACTAATATCGCAAACATGTTTTCCGTCTGCCGTACGCTAAAATTACCAACACATTTTCCGTCCACCATACGCTACTATTGCCAACATGTTTTTGTCCGTCGTTTGCGAATATTGTCAACACTTTTCCCGTCCATTGTATGCTAATATTGCAAAGATGTTTATTGTCTGTTGTAGCTAATATTGTCAACACATTTTCCGTCCATCGTACGCTACTATTGCCAACATGTCTTTGTCCGTCGTTTGCGAATATTATCAACACTTTTTGCAAAGATGTTTATTGTCTGTTGTACGCTAATATTGTCAAGACATTTTCTGTCTGTTGTTTGCTAATATTGCCAACATAACTCCTGTCCATCGTATACTAATATAGCAAACATGTTTTCCGTCTGCCGTACGCTAAAATTACCAACACATTTTCCGTCCATCATACACAATTATTGCTAACATATTTTTTGTCTGTCGTACGCTAATATTGTTAACACATTTCCCGTCCGTTGTATATTAATATTGCAAACATGTTTATTGTCTGTTGTACGCTAATATTGCCAAGACATTTTCCGTCCATTGTACACTAATATTGTAAACATGTTTATTATCTGTCATGCGCGAATATTGCCAAGACATTTTCCGTCCGTTGTATGCTAATATTGCCAACACATTTCCTGTCCATCGTATACTAATATCGCAAACATGTTTTCCGTCTGTCGTATGCTAATATTGTTAACACATTTCCCGTCCGTTGTATACTAATATTGCAAACATATTTTCTGTCTGTCGTACGCTAAAATTACCAACACATTTTCCGTCCATCATACGCTGCTATTGCCAACATGTTTTTGTCCGTTGTTTGCGAAATTTGTCAACACTTTTACCGTCCAGCGTATACTAATATTGTGAACATGTTTTCCATCCGTCATACACTATTATTGCTAACATATTTTTTGTCTGTCGTACGCTAATATTGTTAACACATTTCCCGTCCATTGTATACTAATATTGCAACCATGTTTTTGTTTGTCGTATGCTAAAATTACCAACACATTTTCCGTCCATCATAGGCTACTATTGCCAACATGTTTTTGTCCGTCGTTTGCAAATATTGTCAACAAATTTCCCGTCCATCGTATGCTAATATTGTGAACATGTTTGTCTGTCGTACGCGAATATTGCCAAGACATTTTCCGTCCATCATACGCTACTATTGCCAACATGTTTTTGTCCGTCGTTTGCGAATATTATCAACACTTTTCCCGTCCATCATATACTAATATTGTGAAAATGTTTTTCATCCGTCATACACCAACATTACCAACACGTTTTCCGTCCGTCATACACTATTATTGCTAACATATTTTTTGTCTGTCGTACGCCAATATTCTTAACACATTTCTCGTCCAATGTATGCTAATATTGCCAACACATTTCCCGTCCATCGTATACTAATATCGCAAACATGTTTTCCGTGTGTCGTACGCTAAATTTCCCAACACATTTTCCGTCCACCATATGCTATTACCAACATGTTTTTGTCCGTCGTTTACGAATTTTGTCAACACATTTCCCGTCCATCATATACTAATATTGTGAACATGTTTTTCGTCCGTCGTACACCAACATTACCAACACGTTTTCGGTCCGTCATACACTATTATTGCTCACATATTTTTTGTCTGTCGTACGTTAATATTCTTAACACATTTTCCGTACATCGTATGCTAATATTGCAATGATGTTTGTCTGTTGTACGCTTATATTCCCAAGACATTTCCCGTCCATCGTATGCTAATATTGCCAAGATATTTTCCGTCCGTTGTACGCTAAAATTACCAACACGTTTTCCATCCATCATACGCTACTATTGCAAACATGTTTTTGTCCGTCGTTTGCGAATATTGTGAACATTTTTCCCTTTCCATCATATACTATTAATGCTAACATATTTTTTGTCTGTCGTACGCTAATATAGTTAATACACTTCCCGTCCATTGTATTATAATATTGCAAACATGTTTTTGTCTGTCGTACGCTAATATTCTTAACACAATTCCCGTCCATCGTATACTAATATCGTAAACTTGTTTTCCATCTGCCGTACGCTAAAATTACCAACACATTTTCCGTCCATCATACGCTACTATTGCCAACATGTTTTTGTCCGTCGTTTGCAAATATTGTCAACACATTTCCCGTCCATCGCATACTAATATTGCAAAGATGTTTATTGTCTGTTGTACGCTAATATTGCCAAGACACTTTCCGTCCGTTGTATATTAATATTGTAAACATGTTTTCCGTCTGTCATTTCCGAATAATGTCAAGACATTTTCTGTCCGTTGTATGCTAATATTGCCAACATAATTCCCGTCCATCGTATACTAATATTGTGAACATGTTTTCTGTCCGTCATACACAATTATTGCTAACATATTTTTTGTTTGTCGTACGCTAATATTGTTAACACATTTCCCGTCCATTGTATACTAATATTGCAAACATGTTTTTGTCTGTCGTAAACGCTAAAATTACCAACACATTTTCCGTCCATCATACGCTACTATTGCCAACATGTATTTGTCCGTCGTTTACAAATATTGTCAACACTTTTCCCGTCCATCGTATAATATTAATGTTAACAGATTTTTTGTCTGTCGTACGCTAATATTGTTAACACATTTCCCGTCCGTTGTATAATAATATTGCAAAGATGTTTATTGTCTGTTGTACGCCAATATTGCCAAGACATTTTCCATCCATTGTACACTAATATTGTAAACATGATTATTGTCTGTCGTGCGTGAATATTGCCGAGACATTTTTCATCCGTTGTATGCTAATATTGCCAACACATTTCCTGTCCATCGTATACTAACATCGCAAACATGTTTTCCGTCTGTCGTACGCTAATACTGTTAACACATTTCCCGTCCGTTGTATACTAATATCGCAAACATGTTTTCCGTCTGTCGTACGCTAATACTGTTAACACATTTTCCGTCCGTTGTATACTAATATTGCAAACATGTTTTCCGTCTGTCGTACGCTAAAATTACCAACACATTTTCCGTCCATCATACGCTACTATTGCCGACATGTTTTTGTCTGTCGTTTGCGAATATTATCAACACTTTTCCTGTCCATCGTATACTAATATTGTCAACATGTTTTCTGTCCGTCATACACTATTATTGCTAACATATTTTCCGTCTGTCGTACGCTAATATTCTTAACACATTTCCCGTCCATTGTATACTAATATTTCTAACATGTTTTCCGTCTGTCGTACGCTAAAATTACCAACACATTTTCCGTCCATCATACGCTACTATTGCCAACATGTTTTTGTCAACACTTTTCCCGTCCATCGTATACTAATATTGTCAACATGTTTTTCGTCCGTCATACACTCTTATTGATAACATATTTTTTATCTGTCGTACGCTAATATTCTTAACACAATTCCCGTCCGTTGTATACTAATATCGCAAACATGTTTTCCGTCTGTCGTGCGCTAAAATTACCAACACATTTTCCGGCCACTATACGCTACTATTGCCAACATGTTTTTGTCCTTCGTTTACGAATATTGTCAACACTTTTCCCGTCCATCGTATACTAATATTGTGAACATCTTTTTCGTCCGTCGTACTCCAACATTACCAACACGTTTTCCGTCCGTCATACACTTGTATTGCTAGCATAACATTGTTAACATTTTTTGTCTGTCGTACACTAATATTGTTAACACAATTCCCGTCCATCGTATGCTAATATTGCAAAGATGTTTATTGTCTGTTGTACACTAATATTGCCAACACATTTCTCGTCCATCGTATACTAATATCGCAAACATGTTTTCCGTCTGCCGTACGCTAAAATTACCAACACATTTTCCGTCCACCATACGCTACTATTGCCAACATGTTTTTGTCCGTCGTTTGCGAATATTGTCAACACTTTTCCCGTCCATTGTATGCTAATATTGCAAAGATGTTTATTGTCTGTTGTAGCTAATATTGTCAACACATTTTCCGTCCATCGTACGCTACTATTGCCAACATGTCTTTGTCCGTCGTTTGCGAATATTATCAACACTTTTTGCAAAGATGTTTATTGTCTGTTGTACGCTAATATTGTCAAGACATTTTCTGTCTGTTGTTTGCTAATATTGCCAACATAACTCCTGTCCATCGTATACTAATATAGCAAACATGTTTTCCGTCTGCCGTACGCTAAAATTACCAACACATTTTCCGTCCATCATACACAATTATTGCTAACATATTTTTTGTCTGTCGTACGCTAATATTGTTAACACATTTCCCGTCCGTTGTATATTAATATTGCAAACATGTTTATTGTCTGTTGTACGCTAATATTGCCAAGACATTTTCCGTCCATTGTACACTAATATTGTAAACATGTTTATTATCTGTCATGCGCGAATATTGCCAAGACATTTTCCGTCCGTTGTATGCTAATATTGCCAACACATTTCCTGTCCATCGTATACTAATATCGCAAACATGTTTTCCGTCTGTCGTATGCTAATATTGTTAACACATTTCCCGTCCGTTGTATACTAATATTGCAAACATATTTTCTGTCTGTCGTACGCTAAAATTACCAACACATTTTCCGTCCATCATACGCTGCTATTGCCAACATGTTTTTGTCCGTTGTTTGCGAAATTTGTCAACACTTTTACCGTCCAGCGTATACTAATATTGTGAACATGTTTTCCATCAGTCATACACTATTATTGCTAACATATTTTTTGTCTGTCGTACGCTAATATTGTTAACACATTTCCCGTCCATTGTATACTAATATTGCAACCATGTTTTTGTTTGTCGTATGCTAAAATTACCAACACATTTTCCGTCCATCATAGGCTACTATTGCCAACATGTTTTTGTCCGTCGTTTGCAAATATTGTTAACAAATTTCCCGTCCATCGTATGCTAATATTGTGAACATGTTTGTCTGTCGTACGCGAATATTGCCAAGACATTTTCCGTCCATCATACGCTACTATTGCCAACATGTTTTTGTCCGTCGTTTGCGAATATTATCAACACTTTTCCCGTCCATCATATACTAATATTGTGAAAATGTTTTTCATCCGTCATACACCAACATTACCAACACGTTTTCCGTCCGTCATACACTATTATTGCTAACATATTTTTTGTCTGTCGTACGCCAATATTCTTAACACATTTCTCGTCCAATGTATGCTAATATTGCCAACACATTTCCCGTCCATCGTATACTAATATCGCAAACATGTTTTCCGTGTGTCGTACGCTAAAATTCCCAACACATTTTCCGTCCACCATATGCTATTACCAACATGTTTTTGTCCGTCGTTTACGAATTTTGTCAACACATTTCCCGTCCATCATATACTAATATTGTGAACATGTTTTTCGTCCGTCGTACACCAACATTACCAACACGTTTTCGGTCCGTCATACACTATTATTGCTCACATATTTTTTGTCTGTCGTACGTTAATATTCTTAACACATTTTCCGTACATCGTATGCTAATATTGCAATGATGTTTGTCTGTTGTACGCTTATATTCCCAAGACATTTCCCGTCCATCGTATGCTAATATTGCCAAGATATTTTCCGTCCGTTGTACGCTAAAATTACCAACACGTTTTCCATCCATCATACGCTACTATTGCAAACATGTTTTTGTCCGTCGTTTGCGAATATTGTGAACATTTTTCCCTTTCCATCATATACTATTAATGCTAACATATTTTTTGTCTGTCGTACGCTAATATTGTTAATACAGTTCCCGTCCGTTGTATTATAATATTACAAACATGTTTTTGTCTGTCGTACGCTAATATTCTTAACACAATTCCCGTCCATCGTATACTAATATCGTAAACATGTTTTCAGTGTGTCGTACGCTAAAATTACCAACACAATTTCCGACTATCGTACACTACTATTGCCAACATGTTTTTGTCCGTCGTTTGCGAATATTGTCAACACATTTCCCGTCCATCGTATGCTAATATTGCAAAGACATTTTCCGTCCGTTGTATATTAATATTGTAAACATGTTTTCCGTCTGTCGTACCCGAATATTGTCAAGACATTTTCTGTCCGTTGTATGCTAATATTGCCAACATAATTCCCGTCCATCATATACTAATATCGCGAACATGTTTTCCGTCTGTCGTACGCTAAAATTACCAACACATTTTCCGTCCATCATACGCTACTATTGCCAACATGTTTTTGTCCGTCGTTTGCGAATATTGTCAAGACTTTTCCCGTCCATCGTATACTAATATTGTGAACATGTTTTCCGTCCGTCATACACTATTATTGCTAACATATTTTTTGTCTGTCGTACGCTAATATTCTGAACACGTTTCCCGTCCGTTGTATGCTAATATTGCCAACACATATCCCGTCCATCGTGAATGCATTATAAAAAAAGTATGTATTACCATACAGCAGCTGGCTGCCAGTTGTAAAAGACGCTGAGGACAGTCGCTCACCATCTCCTTGAATGCATCCTCATCCAGCCCATAATCCTGAAATATTGATAACATCAGTTATCGACTACATCCACCTCTTGAAGGACATATTTTCCAGCCAGATCAAATTCAAAATAATTGTGCTTTTCCAAAATAATAAACAACAATATATTCAGTAGTATCGTGTGTGTGTACCATTACTGTACTATGTTACACATGACAGCTGTTTATAATAAACAGTATTATTATAAATACTGCAGTAATAATAATTGTACCTTAGTTCTGGGGAGTATCTCTGGATCAGCAGGAATTCTGGCCAGGATTTCACACAACACAATTCCAAAAGAGAAAACATCCACCTGACACACAAACAAATAAAACACATGTTAGCAGTAGTAACAATTGTAGCATATGACGAACATAAAATGTGTTGGTCATATTAGCGTACAACGGACAATAAACATGTTAGCAATAATAGCGTGCGACAGACAGAAAACATGTTGGCAATATTAGTATACTATGGACGGGAGATGTGTTGGCAATATTAGTATACAACGGACGGGAAATGTTTCAGCAATATTAGCGTACGACAGACAAAAAACATGTTTGCGATATTAGTATTCAATGAACAGGAAATGTGTTGGCAATATTAGCATACAGTGTTAACAATATTATAGTACGACAGACAACAAATATGTCAGCAGTAATAGTGTATGACAAACGAAAGATGTGTTGGTAATGTCGGCGTACAACGGACGAGAAACATGTTGACAATAGTAGCGTATGATGGCCGGAAAATATGTTGCTAATTTTAGCGTACAGCGGAAAGCATGTTAGCAATATTCGCGCATGACGGACAGGAAACATGTTAGCAATATTAGCATACGATGGACGGGAAAAGTTATTCGCAAAAGACGGACAAAAACATGTTGGCAATAGTAGCGACTGATGGACGGAAAATGTGTTGGTAATATTAGCGTACGACAGACGGAAAAAATGTTTGCCATATTAGTATACAACGGACGGGAAATGTGTTAACAATATTAGCGTACGACAGACAAAAAATATGTTAGCATTAATATTATACGATGGACGGCAAAAGTGTTGACAATATTCGCAAACGACGGACGAAAACATGTTGGTAATAGTAGCGTATGGTGAACGGAAAATGTGTTGGTAATTTTAGCGTACGACAGACAAAAAACCTGTTTGCGATATTAGTATACGATGGACGGGAAATGTGTTAGCAATATTAGCATACAACGGACGGGAAATGTGTTAAGAATATTAGCGTACGACAGACAATAAACATGTTTGCAAAGTTAGTATACGCTGTTCGGAAAATGTCTTGGCAATATTAGCGTACAGCAGACAAAAAACCTGTTTGCGATATTAGTATACGATGGACGGGAAATGTGTTAGCAATATTAGCATACAACGGACGTGAAATGTGTTAAGAATATTAGCATATGACAGACAAAAACATATTTGCAATATTAGTATACAACGGACGGGAAATGTTTCAGCAATATTAGCGTACGACAGACAAAAAACATGTTTGCGATATTAGTATGCAATGAACAGGAAATGTGTTGGCAATATTAGCATACAGTGTTAACAATATTATAGTACGACAGACAACAAATATGTCAGCAATAATAGTGTATGACGAACGAAGAATGTGTTGGTAATGTCGGCGTACAACGGACGAGAAACGTGTTGACAATAGTAGCGTATGATGGCCGGAAAATATGTTGCTAATTTTAGCGTACAACGGAAAGCATGTTAGCAATATTCGCGCATGACGGACAGGAAACATGTTAGCAATATTAGTAGACGATGGACGGGAAAAGTTATTCGCAAATAACGGACAAAAACATGTTGGCAATAGTAGCGACTGATGGACGGAAAATGTGTTGGTAATATTAGCGTACGACAGACGGAAAAAATGTTTGCCATATTAGTATACAACGGACGCGAAATGTGTTAACAATATTAGCGTACGACAGACAAAAAATATGCTAGCATTAATATTATACGATGGACGGGAAAAGTGTTGGCAATATTCGCAAACGACGGACAAAAACATGTTGGTAATAGTAGCGTATGGTGGACGGAAAATCTGTTGGTAATTTTAGCGTACGACAGACATAAACATGTTTGTAATATTAGTTTACGATGTGTTAAGAATATTAGCGTATGACAGACAAAAAATATGTTAGCAATAATAGTGTATGACGGACGGAAAACGTGTTGGTAATGTTGGTGTACGGCCGACGAAAAACATGTTCACAATATTAGTATACGATAGACGGGAAAAGTGTTGACAATATTCGCAAACGACGGACAAAAACATGTTGACAATAGTAGCGTATGACGGCCGGAAAATGTGTTGCTAATTTTAGCGTACGATGGACAGAAAACGTGTTGGCAATATTAGCATACGATGGAGGGGAAATGTGTTGCTAATTTTAGTGTACAATGAACGGAAAATGTCTTGGCAATATTCGCTTACGACAGACAATAAACATGTTTGCAATGTTAGTATACACTGGTCGGAAAATGTCTTGGCAATATTAGCGTACAGCAGACAAAAAACCTGTTTGCGATATTAGTATACGATGGACGGGAAATGTGTTAGCAATATTAGCATACAACGGACGTGAAATGTGTTAAGAATATTAGCATATGACAGACAAAAACATATTTGCAATATTAGTATACAACGGACGGGAAATGTTTCAGCAATATTAGCGTATGACAGACAAAAAACATGTTTGCGATATTAGTATTCAATGAACAGGAAATGTGTTGGCAATATTAGCATACAGTGTTAACAATATTATAGTACGACAGACAACAAATATGTCAGCAATAATAGTGTATGACGAACGAAAAATGTGTTGGTAATGTCGGCGTACGACGGACGAGAAACGTGTTGACAATAGTAGCGTATGATGGCCGGAAAATGTGTTGCTAATTTTAGCGTACAGCGGAAAACGTGTTAGCAATATTCGCGTATGGCGGACAGGAAACATGTTAGCAATATTAGTATACGATGGACGGGAAAAGTTATTCGCAAATGACGGACAAAAACATGTTGGCAATAGTAGCGACTGATGGACGGAAAATGTGTTGGTAATATTAGCGTACGACAGACGGAAAAAATGTTTGCCATATTAGTATACAACGGACGGGAAATGTGTTAACAATATTAGCGTACGACAGACAAAAAATATGCTAGCATTAATATTATACGATGGACGGGAAAAGTGTTGACAATATTCGCAAACGACGGACAAAAACATGTTGGCAATAGTAGCGTATGGTGGACGGAAAATCTGTTGGTAATTTTAGCGTACGACAGACATAAACATGTTTGTAATATTAGTTTACGATGTGTTAAGAATATTAGCGTATGACAGACAAAAAATATGTTAGCAATAATAGTGTATGACGGACGGAAAACATGTTGGTAATGTTGGTGTACGGCCGACGAAAAACATGTTCACAATATTAGTATACGATAGACGGGAAAAGTGTTGACAATATTCGCAAACGACGGACAAAAACATGTTGACAATAGTAGCGTATGACGGCCGGAAAATGTGTTGCTAATTTTAGCGTACGATGGACAGAAAACGTGTTGGCAATATTAGCATACGATGGAGGGGAAATGTGTTGCTAATTTTAGTGTACAATGAACGGAAAATGTCTTGGCAATATTCGCTTACGACAGACAATAAACATGTTTGTAATATTAGCATACGATGGATGGGAAATGTGTAAACAATATTAGCGTACGACAGACAAAAAATATGTTAGCAATAATAGTGTATGACGGATGGAAAACGTGTTGGTAATGTTGGTGTACGACGGACAAAAAATATGTTAGCAATGTTAGTATATGATGGACGGGAAATGTATTGGTAATTTTAGCGTACAATGGACGGAAAATGTGTTGGCAATATTAGCATATTGCAGACGGAAAACATGTTAGCAATATTAGCATACGATGGAGGGGAAATGTGTTGGCAATAGTAGTGTATGATGGCCGGAAAATGTGTTGCTAATTTTAGCGTACGATGGATGGAAAACATGTTCGCAATATTCGCGTATAAAAGACAGAAAAAATGTTAGCAATACGAGTATACAATGGACGGGAAATGTGTTGGCAAGATTAGCATACAACGGACGGAAAATGTCTTGGAAATATTTGCGTACGACAGACAATAAATATGTTTGCAATATTAGTTTACGCTGGACGGAAAATGTCTTGGCAATATTAGCGTACGACAGACAAAAAATATCTTAGCAATAATAGTGTACGACGGACGAAAAACATGTTCACAATATTAGTATACGATGGACGGGAAAAGTGTTGACAATATTCGCAAACGACGGACAAAAACGTGTTGGCAATAGTAGCGTATGATGGACGGAAAAATGTGTTGGTAATTTTAGCATACGATGTACGGAAAAGGGGTTGGCAATGGTAGCGTACTGCAGACGGAAAACATGTTAGCAATATGACTATACGATGTACGGGAAATGTGTTGGTAATATTAGCATACAACAGACGAAAAACATGTTTGCAATTTTAGTGTACGATGGGTGAGAAAAGTGTTGGCAATATTAGCATACAATGGACGGAAAATGTCTTGGCGATATTAGCGTACCACAGACAAAAAACCTGTTAACAATAATAGAATACGACATGCAGAAAATACGTTAGCAATATTAGTATACGATGGATGGGAAATGTGTAGACAATATAAGCGCACAACGGACAATATATGAATCGCCATTATAATTTATTACGATTCTGAATCGCTTAAAATTTTTCAAGTACCTATTTTTTTTAAATATGTTTTTTCAGGCCATCACCGCGTTTGCGCTCTGTGCGAATGTCATGCGTCAGCGTTGAAAACTCTAAATGGGATTCATGTAACGTAAGTGGAGTTCCAACTGAGTTACCTTGCGGTCGTACGGCTCCCCTCGGAGCATCTCGGGCGCCATCCAAAAAGCAGATCCCACCAATGACAACTTCCTGCCGGCAGCGGCGGCGTCTTTAACCGGCAGCTCCACCACCTCTCTGGCCAGACCGAAGTCTGTCACTAAGGCCTCGCGGCCGCGACACGTCACACGGATCAGACAATTCTGCAACGCAACCAAACACACAGGCCGACAGCTGTCAAAGTGTGATGATCATGTCCACCAGCAGAGGGCAGTGTTAGATAGTGTAAACACTACTTTTATATGCAACGTGTGATGATCATGTCCACCAGCAGAGGGCAGTGTTAGACACTATAAACACTACTTCTATCCATCCATCCATTTGCCTACATTCAACCAACCATAGAAGACGCCACGCAATTTAAAGCAGTCAGAAACAACACATGGTTTTGCCGTCTTCTAATTTGGTTTCAAATGCGCGGTGTTGTCCATGGTTGGTTGAATGTAGGCACACTTCAGACACGCACACGCAGGTTGTATGACACGCTCACAAAGGTGGATGCGCTTGCTCAAGTCCTACACGGCAGAAATGTTGCAAAAGTCACGTGTAAGTAGACAGCCAATTGAGGGTTGTTTTAGATTAATGACAGACGGACCACTTAATACAGACAGACAGACCCGCGTACGTGTGTTTTACGATCCGCGTACATGTGTTTAAGATCTGCGTACGCGGGTCGTAAAACACACGTACGCGGATCGTAAAACACACGTACGCGGATCGAAAACATGAACGCGGATCGTAAAACACACGTACGCGGATTGTAAAACACATGTACGGGGATCTTAAACACACGTACGCAGAACGTAAAACACACGTACGCGGATCGAAAACACGAACGCGGATCGAAAACACGAACGCGGATTGTAAACACGAACGCGGATTGTAAAACACGCGTACGCGGATCGTAAAACACGCGTACGCGGATCTTAAACACACGTACGCGGATCTTAAACACGCGTATGCAGATCGAAAACACAGGTACGCGGATCCAAAACACACGAACGCTGATCTTAAACACACGAACGCGGATCTAAAACACACGTACGCGGATCGAAAACACACGTACGCTGATCTTAAACACACGAACGCGGCTCTTAAACACACGAACGCGGATCTTAAACACACGAACACAGATCGAAAACACACGTACGCGGATCTAAAACACACGGACGCTCATCTTAAACACACATACGCGGATCGAGAACACACAAACGCGAATCGTAAAAACACGTACGCGGATCTTAAACACACGTACGCGGATCTTAAACACGAACGCGGATCTAAAACACACGTACGCGGATCTTAAACACACGTACGCGGATCTTAAACACGAACGCGGATCTAAAACACACGGACGCTCATCTTAAACACACATACGCGGATCGAGAACACACAAACGCGAATCGTAAAAACACGTACGCGGATCTTAAACACACGTACGCGGATCTTAAACACGAACGCGGATCTAAAACACACGTACGCGGATCTTAAACACGAACGCGGATCTAAAACACACGTACGCGGATCTAAAACACACGTACGCGGATCTTAAACACACGAACGCGGATCTAAAACACACGTACGCGGAACATAAACACACGTACGCGGATCTTAAACACGAACGCGGATCGAAAACACACGAACGCGGATCGAAAACACACGAACGCGGATCGAGAACACACGAACGCGGATCGAGAACACACGAACGCGGATCGAGAACACACGAACGCGGATCGAGAACACACGAACACGGATCGAGATCACACGTACGCGGATCTTAAACACACGAACGCGGATCTAAAACACACGTACGCGGATCGTAAAACACACGTACGCGGATCTTAAACACACGTACGCGGATCTTAAACACACGTACGCGGATCTTAAACACACGTACGCGGATCTAAAACACGCGTACGCGGATTGTAAAACATACGTGAGCGGATCGTAAAACACACGTACGCGGATCTAAAACACACGTACGCGGATCTGAAACACACGTATGCGGATCATAAAACACACGTACGCGGATCGTAAAACACACGTACGCGGATCTTAAACACACGAACGCGGATCTAAAACACACGTACGCGGATCGTAAAACACACGTACGTGGATCTTAAACACACGTACGCGGATCTTAAACACACGTACGCGGATCTTAAACACACGTACGCGGATCTAAAACACGCGTACGCGGATTGTAAAACATACATGAGCGGATCGTAAAACACACGTACGCGGATCTAAAACACACGTACGCGGATCTGAAACACACGTATGCGGATCATAAAACACACGTACGCGGATCGTAAAACACACGTACGCGGATCTAAAACACGAACGCGGATCTTAAACACACGTACGCGGATCTAAAACACGCGTACGCGGATTGTAAAACATACGTGAGCGGATCGTAAAACACACGTACGCGGATCTGAAACACACGTACGCGGATCGTAAAACACACATACGCGGATCATAAAACACACGTACGCGGATCTAAAACACGAACGCGGATCTTAAACACACGTACGCGGATCTAAAACACGCGTACGCGGATTGTAAAACATACGTGAGCAGATCGTAAAACACACGTACGCGGATCTAAAACACACGTACGCGGATCTGAAACACACGTACGCGGATCGTAAAACACACATACGCGGATCATAAAACACACGTACGCGGATCTAAAACACGAACGCGGATCTTAAACACACGTACGCGGATCTAAAACACGCGTACGCGGATTGTAAAACATAGATGAGCGGATCGTAAAACACACGTACGCGGATCTAAAACACACGTACGCGGATCGTAAAACACACGTACGCGGATCGTAAAACACACGTACGCGGATCGTAAAACACACGTACGCGGATCGTAAAACACACGTACGCGGATCGTAAAACACACGTACGCGGCTCTTGAACACACGTACTCGGATCTTGAACACACGAACGCGGATCTTAAACACACGTACGCGGATCTAAAACACGCGTACGCGGATTGTAAAACATACGTGAGCGGATCGTAAAACACACGTACGCGGATCTAAAACACACGTACGCGGATCAAAAACACACGTACGCGGATCGTAAAACACACGTACGCGGATCATAAAACACGGACGCGGATCGTAAACACACGTACGCGGATCTAAAACACGCGTACGCGGATCGTAAAACATACATGAGCGGATCGTAAAACACACGTACGCGGATCTAAACCACACGTACGCGGATCGTAAAACACACGTACGCGGATCGTAAAACACACGTACGCGGATCTAAAACACGAACGCGGATCTTAAACACACGTACGCAGATCTAAAACACGCGTACGCGGATTGTAAAACACGCGTACGCGGATTGTAAAACACGCGTACGCGGATTGTAAAACACGCGTACGCGGATTGTAAAACACGCGTACGCGGATTGTAAAACACACGTACGCGGATCTTAAACACGTGTACGCGTATCTAAAACACGCGTATCGTAAAACACGCGTATCGTAAAACACGCGTACGCGGGACGTAAAACATGTGTACGCGGATCGTAAAACACGCGTACGCGAATCGTAAAACACACGTACGCGGATCTAAAACACGTGTACGCATGTCGTAAAACACGTGTACGCGGGTCGTAAAACACACGTACGCGGATCGTAAAACACACGTACGCGGATCGTAAAACACACGTACGCGGATCGTAAAACACACGTACGCGGATCGTAAAACACACATACGCGGCTCTTGAACACACGTACGCGGATCTTGAACACACGTACGCGGATCGTAAAACACACGTACGCGGATCGTAAAACACACGTACGCGGATCGTAAAACACACGTACGCGGATCGTAAAACACACGTACGCGGCTCTTGAACACACGTACTCGGATCTTGAACACACGTACGCGGATCGTAAAACACACGTACGCGGATCGTAAAACACACGTACGCGGATCGTAAAACACACGTACGCGGATCTTAAACACACGTACGCAGATTGAAAACACACGTACACGGATCTTAAACACACGTATGCAGATCGAAAACACATAATAAATTCAAAAAAGAACCAAACTTCATGAATGTTTTTTGTGACCAACAAGTATGTGCTCCAATCACTCTATCACAAAAAAATAAGATTTGTAGAAACTATTGGAAACTCAAGACAGCCATGACATGATGTTCTTTACAAGTGTATGTAAACTTTTGACCACGACTGTATGCGCATCTAAAACACACGTAGGCGGACCTTAAAACTACCACACGCACGCGGATCTGAATACACACTCGGACTGACATACAGACACACAAATTAGTACACGCAAATTGGATCACACACGCACAGACTGAGGTAGACGTTTGCCAAACATTTTGCGACAATAATACTTCCATACTTGAGTAACTTAACAAATGTTTGCAGGATCAATGAATGAGGACAATTCACGTTCAAGCAGGAAGACAAATGATCTGTGCTTCATCGACGCTGCACTCGTCATGTTGATCACATCAAATGAGCGCATATTCAAAGCTGTTATGGCACAACATGACTCAAAGTTGTTGCTGTCATTTAGTCAGAACTCATGAATGCATCTGAAGAACTAGATGAGGCCATTCCTGAAGGAATTGCGTGTGAATGCTCCAATGCTGAAGTTGAACTGAAATCCTGGAGTTTTTTTAGAAATGTTGAAGTAGAGCACAGAATTCTTGAACAGGCTGAATATTTTGAAGTTGGAATAGTTTGAATCAGATGAAAAATGTGAGAATTGTGGGACTTTGAAGAATGTCCCATTGATTTAAATGGGAATTTCCCAAAAATGTGGGCATTTCGGGAAAAGTGGGAATTTTTTTTCTAAATGGTAAAAAACTTGAATGGTTTGAATGAGTTGAAATGGTTGGTGTTGGAATTTTTCAAATCGGTCGAGAAATCTTGAAGTAGTAATGTGTTGAATTAAGGAATGGTATTACCGAATTCCTGGAATTTCAGGAAAACAGGGAATTTTTCCAGTTCAAAAAACAACTTAGTTTATTGTCCTAATTAAGAGAAATGTTTTGACGGTAGAACGGTTCAAGTGGGTTGAAAAATGTGGGAGGAGTAGTCGTCAGAAAAAAAAGGTGAAAATAGGGCATTGGAAAACCAGGAATTTTGGAAAATCCTGGGATTATTTTGAACTTGTTTGAATTTCCAGGATGGTGGAATGTGTTGAAGGTGGAATGGTTTGAATTGGTTGAAAAATGTGGAAATGGTGAAAGTTTGAAAAATGGCCAATTAATTTTGACTGGGAAAAAACGTCCCGGAAAACCTGGAATTCTGGGAAATCTGGGAATTTGTCAAGGGAAAGCCTGTGATTACTGAATAGGCTGAACAGTTTGAAGTTGGAACGGTTTGAATCGGGTGAAAAATGTGGAAGGTAGAACACGCCAAAATCTGGAAAAGAAACCTTCTTGATCTTTTGGACATATTTTCACAGCAACCTGGGTTTAAGCTTAATTATGATAAATGTAAAATATTAAGGATCGGACATCTAAAGGGAACGTCCTTTCGAATGGAATGCAAAGTGCTTGTTTGTGGACAGATGGGCCAGTTAACATACTTGGTGTTGTTGTCCTAGAGAATCTGGAAGATCTCGGCTCAGTAAATTATGATAATCGACTAAGAAAGCTGGATAAAATTATTCAATTATGGAAAGGGAAATCCTTAACCTTGTATGGTAAAATATCTATTGTCAACTCGTTAATTATTCCTCAATTTATTTATTTGTTTTTGTCATTACCAGCTCCATCACAAAACTTTTTTAAGGTTTATGAGCGCAGGGTCTTCGACTTTGTCTGGGACGGCAAACCAGAAAAGATTAAAAGAAACGTTTTGTACAATGAATATGAATATGGGGGCCTGAAACTTCTTAACCTTGAAGCTATGTGTCTGTCTTTAAAAGCATCAATTGTTCCAAAGATGTATTTAAACACTGAGTGGTACACAAGTGTCCTGTTGGACAAAAAAACATGTACTGTATCAAAAGAAATTTTATCCGTTTTTACAAGTGATCCCCTCCCAGTTTCCTTATGAAGAGAGTCTGCTGGGAAACATGGCGGGGTTCATAAAGGAAACAATCCACTCATGGTGGTGTTTTCAATTTTATGTGCCAGAAAAAAGAGATGATATTTTGCAGCAGATAATATGGATGAACTCTAATATTGTAATAGATGGAAAGCCTTTCTTTTGGAAAAAATATGTTTGAAAGAGGAATCATTTTTGTCAATGACATTATCAATGAGAATGGTAAGATTATGAAATATGATGAATTTAGAACTATGTATGGTGATGATTGTTCAAGCTTTTCATTTAATCAACTAACTGGAGTCATTGGGAAAAGATGGAAACAAATAATTAATTATGGAACTACTAAATTATTAGTTTGTAAACCCCTAATAAGAAATTCTAGTTGGCAAAAAGGAACTAAAATAAATAGAAAAATATATAATTTTTATTTAATAAAGAAATCTTTGAAGGCAGCCGCATATAACACATATGGAAAATGGGAGGACTTTTTTGACTGCCCGTTGCAGTGGGATGCCATATTCAAATTAATTTGCAAAACTACTATCGATGTGCAAAATCGTTATTTTCAAATTAAAATTATTTATAACTTCTTACCCACGGGAAAAATGTTAAAGGGCTACTGAAACCCACTACTACCGACCACGCAGTCTGATAGTTTATAAATCAATGATGAAATCTTAACATTGCAACACATGCCAATACGGCCGGGTTAGCTTACTTAAGTGCAATTTTAAATTTCGCGCGAAATATCCTGCTGAAAACGTCTCGGTATGATGACGTCTGCTCGTGACGTCACGAATTGTAGAGGACATTTTGGGACAGCATGGTGGCCAGCTATTAAGTCGTCTGTTTTCATCGCAAAATTCCACAGTATTCTGGACATCTGTGTTGGTGAATCTTTTGCAATTTGTTCAATGAACAATGGAGACAGCAAAGAAGAAAGCTGTAGGTGGGAAGCGGTGTATTGCGGCAGGTGTTGTGCCGGATAACGCACCGCCGCCGTAGAATGCACCCCTTGACTGTTGTGCCGGATAACACAGCAGGTGTTTCATTGTTTACATTCCCGGAAGATGACAGTCAAGCTTTACCATTGGCCTGTGGAGAACTGTGACAACAGAGACTCTTACCAGGAGGACTTTGAGTTGGATGCGCAGACGCGGTACCGTGAGTACGCATGCAGCTGCGGCTTCCAAACATTTGATCGCTTGCCCGTACGTGCGTGCCGCTATGTGCATGTCACGTACGTAACTTTGGGGACTTTGGGGAAATATATGTGCTGTATGAACTTTGAGGAGGTGAACGGTACTTTGGGCTGTGGGATTGAGTGTGTTGTGCAGGTGTTTGAGTTGTATTGGCGGGTTATATGGACGGGAGGGGGGAGGTGTTTGTTATGCGGGATTCATTTGTGGCATATTAAATATAAGCCTGGTTGTGTTGTGGCTAATAGAGTATATATATGTCTTATGTTTATTTACTGTATTAGTCATTCCCAGCTGAATATCAGGTCCCACCCGCCTCTCACAGCATCTTTCCTATCTGAATCGCTCCCACTGCCCTCTAGTCCTTCACTCTCACTTTCCTCATCCACGAATCTTTCATCCTCGCTCAAATTAATGGGGAAATCGCTCTCGCTGCTGGTGGCCATGATTGTAAACAATGTGCAGATGTGAGGAGCTCCACAACCTGTGACGTCACGAGCATATCGTCTGCTACTTCCGGTACAGGCAAGGCTTTTTTATCAGCGACCAAAAGTTGCGAACTTTATCGTCGATGTTCTCTACTAAATCCTTTCAGCAAAAATATGGTAATATCGCGAAATGATCAAGTATGACACATAGAATGAACCTGCTATCCCCGTTTGAATAAGAAAATCGCATTTCAGTAGGCCTTTAAAACTATGGAATATGACAGAGTCAGATGATTGCCGATTTTGTTGTCAGGAGTCTGAATCCACCCTGCATTTGTTTTGGTATTGTCATATTGTGTCTTCGTTTTGGGCGGAAGTTGAAACAACGTGTTTAAAGATTGGTTTGTTTATGAAGCTTGATGTGGTTTCAGTTATTTTAGGAGAGTTCATTGACAATCATGATTTAGTCCATTTAATTATAGTACTCGGTAAAAGGTTTATTATTAAGGCCAAAAACAGATATTCACTTAGTATTTCTTTCTTTAAAACATTTATTCAGTATTTTTTAACTTTAGAAAGTTATATGGTTGAAAACGATAATGATGCCAAAAAACATAAAAAAAAGATGGGAAGTCCTCAAAGGCTTATTTTGAAAATGTAATTTTGTTTGTGGATTTTATGCAATCTGTTGTGTTCCCTGGTTTTCAGTGTACATGGGTGAAGGTGTGTGTTGCTGAGCCCGACCTGGACATAATCTGAACTGGACCTAGTTTTAAGAACCCTTTTGAACAATCTGATTTCATTGACAACCTGGTCTGGTGAAGATACGGTCCTTTTTTTCTTCTTTTTTTTTAAATAAAATAAAATAAGATAAATATTTAAATAAAAAACTTTTTCTTGAATAAAAAAGAAAGTAAAACAATATAAAAACAATTACATAAAAAATAGTAATTAATGAAAATGTTAGTGGACCAGCAGCACACTGTATCCCTTGCAGACTATATTATTCTATATTGTAGGAACCAGAAGTTTTTAATAACAGAAAGAGACAGCTCCTTTTCTGGAAATGAGTGTGGATGGGGGAGGGAGGTTTTTTGGGTTGGTGCAGTGTAGGGATGATGTTCGAAACCGGTTCTCCCGGTTGTTCGATAAGAAAGAGAGTTGGTTCTTTATTCGAATCCCTGGGAACGAATCCTGTCCCACAAGAAATGCCCTGTGGGACATCACAGGAAATGACGTAGCTCAGTCATTAGACTGAGCTACGTCATGTCACACAAGCAGCAAAAATAATGGACCGGAAAAAACGCCTCAAGGCATGGCTATTCACCTATAGTGATCACAGAGACAGGTTGTTTTTGTGTTACTATATATATTTGTTTTTCTGAAAAATCCCGGTAATATACTTTGGGTAACAACAGTCAATATTATTTTTTTAGTGGGGTAACAGTCAATATATATATATTTTTTCTTATAAAGTAAAAGTGAGCTTTTGTTAAACCAAATATTGTGCTTTTTCCATATACAACAACCTATCTGGATTCGATAAGAGAATCGATAAGGAATCGGTTCGATAAGAGGATTCGATAATGGGCTCGAACTCGATAATTTCTTATCAAACATCATCCCTAGGTAAGTGTATCTTGTGTTTTTTATGTTGATTTAATTAAAAAAAATAACAATAAAAAAATCTGGAAAAGAATAATAATAATAAGTTGAACTAGAAGAGGCAATTCCTGAAGGAATTGCGTGTGAATGTTCCGATGCTGAAATGCTGACAGAATGTAGTATGAATGTAAGAACAGTTTGAATGTTGGAATGGTTTGAATGTTGAAAAGCTGACGCTGAACTGAAATGCTAAACGTAGGATGAATGTAAAAATGGTTTAAATGTTGAAATCGTTTAAACGCTGAAATGGTTTGAAAATTGGAATGGTTTGAATGTTGAAGAGTTAGAATTTCCAGGAAAACCGGAATTTGGTTTGGAACTTGGGAAAGTGTTAGTTTGAATGTCC
Source organism: Nerophis lumbriciformis (assembly GCF_033978685.3). Lineage (NCBI taxonomy): Eukaryota > Metazoa > Chordata > Actinopteri > Syngnathiformes > Syngnathidae > Nerophis > Nerophis lumbriciformis. The sequence continues at coordinate 15,176,493 of NC_084567.2, read as the reverse complement.
AGGATGAGTGTTGATGTTGGAATGGTTTGAATAGGTTGAAAAATGTGGGAATTGTACAACTTGGAAAAATGTCCCATTCATTTAAATGGGAACTTCCTGGAAATTAGGGAATTTTGGGAAAAGCGGGATTTAAAAAAAAAGATTAGGAGCATGAATGTCCGAAATGAGCTGAATTGGTTGGTGTTGGAATTGTTTAAATCGGGCAAGAAATGTTGAAGTAGTAAATGGTATCAAGGGAATTTTGGGAAAATCTGGAATTTTTTGAACTTGGAAAAAGGGTAGTTTGAATGTCCAGAAGGGTGGAATGTGTTAAAAGTGGAATGGTTTGAATGGGATGAAGAATGTGGGAATTGTGGAAGTTTGAAAAATGGCCAATTCATTTTGAATGGGGGAAATGCAAATTTAAAAAAAAAAGGAATGATGGGAAATCTGGGAATTTTTTTTAGAATTGTTGAATTAGAGCACACAATTCCCAAACAGGCTGAATATTTTGAAGTTGGAACAGTTTAAATCAGATGAAAAATGTGGAAGTTGTGGAACTTTGAAGAATGTCTCTTTGACTTCAATGGAAATTAAAAAACGTGAATTGTCAGAATGAGTTGGCGACTTGTCCAGGGAGTACCCCGCCTTCCGCCCGATTGTAGCTGAGATAGGCTCCAGCGCCCCCCGTGACCCCGAAGGGAATAAGCGGTAGAAAATGGATGGATGGATGAGTTGAAAGGGTTGGTGTTGGAATTTTTCAAATCGGTCGAGAACTGTTGAAGTAGTAACATGTTGAATTGAGAAATGGTATGACGGAATTCCTGGAATTTCGGGAAAACCGGGAATTTTTCCAGTTAAAAAAACAACCTCGTTTTTTGTCCTAATTAAGAGGAATGATTTGACGGTAGAACGGTTGAAATGCGTTGAAAAATGTGGTAGGAGTAGTCGCCAGAAAAAAGGGTGGAAATAGAGCATTGGAAAACAAGGAATTCTGGAAAATCCTGGATTTTTTTTTTAACTTGGAAAAAAAACATGTTTGAATTTCCAGGATGGTGGAATGTGTTGAAGTGGAATGGTTTGAATAGGTTGGAAAATATGGAAATGGTGAAAGTTTGAAAAATGGCCAATTCATTTTGAATGGGAAAAACATCCCGGAAAACCGGGAATTCTGGGAATTTTTGGAATTTGTCAAGGGAAAGCCCGCGATTACTGAATAAGCTGAACAGTTTGAAGTTGGCACGCTTTGAATCGGGTGAAAAATGTGGAAGGTAGAGCGCGGCAAAATCTGGAGAAGAAGAAGAAGAATAAGTTGAATAATAATAATAATAAATAGATTAATTTTGTGTGAATGCTTTGGAGCATTCACACAATTATACAAAAATAGCATTTAAGAGAACAGATGTATGAATAAATAATACAAATATTTTCTTGTTTGGTGCCTCCAGGAATTTAGCAAATTCTACCGATCTCCATAGATGAAGCATAAAAAATATTAGAAATATATACCGTAT
>NC_084567.2:15165000-15170000 GCF_033978685.3 Nerophis lumbriciformis | reverse complement strand
AAAAGTCACTTAACAAGAAGCCAAAAAGTGCAAAAACAACATTGCTCGCGCCGGAGGAGCCGTGAACGACTGCAAGGACACTACATTAGGTACACCTGCAGACTGCAGCACGGATTTCATATTTCATTCATTCACAACTCCTCCAACACGAACACCACTGTTCCCGCACTTATAAGTAAAGGTAAGACCATAATAACGTTTTTTTAATTAAATGTGCTTTTTTGTGTGCTACAGTTTGTATGTGTAAACTTAAAGTTAAGTTAAAGCAGGGGCGTCACTAGCTTTTAAGGACAGGGGGGGCTTTGCCCCCAGGAGATGCACAGGATGCGAGCGAATGTTACGCACGAGCACAAAACTTCACAAACGGCTAACAAAGACTTAGAAATTATTCATTGTTATTATTATTTTTTTTTTTAAATGCACGGGACGAAATGAAATGCTCCCCGGGACGATGGCTTTTAACCATATATTTTCTTTTTCTTTTTATGTATTTATTCATTTTACATTTTATATTAAATGTCTTGGTTTTTCCTCCCTCTGAAAATCCTATTAAATGTTTAACAAGCCATCCTATAATAATGAAACAGCTATTAATGTAACAATACTATAAAACAAATATATTTAATGATGTTTTTTTTCATTATTTTAACAATAGGCTTATGTATATTACTTTATATAGATTCTACAAGAAACACAAAACTTAAAAAATAAATGATTTACAATTGCACACACAAGGTTTTGTGCAGCTTCACTCATTGTAAAGGAAGATAATGTGCTTCGTACACCTGCAGGACCGCAAGCAAGGTCGCAGAGAAAATGCGGGCTGGAATTTGAGTGATGTGGGCATTTTCTATATGAACAAGTGGAATGGATTGGATACCGATGCACGAAAGGGGCTCTCTACCTTACGCTACGAAGTGGGGGGAAACTGAGTGAATAATAACAGGTTATATGATTATTTATTTAAACTCATATTTGGGCCACTTTATAATGAACATGTCGGCATTTATTTGTAAAAAAAACCAAAACACCAAATTATTTAGGGGGGTTTAAGAATATTTTAGGGGGGCTTGAGCCCCCCTAAAATAGGCCTAACAACGCCAATGAGTTAAAGTACCAATGATTGTCACACACACTAGGTGTGGTGAAATATGTCCTCTGCATTTGACCCATCCCCTTGATCACCCCCTGGGAGGTGAGGGGTGCAGTGGGCAGCAACGGCGCCGCGCCCGGGAATAATTGTTGGTGATTTAACCCCCAATTCCAACCCTTGATGCTGAGTGCCAAGCAGGGAAGAATGCTGGTATGAGCTTTTAAACATAACCCGTTAACTGCTGCCAATCAAATGGTGAATAAGATACTCTTTAGGGTTCATATGTTTGTAAATCTGACTGTGATGAAGTCAGTGCCTCACCAGTCATGAACCTCACCGCACGTCACTGATATATATATATATATATATATATATATATATATATATATATATATATATATATATATATACATCATACATATATATATATACATATATCATAAGTTTACATACCTTGGGAGAATTTATGATTTCTTAGCCATTCTTCAGAGAATATGAATGATAACACAGAAACCTTTCTTCCACTCATGCTTAATGGTTGTGTGAAGCTATTTATTGGCAAACTGTGTTTACTCTTTTTAAATCAAAATGACAAAAGAAAGTACCCAAATGACCCTGATCAAAAGTTTACATACCCCAGTGACTTTGATCTGATAACATGCACAAAAGTTGACACAAACAGGTTTGAATGGCTAATCAAGGTTCCAATCATCACCTGTGACATGTTTGTTTGTAATTAATGTGTGTGTATAAAAGGTTAGTGAGTTTCTGGGCTTCTGACAGACCATTGCATCTTTCATCCAGTGCTGCACAGATGTTTCTGGATTCTGAGTTATGGGGAAGGCAAAATAATTGTCCAAGGATCTGCGAGAAAAGGTAATTGAACTGCATAAAACAGGAAAGGGGTATAAAAAGATATCCAAGGAATTGAGAATGCCAATCAGCAGTGCTCAAACGCTGATTAAGAAGTGGGAAATGAGGGATTCAGGTAGACCAGCAAAGATAAGACATGAAACTGCTACAGGAAAATACCAAAAAAAGAGAAAAAGCCACCAAAATAGGAGCGCAAGACAAGAACTAAAACACTACACACAGGAAAACAGCAAAAAACTCCAAATAAGTCAGGGGGTGATGTGACAGGTGGTGACAGTACACCTACTTTGAGACAAGAGCTATAGTGATGCATGGTTGGTAATGGTTTAAATTCATATCCAACAATTGCGACAACAACTTTTTACTATCAACTGAGTTTATGATTTCTGCTGGTGGTGTGCCTCCGGATTTTTCCAACGCAAAAAATGTGCCTTGGCTCAAAAAAGGTTGAAAAACACTGGCTTAGTACACCAGTGGTTTCTTCCTTCTTCAGGACATTCCGAATGGTTGTACTGGCTATGGCCAATGTTTGTGCAATGGCTGTGATTGATTGTCCATCTTCTCTCAGATTCACAATTGCTTCTTTTTCACCCATAGACAGCTCTCTGGTTTTCATGTTGCTTCCACCTCTAAATGCAGTCTGCACAGGCAAAACCTATCCTACCCAATGTGAAACTGAGCTCAGACATTCAGTGCTATCTATTGTTTGAATAATCAATGTAATTTGGAGACACCTGGGCAACAAAACACACCTGTCAGTCACATGTTCCAATACTTTTGCTCTCCCAAAAAATGGGTAGGTTCAAACAAAAGGTGCTATCTTCTAAGTTGTGTATCATAAGTTGTATATATATGTAAATACCTGGAAATGAAAGCTAAAATGATGATCTCTTGTCCCATATTTTTATATATATATATATATATATATATATATATATATATATATATATATTTATATATATATCTATAGCTGAGGCGATCCGCGAGAAGGGCCCGACGCACGTCCAGGGTCACCACCGTGCCCACCACACCGACACCCCGCCTCGTCCGCCTTCGCCGCGGCCGGCGTCACGCGCAGCAGATAAGCAGCTTACCTGCCCGCCACCCCCGTGGCCGGGGGCTCGTAACAGGGGTCACTCCGCGCGTTCCGCCCGCGCAGCTTACCTGCCCGCCACCCCTGTTGCCGGGGGCGCGTAACAGAGGTCACTTCGCGCGCAGTGCGCTCACGAAAGGGGTGGGGCTCACCCTGGTTGATATAGACAGCAGCCAGGACGGTGGCCATGGAAGTTGGAACCCGCTAAGGAGTGTGTAACAACCCAACTGCCGAATCAACTAGCCCTGAAAATGTTTGGCGCTGGAGCGTCGGGCCCATACCCGGCCGTCGCCGGCAGCGAGACGCGCTTGGAGATGCGCTCAGCGCGGCTCCCATATGATTGCGCACTGGTGTGCGTCTGGGTCGTGACAGCGTGGCACGCGAATGTCTGTGCTGCATTGGATCAGTCTCCTTTCTTTAACAGGCAAAAGCTTTATAACCTCACTAATGCCTTGCATCGTCTATATTAGATATATAACAACGGGCGGGTGCGGTTCTGATCAAATGTTAGATCGGGTGGATTGCGGATGGTTGACGACTTTCTGATGCGGTTGCGGATGAAATAATTGCCTATCCGCGCATCTCTAATATATATATATGTATATATATATGTATATGTATATATATACATATATATGTATATATATATACATACATATATATATGTATATATGTGTATATATGTATATATATATACATCTATACACATATATGTATATATGTGTATATATATGTATACATATGTATATATATATATTTATATATATACATATATATGCAGGGTTTCCCACACATTCATTTATTTGTGGCGGCCCGCCACGATAGAATTACGTCCGCCACAAATGGATTTTTCGGCTTTTGACTCGCTCTACCGCTCATAAAAGCAATGAGACTCTGTCTGTGAATGGAGCTTGTAGTTACAACACCGGTGCAGTAGGTGGCGGTAGCCTACTATGCATTGTAACTCGCCAATAGCAATTAATTCACCTGGTGCGCCAGAAGAAGAAGAAGAAGAGGACGGAACGGACCGACCGGATTAAAATACGAGGGTAAGACGTCTTGGCGTTTCACCGACGTGAGCAGCCTGACGCTGCTTTATTAACATCGCCGCTGTTTGCTCGGGGGGCGGGGCAGACGCACGTAGTAACAGTCAGGTGTTTTCATTCGACGAGCTAACGTGTCCAGGTTATAACCCTGTTGTCAATATACACACGTGGAGACGGTGCTTCAGATATTGCATTAATACTGGAGCTAAATTGTCCACTGTCCATTGCAGCATGTGAATGCAATGAAAAGAATAAAATCTGAGCCAAGCAGCTCTTAAAAAGCTGTCCAGGTTAATGTTTTGGCCATTAAAGGCCCTTCATTTCAAGATGTCAACTGTGATTAGGCTTTAAACAGGTGGCTGACCTGTTCAGATGAGTGTAACTGCTACTGGTCAAATAATGTGAAATAGCATTTAATTTTACATGTATGCAATGCCATTTAAATGTAATTATAGATAATAATAATAATAATAATAATAAATACTGTGTAGTGTTGTAAATAGTCAACGGGAAGGATTTTAGTAAGATATAAGCCATGAGCACTGGCTCCTGCATGTGTTGAGCTGCTGCCGCTTAAGGTTAGACTGCACTGTACATAGAGCGCTTCTGTTGTTAGTAATAAATTCTAATGTTGGATGTTCACTCCTTCACACAGATGAGTATAGAAAAATATTTCCAACGGCCGAAAAGGGCTCGACTTGGAGAGGAGGTAGGCCTACAGTCCAGACCACAGGAGGTATTATCAAAACGGTGTATACCAGGGGTGTCAAACTCAAATACAGAGTGAGCCAAAATTTAAAATTGAACAAAGCCGCGGGCCAAGGTTGAACAAATTAACCTTTTAATAGGGACCCAAACAAGTTTTGCATTAAATATTGAACAAGCAAGGCTTATA
>NC_084567.2:15160000-15162500 GCF_033978685.3 Nerophis lumbriciformis | reverse complement strand
TATGAAGCCTAAAATACCACAACGGAGACCCCCGGACTGTTGAACAACTTAAGCTGTACATCAAGCAAGAATGGGAAAGAATTCCACCTGAGAAGCTTAAAAAATGTGTCTCCTCAGTTCCCAAACGTTTACTGAGTGTTGTTAAAAGGAAAGGCCATGTAACACAGTGGTGAACATGCCCTTTCCCAACTACTTTGGCACGTGTTGCAGCCATGAAATTCTAAGTTAATTATTATTTGCAAAGAAAAATAAAGTTTATGAGTTTGAACATCAAATATCTTGTCTTTGTAGTGCATTCAATTGAATATGGGTTGAAAAGGATTTGCAAATCATTGTATTCCGTTTATATTTACATCTAACACAATTTCCCAACTCATATGGAAACGGGGTTTGTAGTTTACCTTTGGAAGAATGTGTCACTGCACGATATTTTGATGATCCATCCTTTTTTTTTTAAAGTTGTGTCAGTCTGTTGGGGGGTGGGATTTGTTCATCCTCAGTGGTTGGAAAAGCTTATAATTGAGTTCAAACCAAACAAAAGGATGGAAAAAAATTGTAGACAAAGGAAACAACAAATATGACGACATACTATTGGAAGAATGTCTCACTGCATGATGTCCTGATGATACATCACTTTCTTTTGAAAGTTGTGTCAGTCTGTTGGGGTGTGGGATTTGTTCATACTCAGTGGTTGGAAAGGCCACCTCTTCTGTGGGTTCAATGTAATAAACATTCAGTGTCATGCTTACCATAGGCCACATTTAATAAACCACAAATATGAGTATTGACGTCACAGACCATTGTCAAGGAATGAATAGTGTTCATCCTCTCTGGTAAGATCTTCCTTTTCAGTTTCCAAAACATTTTGTGGTACACATAACATGTTAAGCTTATAATTGACTTCAAACAGGAAACAAAGGAAACAAAGATGACAACTTACCATTTGGACCAATTGTGATTTCATCCAAGTTCTTGCCATGACCTTGCTCGAGTGCCATCAAAACTTAGCTGATTTTTGCCAGCTGCAGTGTCTTTTCAGGGAGTCTATAGAACTCGCGATGGATTCTAATATCATGGCCAAGAAAGTTGGCCAGCTGGTCCATCTCTGTGTCTGTCATGTTTAGCACAGTTGAAAGGGTGGCAGCCTGTTTTCGTAGTTTCGTGGATGTAAGTGACACAGGACATTTTGCATGACATGCTTTCGCATAGTCTCCTCTGCAGTCAGAACCACGGAACTGCGTCATCGCTGTGGGTCTTGCAAACAGGTAACTGTTGTCTTTGAGAACCCCACAAGTTTCCCCGTACTTAACGAGAAGTCCTAATGCACACACCATTATTGGAGTCAAGAGAATAGGAACAGGTCTGCCTCGTTTTCCCCTGATGACAATCCTTGACAAATGTCTGCAGAGTTTTTTTTTTCCACTTCAGAGAGTGCCCAGTCAACATCTTCATGAGGATCAGTTGTGTCTCTTGACAAAAAAGCCAACAAGGGCATGGCTGATACCTCTCCTTCTCTTCGTCTGTTAAAGAGGATGATCTGTGTCAAACATACCCTTGTCAGGTCTGACCAGGCCTTTGTGGAAGAATTTTCAGAAAGCGCACTGCTGCACTCATCATGCATTTGACTGAGAAACTGATGCATTTTTGGAACATCCTCAGTGAAGGACATAAGTTGTGGTGCATTCCACTTTCCTTCAGCTATGGTCCTCAGGGCTGTTGCAGGGATCAACTCGTTTCACTTCTCACTGTGGACATCTTGGAACTGAGTGGCATTCCTGACCAAACGTATTATTTTCGGGTCTCCCTATGTCTAGCATTAAAAGATTACAATTGGTACAAAATGCGGCTGCTAGACTTTTGACAAGAACAAGAAAGTTTGATCATATTACGCCTATACTGGCTGACCTGCACTGGCTTCCTGTGCACTTAAGATGCGACATTAAGGTTTTACTACTTACGTATAAAATACTACACGGTCTAGCTCCGTCCTATCTTGCCGATTGTATTGTGCCATATGTCCCGGCAAGAAATCTGCGTTCAAAGAACTCTGGCTTATTAGTGATTCCCAGAGCCCATAAAAAGTCTGCGGCCTATAGAGCGTTTTCTATTCGGGCTCCAGTACTATGGAATGCCCTCCCGGTAACAGTTAGAGATGCTACCTCAGTAGAAGCATTTAAGTCCCATCTTAAAACTCATTTGTATACTCTAGCCTTTGAATAGCCCCCCCTTTTTTAGACCAGTTGATCTGCCGTTTCTTTTCTTTTCTCCTCTGCTCCCCCCTATCCCTTGTGGAGGGGGAGACACACAGGTCCGGTGGCCATGGATGGGGTGCTGGCTGTCCGGGGTCGGGACCCGGGGTGGACCGCTCGCCTGTGTATTGGTTGGGAACATCTCTGCGCTGCTGACCCGTCTCCGCTCGGGATGGTCTCCTGCTGACCCCACTGTGGACTGGACTCTTACTGTTATGTTGGATCCACTATGAACTGTACTCTCACTGTAT
>NC_084567.2:15130000-15152500 GCF_033978685.3 Nerophis lumbriciformis | reverse complement strand
CACGTTGCAGGACTGATTGTATCACACATTATATCACACAAGTAAAAATTCTGCAGGGCTGCTTTTATCGCACATGATATCACACAAGTAAACATTCTGCAGGGCTGCTTGTATCGCACATGATATCACACACAAGTAAAGATGCTGCAGGGCTGCTTGTATCACACATGATCTCACAAACAAGTAAACACTCTGCAGGACTGCTTGTATCGCACTGGACATGGATTGAAAGTGATACCTGACTATGTTGGGATGAGATAGTTTCTGCAGCAGACTGATTTCTCGCACGATGCTGTCCTGGTCCACGTCCTTCTTGTAGATCTTCACCACCATGGCCTTGTGACTGGTGCTGTGGACCACCTGTGAGGGGACACAGGTGCTCGTTCTTACAGCTGGTGTTTTTGCCTCATGTCAACACCTGCTAAGTCCCAAACAGAAAGAGATGATACGGTATTATCTGCTCACAGCTGCTTGTTTGACAACACTGCAGTCCTGGAGGAGTCAACCAAGCCCCACCAGTCACACGCAGGATTCTCACAGGAATGAGGCAGAAATACAGCCTTAGATGATGTCTTTTTTTAGAATGCGCATGCAGACGTTTGTCAAAGCTGGTGGAAAGGTCCCCAGGGACGCGTGGAACAAGGACAAGGGAACACCTACTTTGTAGACCTTGGAGAAGAAACCGCTCCCGATGAGTTCGGCGCTGAAGTTTTCCCAGAAGTCCAGTTTGCGCACAGCGGTGCGGAGCTTCTGCCAGCGGTCCGCGTTATCGTACTCGTCCGAAGACTCGCCGTGAAGGAGCGCGGGGCTGCTGGGCTCGGTTACGTCGCACATGCTGGCTGGGAGACAACACACACACTTGGTATTCTTCAAAGCAGACACATGTCAACACATCCATCTTATTACACATGTTCTTTCATGTCAAATGTGTGATATCATGTGCGATACAAGCTGTCCTACAGTTTTTACTTGGATGTGATATAATGTGCGATACAAGCAGTCCTGCAGTTTTTACTTGGATGCGATATCATGTGCGATACAAGCAGTCATGCAGAGTCTTTACTTGTGTGTGATATCATGTGCGATACGAGCAGTCCTGCAGCGTGTTTACTTGTGTGTGATATCAGGTGCTATACAAGCAGTCATGCAGAGTCTTTACTTGTGTGTGATATATGTGCGATACAAGCAGTCCTGCAGTGTTTACTTGTGTGTGATATTGTGTGATACAAGCAGCCCTGCAGCATCTTTACTTGTGTGTGATATCATGTGAGATACAAGCAGTTCTGCAGTGTTTACTTGTGTGTGATATAATTTGCGATACAAGCAGTCTTGCAGAGTGTTTCCTTGTTTGTGATATCATGCGTGATACAAGCAATCCTGCAGAGTGTTTACTTGTGTGTGATATCATGTGCGATACAAGCAGTCCCACAGAGTGTTTACTTGTTTGTGATATCAGGTGTGATACAAGCAGTCTAGCAGCGTGCTTTCTTATGTGTGATATCATGTGCGATACAAGCAGCCATGCATTGTGTTTGTGTGTGATATCATGTGCGATACAAGCGGTATTGAAGAGTGTTTACTTGTGTGTGATATCATGCATGATACAAGCAGTCCTGCAGAGTGTTTACTTGTGTGTGATATCATGTGCAATACAAGCAGTCCTACAGAGTGTTTACTTGTGTGTGTGATACTATGTGTGATACAAGCAGCCCTGCAGCATCTGTACTTGTGTGTGATATTATGTGCGATACAAACAGTCCTGCAGAGTGTTTACTTGTGTGTGATATCATGTGCGATACAAGCAGTCCTGCAGAATGTTTACTTGTGTGTGATATCATGCGCGATACAAGCAGTCCTGCAGAGTGTTTACTTGTGTGTGATATTGTGTGATACAAGCAGCCCTGCAGCATCTTTCCTTGTGTGTGATATCATGTGCGATACAAGCAGCCCTGCAGAGTGTTTACTTGTGTGTGATATCATGTGCGATACAAGCAGTCCTGCAGAGTGTTTACTTGTGTGTGATATAACGCGTAATACAAGCAGTCCTGCAGTGTTTACTTGTGTTTGATATAATGTGCGATACAAGCAGTCCTGCAGAATGTTTACTTGTGTGTGATATCATGCGCGATACAAGCAGTCCTGCAGAGTGTTTACTTGTGTGTGATATCATGCACGATACAAGCAGTCATACAGAGTGTTTACTTGTGTGTGATGTCATGTGCGACACAAGCAGTCATGTGCAACATAAGGACATAAAACTTTGATCTAACGATACATCAAAGTTTATTATAAAGGACATGTCGATTAATCACTAGATCAACATTTATTACAAAATACATGTCGATTACCGGTAATCGCTATATCAAAGTTTATTCAAAATCATCAGCCCGGAGATTGGGTCATGGGCGCAGGTGGGTGTTCCAACAGGACAATGACCCCAAACACACGTCAAAAGTGGTAAAGGAATGGCTAAACCAGGCTAGAATTAAGGTTTTAGAATGGCCTTCCCAAAGTCCTGACTTAAACGTGTGGACAATGATGAAGAAACAAGTCCATGGCAAAAAACCAACAAATTCAGCTGAACTGCACCAATTTTGTCAAGAGGAGTGGCCAAAAATTCAAGCAGAAGCTTGTGGATGGCTACCAAAAGCACCTTATTGCAGTGAAACTTGCCAAGGGACATGTAACCAAATATTAACATTGCTGTATGTATACTTTTGACCCACTCCTTCCCCTCTGTTGCAAGTCTCAAGTTGTATGTTGTAATATGTATATGTGCTTTGCTATGGAGTTGTTTCCCCACTCCAGACTGGGCCGCCTTAGGAGCCCAGTTTAGATTGTATTTTGTACTCATCCTCCCCAAGCATTTACCTTTTTCATACCTTTTTCCAAACCCGACCTCGGATAAGCGCAAGAAAATGAACTAATAATATGCATACGTTTTCATATATTGTTCGCTGTTCGAAGTGGCGATCAATTAAAACGGGTTTGACACGCCTAGCTTGTGGCAAGAACCGTTGCAAAGACAGCATTTTAGGAGCAGAAAAAGAGCCAGGTGTGCAAATATAAATACAACATAGTATCCTGGAAACGAGAGGGGTTGCCAGGTGTCAAGGATAGATGTTAGTGGTCATCGAGAGTCGTGGGTGGCGTCAAAATGCAAATGCTGTGCTTCAGTGGATGAAAGAGAGGCTCATAAACGCTCATAAAGGCTCATAAATGCTCTAGTGTCCACACACTGAAGTATAAAGACGCAATCCTGTTTCACCGTGCAGGCTGAAACAAAGACGCTGAAAAATGGGAGGACAGAAATAGAGGCTGACGGACCGTTCAATGAACACGGAGCGCAGAGGACTACGTGCAATGATTGTGTCCCGAAGTACATCATCTATTCACCAAGGCCTCACGATCAGAAGCTTGACGATTGCTCAATCCATGGGCAGATATCAAAACATGGATTATTTTACGTACGCTGAATAAAGTCAAACAGACGGTTAAAGGCCTACTGAAACCCACTACTACCGACCACGCAGTCTGATAGTTTATATATCAATGATGAAATCTTAACATTGCAACACATGCCAATACGGCCGGGTTAGCTTACTAAAGTGCAATTTTAAATTTGGCGCGAAATATCCTGCTGAAAACGTCTCGGTATGATGACGTCAGCGCGTGACGTCACGGATTGTGGAGGACATTTTGGGACAGCATGGTGGCCAGCTATTAAGTCGTCTGTTTTCATCGCAAAATTCCACAGTATTCTGGACATCTGTGTTGGTGAATCTTTTGCAATTTGTTCAATGAACAATGGAGACAGCAAAGAAGAAAGCTGTAGGTGGGAAGCGGTGTATTGCGGCCGACTGCAGCAACACAAACACAGCCGGTGTTTCATTGTTTACATTCCCGGAAAATGACAGTCAAGCTTTACCATTGGCCTGTGGAGAACTGGGACAACAGAGACTCTTACCAGGAGGACTTTGTTGGATACGCAGACACGGTACCGTGAGTACGCATGCAGCTGCGGCTTCCAAACATTTGATCGCTTGCCCGTACGTGCGTGCCGCTATGTGCATGTCACGTACGTAACTTTGGGGACTTTGGGGAAATATATGTGCTGTATGAACTTTGGGGAGGTGAACGGTACTTTGGGCTGTGGGATTGAGTGTGTTGTGCAGGTGTTTGAGTTGTATTGGCGGGTTATATGGACGGGAGGGGGGAGGTGTTTGTTATGCGGGATTCATTTGTGGCATATTAAATATAAGCCTGGTTGTGTTGTGGCTAATAGAGTATATATATGTCTTGTGTTTATTTACTGTTTTAGTCATTCCCAGCTGAATATCAGGTCCCACCCGCCTCTCACAGCATCTTTCCTATCTGAATCGCTACCACTGCCCTCTAGTCCTTCACTCTCACTTTCCTCATCCACAAATCTTTCATCCTCGCTCAAATTAATGGGGAAATCGTCGCTTTCTCGGTCCGAATCGCTCTCGCTGCTGGTGGCCATGATTGTAAACAATGTGCAGATGTGAGGAGCTCCACAACCTGTGACGTCACGCGCATATCGTCTGCCACTTCCGGTACAGGCAAGGCTTTTTTATCAGCGACCAAAAGTTGCGAACTTTATCGTCGATGTTCTCTACTAAATCCTTTCAGCAAAAATATGGCGATATCGCGAAATGATCAAGTATGACACATAGAATGGACCTGCTATCCCCGTTTAAATAAGAAAATCGCATTTCAATAGGCCTTTAAGAATGCGGCATTAAATGGGAAATGCACTTTTTTTTTTTAATGTTGCCTATCGTTCACAATCATTATGAGAGACATGACGACGGATGGATTTCTTTTTCAATGCATTCTAACTTGTAAATAAACATAAATACAAGTCGACTTACAGCGGAGTCAATGGGAGCTCATCTTCCGCCTATAAAATCCGATAAATAACCATTCAAAAAGCGCCAACAATACTCCATTTACGTTTGGTGACTTAAATATTTTGTTTTATTTTGTTATTATAAATGCTAACGCAGACAGACTATTTGTAGCGGCGACGTGATCACTTCCTGTGTTTACATCATCGAGTGGTCTGCTGCTTCCTTGCTTCCCTGCTCCTTGTAAGTTTATTCTAGATCATAAATAATGCCTCTCACCTGGACAGTAGATGGCTGAGGATATAATCTGACAAGTTGGGATATACTGACAATCGTTTAGGAACTGGCGAGGACGACACGAAAAGCGCTTTTCTTGGCGAGGATTATGAGACATTCTTCATCTAAACGGGAATATAACAAGATTCTATTAGTCGGCATCCTAATAACAGCAGACCTTGTACATTAAGTGATTTTTTTTAATTATGTTTGTTGGCTCTCATGAAATCTGCAGTGAGTAATAATCAGCGATGAAGAAAATAACAAAAACAAACGTGATGCGTTTTTGAAATGAATGCACCGCGTATGCTTAAAATGATAAACATATGTGAATATTAAATATTATTATTGTTACTACATGACATTTATACTTACATCATGTATATAAAACCTTAATGGAGGTGTTTGGATGTCTTTTTAAGGGCTTTGTAGGCAGAATTGAAAGGCTCTCATAGGCTCCATTGTAAACATATTTTTGATCGCATTTATTTAATATTTAGAATGCAAAAAAACAACAACATCCATCCGTCGTCATGTCTTTCATAATGATTGTGAACGATGGGCAGAATTCCAAAAAATGTGCGGTTACCCTTTAAAGTAGAGATGTCCGATAATGGCTTTTTTGCCGATATCCGATATTCCGATATTGTCCAACTCTTAATAACCAATTCCGATATCAACCGATCCCGATATATACAGTCGTGGAATTAACACATTATTATGCCTAATTTTGTTGTGATGCCCCGCTGAATGCATTAAAAATTGCAACAAGGTTTTCCAAAATAAATCAACTCAAGTTATGGAAAAAAATGCCAACATGGCACTGCCATATTTATTATTGAAGTCACAAAGTGCATAATTTTTTTTTACATGCCTCAAAACAGCAGCTTGGAATTTGGGACATGCTCTCCCTGAACGAGCATGAGGAGGTTGAGGTGGGCGGGGTTGGGAGGGGGGGAAGGGGGGAGTAGCGGGGGGTTTATATTGTAGCGTCCCGGAAGAGTTAGTGCTGCAAGGGGTTGTGGGTATTTGTTCTGTTGTGTTTATGTTGTGTTACGGTGCGGATGTTCTCCCAAAATGTGTTTGTCATTCTTGTTTGGTGTGGGTTCAGAGTGTGGCGCATATTTGTAACAGTGTTAAAGTTGTTTATACGGCCACCCTCAGTGTGACCTGTATGGCTGTTGACCAAGTATGCGTTGCATTCAATTGTGTGTGTGAAAAAACGTAGATATTATGTGACTGGGCCGGCACGCAAAGGCTGTGCCTTTAAGGTTTATTGGCGCTCTGTACTTCTTCCTACGTCCGTGTAAACAGCGGCGTTTTAAAAAGTCATAAATTGTACTTTTTAAAACCGATACCGATAATTTTGAAACCGATACCGATAATTTCCGATATTACATTTTAAAGCATTCTTCGGCCGATAATATCGGCAGCCCGATATTATCGGACATCTCTACTTTAAAGGCTAAATTTCTCTAAATGTTGGTTCTATGTTTGCTTCTAACTAACCATTTCGGAACCATTAGCGCAGGTTATTTAAACGTTTTGTGTCAGCGGGCACACACGCGGAGGAGGAGAGGACAATAAATCATATATATGTGTATATATATATATATATATATATATATATATATATATATATATATATATATATATATATATATATATATATATATATATATATATATATATATATATATATATATATATATATATATATATATATATACATACATATACATATACATATACATATATATATATATATATATATATATATATATTAAGGCTGCAGCTAACGATTATTTTTCTATCGATTAATCTATAGATAATTTTTTCGATTAATCGGTTAATCTATAGATTATTTTTTTCGATTAATCTATAGATTATTTTTCTTTTTACCGATTATTTTTTTTTATTTAAAATAAAATAAATGTAGGCCAGTTTTTTCAAAAGGCATGGCTTTTATTTACAAAAAAAAAGTATGGCCACTCAGTCAACATTGACAACAACATGACAAAATATTCTGTAACAATGTCAACATTTAAAACTTTTAAAATTAAAAGTAGCTTATTTGCTTTTTAATGTGCAAATATAAAATAAACATACAGTGCAAATTTTAATATTCTGCAATAGTATAAGCATTTCAAAAGTAAAAGTATTGCTTATTTTGCTTTAAAATGCGCAAAAATAAAGATAAACATCCAATACAAAAAAGTGCGTATTTCCTTGAATTGGCGCCGGGTATATAGTATTCGCATGCCTCGAATTACTGCCGGGTCAAACTCGTTTCGCAAAATAATTAGCGCATGCTTGGCCTTACCGCCAGCTCAGGATTAACGCCGGATCAAACTCGTTTCGCAAAATATTAATTTTATTAGCGCATGTCTGGAATTTTCGCCGGGTCAAACTCGTTTCGCAAAATAATTAGCATATGTCTAGAACTTCCGCCGGGTCAAACTCGTCACGTCATGAGTCCTGTCATCATTTTCAAAATGGAGGAGGCTGATTTCAATAATTTTAAATCGCATATAGGGAAGAAGATTAAGAGCTATTCAGTAGGATTTAAGGTCCAAGCTATTGAATATGCTAAAAAGAACAGTAAGCAGCTATGTTTTATTAATATACCGTAGCTGCGTGTGTCAAATATGAGTCATTAAATGACTCCCGCCTCCTGGTGGTAGAGGGCACTAGTGATCCTTCTTGTGACCTACTCAGTGGCCTAGTGGTTAGAGTGTCCGCCCTGAGATCGGTAGGTTGTGAGTTCAAATCCCGGCCGAGTCATACCAAAGACTATAAAAATGGGACCCATTACCTCCCTGCTTGGCACTCAGCATCAAGGGTTGGAATTGGGGGTTAAATCACCAAAAATGATTCCCGGGCGCGGCCACCGCTGCTGCCCACTGCTCCCCTCACCTCCCAGGGGGTGATCAAGGGTGATGGGTCAAATGCAGAGAATAATCTCGCCACACCTAGTGTGTGTGTGACAATCATTGGTACTTTAACTTTAACTTTAACTTGACTACCAGTACTGCAGAAGACCGGTGCTGCAGAAGACCGGTGCTGCAGAAGAAGACAACAAGCCACAAGAGTGAGCAGCGATCGTTTGCTTGCACTTTTAAGAGTGAGCAGCGATCGTTTGCTTGCACTTTTAACATGGAGGATTACATATCTAAAATAAAACAGTTTTCTAAACTGGACTTTCAATCGAAGCAGGAGGTAATACTTAAAGGAATATCTCCATCGAGACAGAGAGACTTTTAAAACTGAAAAAAGATAAGGAAGACTTCTATAAACAAGTTATCGATGCTTTTGAACAGAAGCAGCTGCGCATGGACTCATAAGTAAAGGTAAGACCATAATAACGTTTTTTTTATTAAATGTGCTTTTCATGATGGTATCCTTACATCACTCAAATTTATAAGCGCAGGCCCAAATTTACCCCATGCCTTTTGGTAAGCGCAGGAGTGAGAAGAGGTTTTAAATTAATTAGCCCCGGCGGCTATTCAAGGAAATACAGTATGCGACGCGTCGACGCACAAAAACGGCGTCGACGTATTTACGTAATCGATGACGTCGACGCGTCGTTTCAGCCTTAATATATATATATATATATATATATATATATATATATATATACAGTCGCAATCAAAAGTTGACATACACTTGTAAAGAACATAATGTCATGGCTGTCTTTAGCTTCCAATAATTTCTACAACTCTTATTTTTTTGTGATAGAGTGATTGGAGCACAAACGGGGGACAGCGTGGCGCGGTCGAGAGAGTGGCCGCGCCAGCAACCTCAGGGTTCCTGGTTCAATCCCCACCTTCTACCAACCTCGTCACGTCCGTTGTGTCCTTCAGCAAGACACGTCACCCTTGCTCCTGATGGGTCGTGGTTAGGGCCGCCAACAGTGTGTGAATGTGTGTGTGAATGGGTGAATGTGGAAATAGTGTCAAAGCGCTTTGACTACCTTGAAGGTAGAAAAGCGCTATACATGTATAACCCATAACCCATACTTGTTGGTCAGAAAAATATTCATGATGTTTGGTTATTTTATGAATTTATTATGGGTCTACTGAAAATGTGAGCAAATCTGCTGGGTCAAAAGTATACATACAGCAATGTTAATATTTGCTTACATGTCCCTTGGCAAGTTTCACTGCAATAAGGCGCTTTTGGTAGCCATCCACAAGCTTCTGCTTGAATTTTTGACCACTCCTCTTGACAAAATTGGTGCAGTTCAGCTGAACTTGTTGTTTTTCTGACATGGACTTGTTTCTTCAGCATTGTCCACACGTTTAAGTCAGGACTTTGGGAAGGCCATTCTAAAACCTTAATTATAGCCTGATTTAGCCATTCCTTTACCACTTTTGACGTGTGTTTGGGGTCATTGTCCTGTTGGAACACCCAACTGCGCCCAAGACCCAACCTCCGGGCTGATGATTTTAGGTTGTCCTGAAGAATTTGGAGGTAATCCTCCTTTTTCATTGTCCCATTTAAAGCACCAGTTCCATTGACAGCAAAACAGGTTCAGAGCATAATACTACCACCACCACCACGCTTGACGGTGGGCATGGTGTTCCTGGGATTAAAGGCCTCACCTTTTCTTCTCCAAACACATTGCTGGGTATTGTGGCCAAACAGCTCAAATTTTGTTTCATCTGACATCACATGGACAAAGATAAGACCTTCTGGAGGAAAGTTTTGTGGTCAGATGAAACAAAAATTGAGCTGTTTGGTCACAATCCCCAGCAGTATGTTTGGAGGAGAAAAGGTGAGGCCTTTAATCCCAGAAACACCATTCCTACCGTCAAGCATGGTGGTGGTAGTATTATGCTTGGGCCTGTTTTGCTGCCAATGGAACTGGTGCTTTACAGAGAGTAAATGGGACAATGAAAAAGCAGGACTACCTCCAAATTCTTCAGGACAACCTAAAATCATCAGCACGGAGGTTGGGTCTTGGGCGCAGTTGGGTGTTCCAACAGGACAATGACCCCAAACACACGTCAAAAGTGGTAAAGGAATGTCTGAATCAGGCTAGAATGAAGGTTTTAGAACGGCCTTCCCAAAGTCCTGACTTAAACGTGTGGACAATGCTGAAGAAACAAGTCCATGTCAGAAAACAAACAAATTTAGCTGAACTGTAGCAATTTTCTCAAGGGGAGTGGTCGAAAATTCAACCAGAAGCTTGTGGATGGCTACCAAAAGCGCCTTATTGCAGTGAAACTTGCCAAGGGACATGTAACCAAATATTAACATTGCTGTACGTATACTTTTGACCCAGCAGATTTGCTCACATTTTCAGTAGACCCATAATAAATTCATAAAAGAACCAAACTTCATGAATGTTTTTTGTGACCAACAAGTATGTGCTCCAATCACTCTGTCACAAACAAATAAGAGTTGAAGAAATTATGTTCTTTACAAGTGTATATAAACTTTTGACCACGACTGTAACACTAAATGGTCCCTAGTGTGTGAATGTTGTCTATCTGTGTTGGCCCTGCGATGAGGTGGCGACTTGTCCAGGGTGTACCCCGCCTACCGTTCATGTGCAGCTGAGATAGGCTCCAGCACCGCCTGCAACCCCATAAGGGACAAGCGGTAGAAAATGGATGGATGGATGTACGCTAGGCGTGCACGCCTGATAACGAGGATCGCACAAATAGGCCGATTCATTTGCAACTTTCCCCACCTGAAATGCCAGCACGTTAGTCTTTCCGATGATGTCGGTGGAAAGAGCCGAGTGACACGCTAACACACTTTGCTCGCCAAGCTGTGGCCAATCAGCGCCGCTCTTGTCCGCTGGCCTCACCAACTATTGTCTCATCGGCAGCACAAGCGAAGCTTTATCTCGCGGCTTTCGTGCTCTTCTGCCCTCAACGCTTCTTTGTCCCACGCGGCAGCACCAGACTTCCAAGTCGATCATTCACAGTCCTTACGTGAGACATTATTTTACACATTCTCAGTCATGAATAAACGCTAGCAAAAGTCAGCTAACAACGAAGCAAAGAGAGTACCTCTATTACGCCTAGAAAGACGCCTTAAACGCCTCCACCAATGTTTTATATACACACTGTAATTATATATGTAATGTAGTATCCGTCACATTCATAATAACATATTCATATTTACATATTTTAATAATTTTAAACATACGGCGCCGTATTCATTTCACAGACCCATCACTTTTTCCTTCAACAACATCCCTACTACTAATCGTGGCAGACTTGATGAGAGACAACAAAGACTACTCTGGGACAGACAATGATCCACAAACTGATATTTTTGAGCCTGAATATAAGGAGGACGATCTACAAGTTGTAGATGGTGTGTGCTAAACAGATGCAGCGTTAGTGAAACACTAAACATCATGTAGCAATCTTGCTAAGCGCTAAACTAGATATACAAACTGTATTAAAACAATCACTTACTGTACAATGTCTGCCGGTGTTTGCTTAAAATGAGCAAAACATGTAAATATTACATGTTATTATGAATGTTACTACAATACATATATACTTAGTGTGTAAATAAAACCTTGATTGAGGCTTTTTGATCTTTTTTAGAGTGCTCTATAGGCTGAATAGACAACTACCATTACTTTCATCGTTAGCTGACTTTGCTAACGTTTATTTACGAGTTAGAAATAATTTTTTTTAAAAGGGCAAAATTCCAAAAAGTGCAGTTTCCTTTTAAATGACCAAAACGTACAAAAAGTACTTCAAAATTAAAGCTGCGAGTAGCGTTGAACAAGCCCTTGCCCCTCTTGGATCACAGGGTTCACGCAAGTCGGCATGAAGCACTACGAGTTGGTATGACTACCCATCAGGCACATCATCATCATTTCTATCAAATAAGATCAAAATCTGAATTTGTGGAACCGAGTTGCTAACGTTTTGTGTTTTTTGTGGCGACTCATCGAAGCAATGTTTGGCGCAATGCCACGCCCACCTATGGGGCAGGCAAAAAATTTACGCAATTTATTATCAACTATATGTGGAGTATCTGTCATTTTTACAGAGACTCATTTGGCCAAAGTCCCTAGAAGGAGTTTGTTAAAAAGCGACCCCTATTGTTTCTCTAAAATATGGCTAAATACCATCGGTAAAAAGTTTGGCGCACTACCACGCCTACATCCTATGGCGTAGGACAAAATGACTTTGCAATTATCATGGCCTATATGTAGGGCTGGGCGATATGGCCTTTTTTAATATCTCGATATTTTTATGCCATATCGCGATACACGATATATATCTCGATATTTTGCCTTAGCCTTGAATGAACACTTGATGCATATAATCACAGCAGTATGATGATTCTATGTGTCTACATTAAAATATTCTCATTCATACTGCATTAATATATGCTCATTTTAAACTTTCATGCAGAGAGGGAAATCACAACTAAGTCAATTGACCAAAACTGTATTTATGAAAGAGTTATTAAGCAGTGGCACAAACATTCATGTCATTTCAAAACAGAAAGTGCAAGATTGTCAGAGACATTTTAAAACAAGCTATTAGTGCACTTTTGTGCAAGATGTCTTCAAGATGACAAATCAAAACAACACTAAATTAAAGTGCACTTTTTGTACAGAACGCCACTACAATAGTTTAAAACAAATAAAGTGCACTTTTGTGCATGATGTCACACAAGATATTTCAATTACTGTCAAATAAAAATGAGCTGCATAATAGGAAATCAAATATTGCATGTCCTTCGCTATGTGGTAGGTTCCTGCGGACGTTACCTCCTTATGTCGTGGACTAATTTTGTTCAAACGGTGTTGATGTGGAAATGGTTGCTTGGGCATTTTGTTGGTTGGGCACCGAACGGAGATGTTGCCATGCGAAGTAAGCACTCTTCATTCTCTAGCGGGTGACTTTTCAAATGATGCTACATATTAGCAGTAACGCTACTTTTTGTAGCAAAGCTTTCGCCCCACACTTGACAAATTACGGTTGTCTGTTCGAGACATATTCCCACTTGAAGCCAAACCACCGCCAGACGATGGACCCTGTGCTGTTTTTCTTAGGAATTAATTCTTCCTTCATTTGTTACCAGATTCACACCTTCTTTCTCTCGTATTACCACTCGCACCACAGCTAACTTTAGCCATGCCGCTACCACTCTGCTCAGCGAGGGCGTTTACGTATGTGACGTATGTAAGAAGGTGCGCTTGTTTAAGTCTTTGTGAGAAGCAGAGACTAACAAGAGTGAGAAGAGCCTGTAGAGTAATGCCTGCAGCTAAAAGCAACTGTGTGAGAACGTATACTCGAATATCACGATATAGTCATTTTCTATATCGCACAGAGACAAACCCGCAATATATCGAGTATATCGATATATCGCCCAGCCCTACCTATATGTATAGTATCTGTCATTTTTACTGCAACTCATTCGGCCAAAGTCCCTAGGAAGAGTTGGTTAAAAAGCAAACCACTTTTTTTTCGCGGAAAAACGGCTAAAAACCATCAGAGAAGTTTGCCGCACTACCACGCCCACATCCTATGGCATAGGAAAAATTTGTGTGCAATTTTTCATGGTCTATATGTATAGTATCTGTCATTTTTACAGCGACTTTTTTGGCCAAAGTCTCTCTGAAGAGTTAGTTAAAGTACCACCCCCTTTTTTTTGGCGTAAAAATGGCTAAAAACCATCGGAAAAAAGCACTACCACGCCCACATCCTATGGTGTAAGAAAACTACCATGGCCACATCCTATGGCGTAGGAAAAATTAGTTAACAATTTTTCATGGCCTATATGTATAGTATCTGTCATCCATCCATCCAGCCATTTTCTACCGCTTGTCCCTTTTTGGGGTCGCAATTAATTTGGCCAAAGTCCCTAGGAGGAATTTGATAAAAAAGCCACACCTTTCTTTTCGCAAAAAAATGGCAAAAAACTATTGGAAAAAAGTTTGGCGCACTACCACGCCCACATCTTATGGCGTAGGAAAAATTAGTTTACACATTTCAGTATCTGTCATTTTTACCGCAACTCATTTGGCCAAAGTCCCACGGAGGAGTTTGTTAAAGTACGAACTGAAAAATGGCTAAAGGAAACCAAGATGTTCGTTTTCGGCTTCTTGAGACTTTTATGTGCGGACCGTCATGGTAGACTCCTGTCGATACGTGGAACCGGTAGGAAGATCCATTTTTTTTCTAATATTAAAGAAGAGAGAGAGCAAATTTTGAAATGTCTTTTTCGGGACCCCAAAAATATGCCATTTTTCGCCATACCTGACACACCTGCAAAATATGGGGACTTTTTTCTTTATGTTAAGGGCCTCAAAAAGATGCTAAACGTATAGAAGGAAAAAAACAGGGCCCTTGCTCGCTCTGTTGCTCGGGCCCCATAACAAACATCGAATATGACAACACTCTCATCACACTAGTATCAATCCAATACTGATTCTGCCCTGGTATCGATATCTGTTTACTCTTCCTTTGTATCCAAGATGTTTAGCCCTGTTTAGTCTTCCAGTGAATGCTATTTTCCGCTACGGATAATAAAAATAATGATGGTATATTCATTTAGGAGCGGCTCCACACTGTGTATGAACATACACAGCGAGCCGTCTCTGTTAGCCGAAGTCACGCGGCAGTTACCATAGTGACACAAATGCAACTCCGGCAGTTTTAAAATGTTCATTTTCACATTCCTTTGGTTAAAAGAAGAACAAATGTTCCAAAAAAACAAAAACGAAGTTGTCATTTATTCATTTTGACGCTGCCTGAAATTCAACACCTGTGGTTTGCCCTAAATGCTGCCTTCGCAGGCTGCGCCAAGTAGGACGTGATTGTTTGTGGTCGGGTTGTGTGCTGACTCAGAGGAAGGCTCAGGCTGAGTCCTAAAAAGAAGTGCAAAGTGTGAGTGTGGAAGTGAAGAATTATGGGGGGAAAGTTATGAGGGCCCGAGCAAGGGCCCGAGTGAAATTGCTGTTGTTTTTGGCCAAATGAGTTGCGGTAAAAATGACAGATACTATACATATAGGCCATGAAAAATTGAAAACTAATTTTTCCTACGCCATAGCATGTGGGCGTGGTAGTGCGCCAAACTTTGCTCCGATAGTTTTTAGCTGTTTTTAGCGGAAAAAAGGGGGTCGCTTTTTAACGACTCCTCCTAGGGACTTTGGCCAAATGAGTCGCTGTCAAAATGACAGATACTATACATATAGGCCATGAAAAATTTAAAACAAATTTTTTCTACGCCATAGGATGTGGCGTGGTAGTGCGCCACACTTTTTTCCGATAGTTTTTAGCCATTTTTTGCGCAAAAAAAAAAAAAGGTCGCTTTTTGACGAACTCTTTCTCGGGACTTTGGCCAAATGAGTCGTTGTAAAAATGACAGATACTATACATATAGGCCATGAACAATTGAAAACTAGTTTTTCCTACGCCATAGGAGGTGGCGTGGTAGAGTGCCAAACTTTTTAGCCATTTTTTTGCGAAAAAAAAGAGGCCACATGCTCTGATCTTTCTAAACATTTTGACAGTGAGTCAAAGTGTTGGGTGGGATGCAACTGCATTACTACAATGTCCCTCTGGGTGGGAAATGATAACAGTTATAACTTCCTTAAACATGCTCCGATCTTCCTGAAATGTTTGATGGTGAGTCGGAGTGTTGGGTGGCACTTGACCGCAGGCATGAATCTCACGGTGCAACGGGGGCGAGGTCCCGTTCATTGCTGCTCACAGCTTTAATTTTTTTTGTTTTTAAACTAATTTTGTGTATATTTTTCCTTAAAATGAAGAAATGGGCGATTCTGATATTGGCAGTATCAGTAATCAATTGATGTTAATGTACATTTTTTGTTACATTTTATTAATCTTGATAAATATCTGTGTATTTTTTTGCTATTCTGCTCAAAATGTAGGTTTTTTTATTATCGATATTATTGATACCAGAGCAGTTGATATCAGTATTGACGATATTACAAGTGGGATGAGATCATATTTTCTAAAACTATATTCAGTTTTTTTTTTTGTTTTTTTTTACAAATATCTGTATACATTTTTGCTGGGAGTGTAGAAGTGTGTGATTCCAATACCAATATTACCGATACCAGGGCAATATCAATATTGGATTGATATTAGTGTCATGAGATGTTTGTTTTTTATTTTCACAAATACGTAGGTATATTTTTGCTATTTTGGTCAAAATGTAGAAGCGGCGATCCGAATATCGATATTATCAATACCAGGTCAGTATCAATATTGGATTGATACTAGTGTAAGGAGATCATATTATTTATTTTATTTTATTCTGCTCAAAACGTCAATGTCGGCGATTTGAATATTGAATATCGGCATTGACGTTTTGTACATTAAATACGCAAAAAACAGCCTGGATTTGATCCATTTTTATTAGTTACGCTCAGTAAACGATTAATCGACGTAACCATATATATTTTTACATTTTTTTCGTCAAATAGAATGAATAGTTGCTAAACTACAGTGCATCCTCTTTGTATTCGCAGTGCTTCGCTTGTTCCACATTTTGTTATGTTGCAGCTTTGTTCCAAAGTGAAGCATGGTGGTGGCAGTATCATGCTGTGGGGATGCTTTTCAGCGACAGGAACTAGTTAGGACAGAGGGAAAGACGAATGCAGCAATGTACGGAGACATCCTGGATGAAAAGAGGAATGGGTGAAACTGCCGAAAGATAGGTGTGCCAGGTTTGTGGCATCATATTCAAAAAGATCTGAGGCTGTAATTGCTGCCAAAGGTGAATCAACTAAGTATTGAGCAAAGGCTGTGAATACTTAAGTACAATGTTCCCTCAAATTTTTCATGTTTCTAAGCAAATGCTAAAACTCCCTGAGCATTCAGTGGAGCACGTGTGAGCAACATCAGACATGCACACTGTGGCCATACCAGAAAATATCAGTTTTTTTATGAGCTATGTATTAGTATTGTATGTCTGGTGATCACATTTAGTTAACTTTAAAACATTCCCATGTTGCACAATGAGATGTAAGCATGGGATAAAGTGTACATTCCTGTAACTTTCTGTCTGTAAAATATATATTTTTATTACCATTTCTGTAATTTAGTAACAGCATTTCACAATTAGTATTCATAAATTAACATTCTTAATAAATGACAGGAGAATAAACACATATCTGATTGGGGAGTCATAGTGTAACGAACATGTCGAGGGACCAATAAAAAAACGAAAAATGGCCCCAGGCTGCACTTTGGACAGCCCTGCCTAACAGTAGCCCTCCGAGTATTTACCATCATTCATGCACACCTCCTACACTGATGTCGT
Organism: Nerophis lumbriciformis; assembly: GCF_033978685.3. NCBI lineage: Eukaryota > Metazoa > Chordata > Actinopteri > Syngnathiformes > Syngnathidae > Nerophis > Nerophis lumbriciformis. The sequence continues at coordinate 15,135,071 of NC_084567.2, read as the reverse complement.
ATTTCTTTGGGATAAACCTGTCGAGTCCAGGGTTTAAAAGGTTAAACTAGCACAAGACGGCGTTCGCAGCGAAGAAGGTTTTTTACAACCAACTGAGAGTTGACGCTGTGACGAACCTTTAGCGGGAGAGCAGAACCTAGCCTGGAGATAAGCTTGCCAAAGAGGCAAAAGCCGCTTGACACCAAGGTGAGGTTTTTCACCTCCAGACTCGAGTCTTTCTACAAAAGTCCTGTCGGGAAGGTTGAACGCCTTCATACTCGAGTGTGACGTTGTACGAGTACACGTGTGAAAAAACCCACGCACACAGACAGACAGAACTCGGTGTGCTGCGCCCGCAATGACGTCAACCTTTAAGTAAGTCGGACAAAAAAGGGGCGCTGCGCCCTGGCAGAGTAGAGTCTACCTCAAAAGGTTTTCTGGTCTTGGCTGCGGGAAATTTAAATCAAAACAATCATCATGTGTTCAAGCTGAGAAGGTCATCAGGTCTGAGGCAAAACCCGGTGACTGTTCATGACATTTCCCACAGAAACTCAGTGCCTCTCGGCTTTGTTTCCATCCACAGACTAGATCTAAACCAGTCCATGTGTGTCAGCAAGAACCGAGGACGCCTTCAGGACATTCAATCGATCGCAACTGGACTGTTTGGGTTGCCTTAGAAGGCCCCAGAAGACCCACTCATCCAAAGTATGCTTCATCAGTTTAAGTTGGGCTTTGGTTGTAAAATCCATCCCCCTTTTTACAGACCTCTTCAGGCAGGATTATTTGCAACATTTTGGGTTGAATACCCTAAAAAGGGTGTGGCAGTATGAAAGGTTGCAGAGTGCCGCAAGCACCTCAGGTTTAACCTGAGATGTACACAATATGGCCGCATACTCCACAAGCCTACGCCTTCGTTCCACCACGAAAAGGCCACAGGACAGACACAATCCTGTTGAAGGCGCAAACACAACTCCTGAACAAGTCAATTTTACAATTGAACGCCTCGAAGTAAAGTCAGACGAATTACTCCTCACATCGCAGAGGATCCTTCCTTAAGAGGTCTGTGGAAAGTTGCTGAATTTCATAAAACAAAGCCCAACTTAAACATATGAAGCCTACTTGGATGAGAAGGTCTTCTAAGGTCTTCTAAGACGAACCAAACAGTCCAGTTAAGATCAATTGAATGCCCCGAGAACACAAACACCTGGATTAATGAGAACACCTATAGACAAGTCTTCTCATACAAACCGAACAGTCCAATTGTGATCGACTGAATGCCCTGAGAACATAAAGATCTGGATGAATGAGAACATCCATAGACAAGTCTTTTCAAACAAACTGAACAGTCCAGTTGCGATCGACTGAATGCCCTGGGAACACATAGACCTTGATGAATGAGAACACCTACAGACAAGTCTTCTCAGACAAACAGTTGCAATCGACTGAATGCCCTGAGAACACAAAGACCTGGATGAATGAGAACACCCACAGACAAGTCTTCTCAGACAAACTGAACAGTCCAGTTACAATCGATTGAATGTCTCGAAAACACAAACACCTGGATGAATGAGAACACCTATATACAAGTCTTCTCAGACAAACTGAACAGTCCAGTTGTGATTGACTGAATGCCCTGAGAACACAAAGACCTGGATGAATGAGAACACCCATAGACAAGTATTCTCAGACAAACTGAAGAGTGCAGTTATGATCTATTGAATGCCCTGAGAACACAAAAACTTGGATGAATGAGAACATCCATAGACAAGTGTTTTCAAACAAACTGAAAAGTCCAGTTGCGATCAACTGAATGCCCTGAGAACACAAAGACCTGGATGAATGAGAACACCTACAGACAAGTCTTCTCAGACAAACTGAACAGTCCAGTTGCGATCGACTTAATGCCTTGAGAACACAAACACCTGGATGAATGAGAACACCTACAGACAGGTCTTTTCAGACAAACTGAACAGTCCAGTTACGATCGACTGAATGCCCTGAGAACACAAAGATCTGGATGAATGAGAACATCCGTAGACAAGTCTTCTCAAACCAATCGAACAGTCCAGCTGCGATCGACTGAATGTCCTGAGAACACAAAGATCTGGATGAATGAGAACATCCATAGACAAGTCTTCTCAAACCAACTGAACAGTCCAGTTGCGATCGACTGAATGCCCTGAGAACACAAAGACCTGGATGAACGAGAACACCCATAGACAAGTCTTCTCAGACAAACTGAACAGTCCAGTTACGATCTATTGAATGCCCTGGCAACAAAAAGACCTGGATGAATGAGAACACCCATAGAAAAGTTTTCTTAGACAAACTGAACAGTCATATATATGACATGAGTATACCGGGTAAATCAGCTACAAATATAGCACGCTAATGTTAGCATGCTAAAATGCTAACTGTAACATACAACAAGTAATAAAATATATTACTCTGAGGTGTGTAAATTACCTGAAAAATGTGTTTAAAAATGCTAGCCTGCATGCATCAAGTACCAAAATATGACTCCGGTGTATCCCCACAAAATTGGCTTAAAAAACATCGAGCATGTTAACATTAGCATGCTAACAGGTACCATTTGTCAAGAAAAAGTATTTCACACGGCGGCGTATACCTGCAAAACTAGCCAAAAAGCTAGCATGTTAAAAATAGAATGCTAACGATCGTGCCAACATTACAGCAGACATCAGGTACAACAAGGACCGAGCCGTTGACTCTTGAGGAGCCGCAAAGATGCCTTGTTTTGGTGTGATGTCTTATGTCAACCAGAAATACAGTACAATACAGACCCTTTCCAAAAAAATTTGAATATCATGGAAAAGTGTATTTACTTCCACAATTCCATTCAAAACATTAAACTTCCATAGATTATAGATTCAGGGCCCACAACTTAAACAATCTCAAAAGTATTTAGTTGTTTATTTGTACATAATTTGGGCTTCTAGTTTAAAAAAAAACAACAAAACCCGGATTTTAAAAAAAACACACACATACATATATATATATATATATATATATATATATATATATATATATATATATATATATATATATATATATATATATATAAAAAATTGCTAAAACATTGGTTTGGTTAATTCTTTGCATGGAATAAAAAGATAAAGTCAAAATTAAGAAATTGTGGATAAAAGAGGAAAGGGACATTATGGCACTTTCATTGCATTTTTTCAAAGAGACCGGCGTCAGACCAATGTGGACCACCTTAGCCGTGCTCACCTCGGTTTTTTTCAACCCTCGTCCGTTCCCTATTGGGGTATACAAAAACAACATGAAGGAACTAAAGTCCAGGACTGTAAAATATAACCAATGTGCTACTTTAAAATAATAGTCCAATAATATTAAAATAATTACTGCATAACATCAATTCCTTTCCATTGTTACATAATAATAACGGGGCAAAATAATGTTACACAGTCGTAATTCCCTGGCACTAAACCTGCTGAAAATAGTTATTCTCAGTTGTCTCTATGTTTTTACATTTGCACACTTTGCACTATTTTTTTTTACACTTTATGAAACATTTCTTATGTATTCCTTATTTTTGCATCTTCTTTTTAAGAGCTTATTGTTAGGTGCTCAATGTAATTTTACAATTTTGTTGACATTTTACATGCTTGTGTTGATATTTCCTTTCTGCCTTGATAGCTGAGGGCATTATAATCAGAGGAAGTTACATTGCCAATAAAATACATTTTTCTCCTGCTCCTTATTTTCCATTGGTCATAAAAATATCCATAATTATCAAGATCGACTGATATAAAAATGTGTAGCGTAATACAGTTTTCAGCAATATTGACCGGCCCTAATAGGAATTATTTGAAAACCTTACCACCTATACAAGTTAAAAATATGACATATAGTGTGTAGTTTCTTTAAAGAGTATTCCTCAATATTCAACGGATTAAGTAAGCTATTTTGTGTGCATTTTGAGGTATCGAGACCAAATCTATGAAGAAAGTGAGGAGGACCCACATATACTGTACATGCAACATGGGTCACATGACACCACAGAACATGTACACATGAGCAGCACTGAAAACGATACATCAAAACCAGGTCATGACATTGACACGCACTGAGGATGCAATTGGACAGATCGTATTTTCCAGGCTGTGGAGCAAAAATAGGTCGGAAAAATTGTTTCCAACTTTTAGCCGCACAGGACTATGTAATGAAATGAGTTGGATAGGTGTGCCAAGCTTGTGACGTCGTATTCAAAAAGACTTGAGGCTGTAATTGTAACTTTTTTGATTTTAGCAAATGGCCGCAATGAACAAAGAGTGGAACATTTGTGGACTTTGTATTCCAGCTTTAGGAGCACTTGCATTCAGAGGAGGAGCTACACTTCCATGTTTAAAGAACAGTTTCCCGCATAAATAACGCAAAATGTAGATTGTTTTGATCATTCTTTGATTGTCGAAACATCTCTTGACAAATAGGGATGGTACATTTCACATTTAAATCGATACGGTACTCCTGGTGCCTGGGAATCGATACCGGTACTCAACGGTACCAGTTTTTGGTACTCTAGAACGAGCGCACAGCAGGCGTTTGCTGCATGGATGCCGCCTCAACTCACGGCAAAAAACAGTCTTTTCTTGTTGGGAGAACAACTTGACATGGCTGTGAACCTGATATTTCCATAATGTAGACTTTCTTTTGTCCATTTCTGCTCGCTTGTGGCTGGCTAATCAGTAGCAAGTGAACTGCAGCCAAGTTCCCCCCGCTACGGCACTGCCCGAGGGTCAAAAAGGATGTGTGTGCTTTAATCGCCCGTTAAAAAAATGTGTCGTAATTGAAATGTATAGTGAACGCGTTAACTTTGCACCTTCTCATTCAATGCATTTTATTTATTTTCATGACTATTTACATTGTAGCCCATGGGTGTCAAACTCTGGTCTGCGGGCCAAATTTGGCCCGCCGTGTAATTTCACTTGGCCCGTGAGGTGATATCAAATTAACACTAGAGCTGGCCTGCTGATTATATACAGCGGCGGCGCCGCGGTACACCGCTAATTCTCATACTTGCCAAACCTCCCGGGAGACTCCCAAATTT
>NC_084567.2:15037500-15125000 GCF_033978685.3 Nerophis lumbriciformis | reverse complement strand
AAAGAACAACATTGCTGCACGTTGGGATTTGCAAAAGAGCACCGAGATGTTCCACAGCACGACTGGTAAAACATTCTGTGGACAACCGAAACCAAAATGAAGTTTTTCGGAAGAAACACACAACACTATGTGTGGAGGAAACGAAGGCGCAGCACACCAACATCTAAACCTCATCCCAACTGTGAAATATGGTGGAGGTGGCATCATGGTTTGGGGCTGTCTCAGGGCCTGGACGGATTGCTGTCATCGACAGAAAATAAAATTCCCAAGTTTATCAAGACATTTTGCAGGAACACTTAAAACCATCTGTCAATGATCAATCAAAGTAAATCAACAACAGAATGTCTTAAACCTTCTGGAGTGGCCCAGTCAGAGTCCTGACCTCAACCCGATTGAGATGCTGGGGCATGACCTCAAGAGAGCAATTCACACCAGACCTCCCAAGAATATTGCTGATCTTACACAGTTTTGTAAAGAGTCAAAGTCCAAAAGTCCGCCAGACCGTTGTGCAGGTCTGGTCTGCAAATACAGCCAAATGAGGTTATTGTTGCCAAGACGAGTGTCAACCAGTTATTAAAACCAAAGGTTGACATACTTTTTCCACCCAGCACTGTAAATGTTTACATGTTGTGTTCAATAAAAAGATTAAATACATTTTTTGGTGTGCAGTATTCGTTTAAGCTGACTATGTTTGTTTGTTGCTGTGACTTTGATGAAGATCAGAACTAGGGCTGGGCGATATGACCTTTTATTAATATCTCGATATTTTTAGGCTATGTCACGATACACGATATATATCTCGATATTTTGCCTTAGCCTTGAATTAACACGTAATGCATATAATCACAGCAGTACGATGATTCTATGTGTCTACATTAAAACATTCTTGTCACATACTGCATTAATATATGCTCATTTTAAACTTTCATGCAGAGAGGGAAATCACAACTAAGTCAATTAACCAAAACTGTGTTTATTAAACAGTTATTAAGCAGTGGCACAAACATTCATGTCATGTCCAAAACAGAAAGTGCAAGATTGTCAGACATTTTAAAACAAGCTATTAGTGCACTTTTGTGCATGTCACTAAGATGACATATCAAAACAACACTAAATTAAAGTGCACTTTTTGTACAGAACGCCACTACAATATTTTAAAGCAAATAAAGTGCACTTTTATGCATGATGTCACGCAAGATATTTCAATAACTGTCAAATAAAAATGAGCTGCATAATAGGAAATCAAATAATGTATGTCATTCGCTATGTGGTAGGTTCCTGCGGACGTTATCTCCTTCTGTTGTTGACTATTTTTTTTCATACGGTGTTGATCTGGAAATGGAAGACGCCAGGCTCAATTGGGTCAGTGTATTTTGTGGGTGTGGCACCGGCCGAGATGTTGACATGCGGAGTTTCAAGCACTCTTCATTAGGGATGATACTCGAAACCGGTTTTCCCGGTTGTTCGATAAGAAAAGAACCGAGTCCCCGGACTCGAATCCCTTTTTGAGAACCGGTACCCGTTATTGAGACCACTATAGTAAAGAAAAAGAGTTGGTTCTTTATTCGAATCCCTGGGAACGAATCCCGTCCCGACCAGAAATGCCCTTTGAGACATCATAAAAAATGACGTCACGTAGCTCAGTCATTAGGCGCAGATAGGGAAAGCAGGAAAAAAAGGGACCGGAAAAAGCGCTCCAAGGTGTAATAAAGTTAAAAACAAAAGGTATAATCCAATTAATAACTTTACTGAGAGATTTGAGCAGGGTACAAACACATGACGAACACCTTTACGACCAACCGGAAACATAGCAACGCACCTCCTTTACGGCAGCTGTCGCAACGTTCTTAAAGCAACCGCAGCACATACATATATATACAACATATATCTCCCTTTTTTAATTTTCGTTTTTCTTTCCTTGTAAACAAAACAAAATCACACTGTATACAGTATGTGTTGTCTGTCTAATTATAAATAATGTAGACGAGGCGTGTTGGCTGAGTTCTTGACGTTTACTTTCACAGCGTGCTCATAACCTCATTCTTAGCTGCCGGCTGGCGACATGCAACAACACTTTTCGGAGCTACTGTGCATGCTCGTCACTCCCGTTGCATGCTGGGTAGTGTAGTTGTTATATTCCCTAGCTCATAACATTCCATCGTTCCCCCTATAAAGAAATAATGTTAACTCAATAAAGTGTATTTCTTTTTTTAGCTATAACTTTTCATTTTTTAGCATTGTAACCACATTTGCAAACAACTTTTCTCTTCATAGAATTTTCTTTCAATAAAGAAATTAAGTGCAAAAATGTCAAAGCATCATAACAAACAGTTATGTCAAATAGCAGCAGAAGTGCACTTTTTGGAGAGCTGTATTATTTTCAGTTTTGTGCCCAAGGGACTGATTTTATTTAACACTATATTATTATTTGTACACCTATAGTGATCACAGGGACAGGTTGTTTTTGTGTTACTGTATATATTTGTTTTTCTGAAAAATCCCACTTAATATACTTTGGGTAACAACAGTCAATATTTATTTATTTTATTTTATTTTTTTAGGGGGGTAACAGTCAATATTTATTTATTTATTAGATTTTATTTTTTTCTTATATAATAAAAGTGAGCTTTTGTTAAACCAAATATTGTGTGTTTTTTTCCATATACAACAACCTATCTGGACTCGATAAGATAATCGATAAGGAATCGGTTGGATAAGAGGATTCAATAATAGGCTCGAACTCAATAATTTCTTATCAAACATCATCCCTACTCTTCATTCTCTAGCGGGTGACAAATTAGCAGTGCTGCTACTTTTTGAAGCAACACTTTTACCGCATACCGGTACTTGACATATTACGGTTGTCTGTTCAACATCTTGCCGCTTGAAGCCACACCACCGCCAGACGATGGACCCCGTGCTGTTTTTCTTGGGAATTAATTCTTCCTCCTTCATTTTACCAGATTCGCACTTTCTTTCTCTCGTATTACCACTCGCACCGCTCCGTGAGCACTAGAGATGTCCGATAATATCGGACTGCCGATATTATCGGCCGATAAATTATTTAAAATGTAATATCGGAAATGATCGGTATCGGTTTAAAAATTATCGATATCGGTTTCAAAAAGTAAAATGTATGACTTTTTAAAACGCCGCTGTGTACACGGACGTAGGGAGAAGTAAACCTTAAAGGCACTGCCTTTGCGTGCCGGCCCAGTCACATAACATCTACGACTTTTCACACACACAAGTGAATGCAATAATGAACAACAGGCTGAATAAGTGTATGTTATATGAGGCATAAATAACCAACTGAGAACGTGCCTGGTATGTTAACGTAACATATTCTAGTAAGAGTCATTCAAGTAACTATAACATATAGAACATGCTATACGTTTACCAAACAATCTGTCACTCCTGATCGCTAAATCCCATGAAATCTTATACGTCTAGTCCAGGGGTCGGCAACCTTTACCAATCAAAGAGCCATTTTGACCAGTTTCACAAATTAAAGAAAACAATGGGAGTCACAAAAATCTTTTGAAATTTAAAATGAAATAACACTGCATACAAAGTTTTGTTTTTTTGCTTTGTGCTATGTATAAACCAAGGGTCTCAGACACGCGGCCCACACCTTATTATGAAAATTGAATGTTAGAGCGGTCCGCGGGTTTTATATGAATGGCGCTTGACAGCTTCATACTTGTCAACCCTCCCGATTTTTACGGGAGACTATGAATTTCAGAGCAACTATTCTCTCGAACGTGCCGTGATGGTACAGCATTTGGTGCCCATTACAATCAGCGTGCCGGCCCAGCTACACGTTGTATGGGGCTTCTGCTTGCTCACGTAAGTGACAGCAAGGCATACTTGGTCAACAGCCACACAGGTCACACTGAGGGTGGCTGTATAAACAACTTTAACACTGTTACAAATATGCGCCACACTGTGAACCCACACCAAACAAGAATGACAAACACATTTCGGGAGAACATCCGCACCGTAACACAACATAACAAATACCCAGAACCCCTTGCAGCACTAACTCTTCCGGGACGCTACAATATACACCACCCCCGCTACCCCCAACCCCCATTCCGCTACCTCTCTGCTCGGCGATGGCGTATGACATTGCACGCGTGACAGTATGTGACGTATGTAACAAGGTGAGCTTGTTTTAGGTCTCTGTGAGAAGGAGAGACAAGAAAGAGTGAGAAGAGCATGTAGTGTGATTCCCGCGGCTAAAAGCAACTGCGTGAGAACGTGTACTCGAATATCACGATATAGTCATTTGGGGGCGGCATGGCATAGTGGGTAGAGCGGCCGTGCCAGAAACCTGGGGGTTGCAGGTTCGCTCCCCGCCTCTTGACATCCAAATCGCTGCCATTGTGTCCTTGGGCAGGACACTTCACCCTTGCCCCCAGTGCCGCTCACACTGGTGAATGATGAATGATGAGTGGTGGTCGGAGGGGCCGTAGGCGCAAACTGGCAGCCACGCTTCCGTCAGTCTACCACAGGGCAGCTGTGGCTATGAAAGTAGCTTACCACCACCAGGTGTGAATGAATGATGGGTTCTCACTTCTCTGTGAAGCGCTTTGAGTGTCTAGAAAAGCGCTATATAAATCTAATCCATTATTATTATTATTATTATTATTATTATTCTATATCGCACCGAGACAAACCCGCGATATATCGAGTATATTCAATATATCGCCCAGCCCTAATCAGAACACATTTAATGTGCAAATTATGCAGAAATCCAAGTCATGCCAAAGGGTTCTCATACTTTTTCTTGCAACTGTATATGCAAATATACATACATACATACATATATAAACACTAGAGTTGTACGGTATACCGGTATTAGTATATACTGCGATACTAATGAATCATATTCGGTACTATACCCATACTTGCCAACCTTGAGACCTCCGATTTCGGGAGGTGGGGGGAGGGGGGTGGTTGTGGTCGGGGTGGGACGGGGGCGTGGTTGGGGGCGTGGCTAAAAGGGGAGGAGTATATTTACAGCTAGAATTCACCAAGTCAAGTATTTCATATATATATATATATATATATATATATATATATATATATAAGAAAGTTAAGTATTTCATATATATATATATATATATGTATATATGTATATATATATATATATATATATATATATAAGAAATACTTGACGTTCAGTGAATTCTAGCTATATATATATATATATATATTTATTTTTAATTTTTATTATATATATATATATATATATATATATATATATATATAAAATAAATACTTGAATTTCAGTGTTCATTTATTTACACATATACACACACATAACACTCATCTACTCATTGTTGAGTTAAGGGTTGAATTGTCCATCCTTGTTCTATTCTCTGTCACTATTTTTCAAACCATGCTGAACACCCTCTCTGACGATGCATTGCAGTGTGGCACGCACAAAAGTGCTTTCATCAAATGCACTAGATGGCAGTATTGTCCTGTTTAAGAGTGTCACAACATTGCTGTTTACGGCAGACGAACTGCTTTACGGTATACAAAAAAGTGACTGCTGTTGTTGTGTGTTGTTGCCACGCTGGGAGGATGTTAATGAAACTGCCTAATAATAAACCCACATAAGAAACCAAGAACTCGCCCTCCATCATTCTATAGTTATAACGTGATTGGGCAGGTACGCTTTTTTATATTGTGGAGGACCTGAGTCCGCCTGAATTTCGGGAGATTTTCAGGAGAAAATTTGTCCCGGGAAGTTTTCGGGAGAGGTGCTGAATTTCGGGAGTCTCCCGGAAAATCCGGGAGGGTTGGCAAGTATGACTATACTGCCTCTAAAAAGTACCGGTCCCCCACCCGTTGTCGTCACATCGTGACATGCAGAACGCCCTCAGGAAGATGTGCTTTAAGAAGTGAAGTGAATTATATTTATATAGCGCTTTTCTCTAGTGACTCAAAGCGCTTTACATAGTGAAAACCCAATATCTAAGTTACATTTAAACCAGTGTGGGTGGCACTGGTTTAAATGTAAACTGGGTAAAGTGTCTTGCCCAAGGCCACAACGGCGGTGACTAGGATGGCGGAAGCGGGGATTGAACCTGGAACCCTCAAGTTGCTGGCACAGCCGCTCTACCAACTGAGCTATACCGCCCCACAAGACATGGCGAGCTAGTGGCTAATGTCTGTCCGCAGTCAGCAGCGTTGTAACTACTTCAATATCACTAATCCTTGTCTCCATGGAGACAAATCAAGTCTGATTATTTCAAGTACCAACCCTGTAGTGCGTGTGATAGCTCTACATGCTTCACTTCACACCGCAGCACATTGGAGCCATAATAGTGGATGAGTATAAACTGATCTATAGTTGACAAAGTCAACATAATATTTCATTATGTCCCATCATTAACCATTAAGACGACCATATTAACTTTGAACACACTGGTCACATGTGAATGAAGCGCATACTTAGTCAACAGCCATACATGTCACACTAAGGGTGGTCCTATGAATAACGCCAACACTGTCATAAACATGTGCCATATAGTGAAACCACACTAAACAACAATGACAAAACACATTTTGGGAGAATATTTGCACCGCAACACACTATAAACAATACAGAACAAATTCACATGAATTCTCTGCAGCACCATCTCTTCCGGGACCCTACATTATAAACAAACGCCATTGGTGGATCTACACCTAACATCCACTGTGATGATACCAAGTACAATAGCGTATCTAGTCGATACTACTATGATTACATCGATATTTTTCATCATCTTAAAATCTTTTTTCCTTTTTTAAAAATTCATATTATCTTTACAGACTCAGGAAATATGTCCGTGGACACATGGGGACTTTGAATATGACCAATGTATGATCCTCTAACCAGCCAACACCTCCCACTCTCTTTCTTTTTGATCGGGAAACACCAGCCCCAACTCTGACAGTTACCTCAGAAGAGATAACCAGGACCGAGTTTGCCCAAGCAATCAAGAGCCTTAAGAACAGCAAGGCACCAGGACTCGACGAGGTATCTGCTGAGTTGCTGAAGCACGGTCAAGAGGTGGTCGTGGAGAGCCTCACGCACCTGTTCAACCTGATCTGGCATGCCGAAGAGGTCCCTGCCGACTGGAGACGGGGGGTTATAGTGACGCTGCCAAAGAAGGGAAACCTCGCAGACTGCAACAACTGGCGGGGCATCACACTGCTGGCAAAGTTTTCTGTAGTGTGCTGCTCCAACGCCTAAAAGACGAGGTAGATAACATCTTAAGGAAAGAGCAAGCCGGCTTACGAAAGGTAAGGTCCTGCGCGGAACAGATCTTCACTCTTCGCAACATCATAGAACAGTGCCAAGAACTCCAGACACCCCTCATCATCAATTACATCAATTTCAAGAAAGCCTTCGACAGCATCCACCGGGAATCACTGTGGCAGATCCTCAAGCTATACGGTATACCATCAAAGTACGTCAATATCTTCAGATCCCTGTACCACAACTCCACCTGTCGAGTGAAAACCACCAACAGCACAACTGACGACTTTGACATTGTGACCGGGGTAAGACAGGGTTGCATCTTGTCTCCCTTACTGTTCATCATTGTCATAGACTTTGTCATGAGGAAGTGTGTAGTCGGAGCAAACCTCGGCATTAAGTGGGGAGGGGGCAGACTGGCAGATCTGGACTTTGCGGACGACTTGGCTCTGCTTAGCCATTCCTACGCTGCGCTCCAAAAATTGACCAACAATCTGCATGAGCAAGGGGAAAAAGTCGGCCTACGTATAAGCCAAGAGAAGACCAAGGCCATGACCGTCGCACAAGAGCAAAACGTTCCACTGCTCATCGTAGGCGAACAAGGCATAGAGTACGTTGAGAACTTCACGTATCTTGGAAGCAATATCTCAAACACTGGAGACGCAGAAAAGGATGTTCAGACCAGAATCGGAAAAGCTGCAAGAGTCTTCCAACGCCTCCGGAATATCTGGTCATCAAAATCTATCAGTACGTCCACAAAGCTGCGCCTCTATATGTCAGTGGTCATCCCTACAGGGACCTATGCCTGTGAGACGTGGATGAAGACATCAAGCATTACTAACAAGCTGGATGTCTTCCACCAACGGTGCCTCAGATACATCTTGAGTATCTCATGGAGAGACCACATCACCAATGAAGAGGTGATGAGAAGGGCAGGGGTAGCACCATTGTCTGACATAGTCTCTGACATGAGAAGGAGAATGGCTGGACACATACTCCGACTGCCAAAAGAGAGACCGGCAAGTGTGGCAATGGACTGGGTGCCAGAAGGGGGAAAGAGGAAGAGAGGACAGCCAAAGAAGACGTGGAGACAAACAGCCAAGGAAGACCTGAGAGAGATGGGAGTCAGCTGGCATGGAGCAAGAAGGGTCGCCAGTGACCGTAACAAATGGAGGGGACTCGTCGCCCAATGTTCCAACAGGAATGGGAGGAACTAAGTCTAAGTCTAAGTATGATCCTCTAACTCAGGGGTGTCAAACTCAAATACAGAGTGGGCCAAAATTTTAAACTGAACAAAGCCACGGGCCAAGGTTTAACAAATTAACCTTTTTGATAGGGACCCAAACAAGTTTTGCATTAAATATTGAACAAGCAAGGCTTATATAACTTTATAGTGACATGCAAAATCGAGTTTCAAATAATAATAATAATAATTAAAAAATATCAATGGCATATCAAATACAATTTAAATAAAAATGGAATGCCTCTTTTCTATTTGCAACCTTCTGAGGTAAATATCAACATTAACTTTTTCCACAGGCTAATAAATGTAACCAACCATTCAGGACTTTAAACTGCTCAGTTTGCAACACACTGATCTAATCTGATGTGCCCAAGCCAGATACCTGGCATCTTTTCTTGGATGCTAGTTCATTAATGTCGGGGCTCAGGCTTTGAGCTGAGGCAACCTTCATTATCGAACGAAGGTGTTCATCAGTCATTATATCTCAACACCTCGGTCATTTTATCTCATATTCCACAGTCTTGGGGGCGTGCCTTACAGGCACTGCTTTTAACGTCCTCTACGAGAGCTGTCGTCACGTCCGCTTTTCATCCCTTCTAATAACGTGCTGGCCCAGTCACAAGATATGAGCGGCTTCTGTACGCGAATTCAACGCATACTTGATCAACAGCGATACAGTTTACACTGAGGGTGGCCATATAAACAACTTTAACACTGTTACAAATATGCGCCACACTGTGAACCCACACCAAACAAGAATGACAAACACATTTTGGGAGAACATCCGCACCGTAACACAACATAAACACAACAGTTCACAGTGTGGCGTATATTTCTAACAGTGTTAAAGTTTTTTATACGAGCACCCTCAGTGTAACCTGTATCCCTGAAGATCAAGTATGCGTTGCATTCACTTGTGTGTGCGTGCCAAAGCCGCACATATTATATGACTGAGCCAGCACTCGTTGGACTGGATGAAAAGGGGACGTGACGATTTTCGGGAGGGGCATTGAAATTTGGGAGTCTACCGGGAAGGCTGGCAAGTATGAGAATTAGCGGTGAATGCGGTGTTACAGCGGCACCGTCACTATATATAATCGGCGGGCCAGCTCTAGTGTTAATTTGATATCGCCTCAAGGGCCAAGTGAAATTACACGGCGGCCAAATTTGGCCTGCGGGCCAGAGTTTGACACCCATGCTCTAACTACTTGGTATCGGATTGATACCCAAATTTGTGGTATCATCCAAAACTAAGCTAACAATAGCGTGCTTACAGTTAGGATTAGTGAAGTACCAAATGAGGAGTATACCTGCTAAATTATCGAAGAAAATATAGCACGCTAATGTTGGCATGCTAAAATGCTAACTGTAACATACAACAAGTAACACAAATGCATTACTCTGAGGTGTGTAAACTACCTGAAAAAGGTGTTTAAAAATGCTAGCCTGCTAACGTAAGCATGCATCAAGTACCAAAATATGACTCAGGTGTTAGCTTAAAAAAAGCTAGCATATTAACATCAGCATGCTAACTGGTATCATTCGTCAAGAAAAAGTATTTTACGCTGCAAAACTAGCCAAAAAGCTAGCATGTTAATAACAGAATGCTAACAATTGTGCCGCGGGCCATTAAATCGGTGTTTTTCAACCTTTTCTGAGCCAAGGCACATTTTTTTCATCGAACAAATCCAGAGGCACACCGTGAGCAGAAAACATAGAAAAATTAAACTCAGCAGCCAATGTTAACAATAAAAGGTCGTTCTCGCAATTGTTGGATATGAATTCAAACCATAACCACCCATGCATCCACTATAGCTCCTGTCTCAAAGTAGATGTACTGTCACGACCTGTCACATCACGCCGTGACTTATTTGGAGTTTTTTGGTGTTTTCCTGTGTGTAGTGTTTTAGTTCTTGTCTTGCGCTCCTATTTTGGTGTTGATTGTCATATACGGATGTACTTTGTGGACGTCGTCTGCTCCACACGCTGTAAGTCTTTGCTGTCGTCCAGCATTCTGTTTTTGTTTACTTCGCAGTCAGTTCAGTTTTAGCTTCATTTTGCATAGCCATCCCTCAGCGTCAATGCCGTTTCTTAGCGGCACTCGCCTCTTGTTTATTTTTTGTTTAAGCATTAGATACCTTTTTACCTGCACTCTGCCTCCCGCATATTGTGATCAGGACAAACCATGTTCCTGACATCTACAAAGCAATTAGCTACGTGCTGCCACCTACTGATATGCCGAGCTCTAGACAGTACAGACACTTAACAACGGTACATTATTTGCAGATTTTAATTACTGGTTTGCCTAAAATAATTTTAACTTAATTAGGTGAAATTACGTAATGTCCCACGGCACACCAAACAATACCTCATGGTACACTAGTGTGCCGCGCGGCACAGTGGTTGAGAAACACTGCATTAAATAAATAGCTAAGGGCCACAAATGGCCCCCGGTCCACAGTTTGGACACCCCTGTGCTATTGTGACAAATATAACAGGCTTCCCATAAGAATGCCAATGCTAATAGCTAGTGAGATTGGTTTCTACGAATTGAAAATATAGCACGCTAATGTTGGCATGCTAAAATGCTAATTGTAACATAAAACAAGTAACAAAAATGTATTATTCTGAGGTGTGTAAACTACCTGAAAAATGTGTTAAAAACGCTAGCCTGCTAACATAAACATGCATCAAGTACAAAATGTGACTCAGGTGTTAGCTTAAAAAAAGCTAGCATATTAACATCAGCATGCTAACTGGTATCATTCGTCAAGAGAAAGTATTTGACGCTGAGGCGTATACCTGCAAAACTAGCCAAAAGCGTAGCATGTTAATAGCAGAATGCTAAAAATTGTGTACCGTGAGATTATGTTATTTCACCTATTTGGGTTAAAAACATTTTTTGCAAACCAATCCGCACATAATGTGCCGTTTTTGAGTGTCCGTGTTGTCTAGAGCTCGGCAGAGTAACCGTGTAATACTCTTCCATATCAGTAGGTGGCAGCAGGTAGCTAATTGCTTTGTAGATGTCGGGAAAATGGTTTGCCGTGATGACAATATGCGGGAGGCAGCGTGCAGGTAAAAAGGTATCTAATGCTTAAACAAAAAATAAACAAAAGGCAAGTACCGCTACTAAACTAACTAAACTAAACTAACCTAAACTGGCTGCAAAGTAAACAAAAACAGAATGCTGGACGACAGCAAAGACTTACAGCGTGTGGAGCAGACGGCGTCCACAAAGTACATCCGTACATGACATGACAATCAACAATGTCCACACAAAGAAGGATAGCGTCCGTACAACTTAAATAGTCTTGATTGCGATAACAAAGCAGGCGCGGGGAATAGCGCTCAAAGGTAGACATGAAACTGCTACAGGAAAACACCAACAAAACAGGAAAAGCCACTAAAAATAAGAGCGCAAGACACTACATACAGGAAAACACCAAAAACTTCAAAATAAGTCAGGGCGTGATGTGACAGGCCGTGACAGTACGCCTACTTTGAGACAAGAGCTATAGTGATGAATGCTTGGTTATGATTTAAATTCATATTGCGAGAACAGCTTTTTAATTGTCAACATCGGCTGCTGAGTTTCATTTTTTCAATGATTTCTGCTGGTGGTGTGCCTCTGAATTTTTTTCAATGAAAAAAATGTGCCTTGGCTCAGAAAAGATTGAAAAACACTGCATTAAAATTAGAGATGTCCGATAATATCGGCCTGTCGATATTATCGGCCGATAAATGCTTTAAAATGTAATATCGGAAATTATCGGTATCGTGTTTTTTTTATTATCGGTATAATTTTTTTTTAAATTAAATCAACATAAAAAACACAAGATACACTTACAATTAGTTCACCAACCCAAAAAACCTCCCTCCATTTACCATCACCCAACCATGCAAATTTTGCATTTCCTTTGGAAATCGAGGTCCCAGAGTCTGGAGGAAGACAGGAGAGGCACAGGATCCACGTTGCCTGAAGTCTAGTGTAAAGTTTCCACCATCAGTGATGGTTTGGGGTGCCATGTCATCTGCTGGTGTCGGTCCACTCTGTTTCCTGAGATCCAGGGTCAACGCAGCCGTCTACCAGCAAGTTTTAGAGCACTTCATGCTTCCTGCTGCTGACCTGCTCTATGGAGATGGAGATTTCAAGTTCCAACAGGACTTGGCGCCTGCACACAGCGCAAAATCTACCCGTGCCTGGTTTACGGACCATGGTATTTCTGTTCTAAATTGGCCCGCCAACTCCCCTGACCTTAGCCCCATAGAAAATCTGTGGGGTATTGTGAAAAGGAAGATGCAGAATGCCAGACCCAAAAACGCAGAAGAGTTGAAGGCCACTATCAGAGCAACCTGGGCTCTCATAACACCTGAGCAGTGCCAGAAACTCATCGACTCCATGCCACGCCGCATTAACGCAGTAATTGAGGCAAAAGGAGCTCCAACCAAGTATTGAGTATTGTACATGCTCATATTTTTCATTTTCATACTTTTCAGTTGGCCAACATTTCTAAAAGTCCCTTTTTTGTATTAGCCTTAAGTAATATTCTAATTTTGTGACACACGGAATTTTGGATTTTCATTTGTTGCCACTTCAAATCATCAAAATTAAATGAAATAAACATTTGAATGCATCAGTCTGTGTGCAATGAATAAATATAATGTACAAGTTACACCTTTTGAATGCAATTACTGAAATAAATCAAGTTTTTCAAAATATTCTAATTTACTGGCTTTTACCTGTATATCAATACAGTCTGCAAGGGATACAGTCCGTAAGCACACAATAGTACTAACCTTTAACAGTTAATTGTACTCATTTTCATTAATTACTAGTTTCTATGTAACTGTTTTTATATTGTTTTACTTTCTTTTTTATTCAATAAAATGTTTTTAATTTATTTATCTTATTTTATTTTATGATTTTTTTTAAAAAAGGACCTTATCTTCACCATACCTGGTTGTCCAAATTAGGCATAATAATGTGTTAATTCCACGACTGTATATATCGGTATCGGTTCATATCGGTATCGGTAATTAAGAGTTGGACAATATCGAAATATCGGCAAAAAAGCCATTATCAGACATCCCTAATTAAAATAAATTGCCACAAATGGCCCCCGGGCCACAGTTTGGACACTCCTTGGGCTATTGTGACGAATACCACAGGCTTCCCATTATGAATGCCAATGCTAATAGCTAGCGAGATTGGTTTCTACGAATTGATAGAAGAAATATAGTCAGGAATAACTGAACTGTAACACCTTACGGCTGTTAAATGGATTTGGAAATGGGCTTTAATGCTCCAATAGAAGCTTTTTGGGTAATGAGCTAGTTTACCTGGCATTTTTTGGGGGTGGGGGGTAGTCACGTGACCGTCACGTGACAAACACTTTTCACTTCGGACGTCAAGGAGTTAAATAAAGAGTCGTGTACTCACCTCAATGCGGGAGAAGATGATAACTTGAATTATTGATGATGAATCCACAACAGGAGGCAGCGATGTTGTCTCTCTCACTTTGCCGGGAAAGTAGGCTGGCGCGCGGATGAACGTCTCATGTTGTCCCCGGGAGAACATCCATCAACACAACTAACACAAACAGGCTGGGATGCCACTCCTCCCGCCGTTCGTGTGCGCGCGCGCGTGCGCGAGAACTGTTGCATTGTTGGGAGTGGGCGGATGGATGCAAATGTCGACACTAGCATCGACACCAATGGCAGTATCAGTATTGGATATAGAATGGTATCGTCAAAGAATGGATATTCATCAGTTCGCTCCGATGTATATTTTCACAAATATGTTTTCCTTTTATTTATCACAAATACTGTGTGTTTTTTTTTCTTCACAAATATGTTTATTTTTTTAATTTTTCACAAACATGTTTATTTTTTACAGAGGTTTTTTTTCCCACAAAAATGCTTTTTAAATACAGAATTTTTTTGTTTTTATTTTTCACGAATACGTTTTTACATTTTTTCACAAATGTTTGTTTTATTTTTACAAATCTGTTTGTATTCTCCAAAAATATGTCGTTTAAATTATTTGCAAATAGTTTATTTATTTCTGCAAATAGGTTTTTAAAATTTTTCAAAATAATGTTTTTTATTTTTCACAAATGTTTTTTTCACAAATATTTTGTTTTATTTTCACAAATCTGTTTTTATGCTCCTCAAATATGTTGTTTAAATTATTTACAAATATTTGGCGACTTGTCCAGGGTGTACACCGCCTTCCGCTCGAATGTAGCGGCGATAGGCTCCAGCACCCCCTCGCACACCCTAAAAGAGACAAGCGGTAGAAAATGGATGGATGGCTGGATGTTTTTCAAATTTTGTACAATTATGTTTTTTATTTTTCACAAATATGTTTATTTATTTACAGAGTTTTTTTTTTTCCAAAAATATGCTTTTTAATCGGGCAGAGGGGTTAGTGCGTCTGCCTCACAATACGAAGGTCCTGGGTTCGATCCTGCGCTCGGGATCTTTCTGTGTGGAGTTTGCATGTTCTCCCCGTGACTGCGTGGGTTCCCTCCGGGTACTCTGGCTACAGAGTTTTTTTTCCCACAAATATGCTTTTTAATTTCACAATTTTTTTGTATTTATTTTTCACAAATACGTTTTTATATTTTTTCACAAATGTTGGTTTTATTTTTACCGACATGTTTTTATTTTTCACAAATATTTTTCTCACAAACATTTTGTTTTATTTTCACAAATCTGTTTTTATTCTACACAAATATGTAGTTTAAATTATTTACAAATAGTTTTTTTTTATTTCCACAAATATGTTTTTCAAATTTTTCACAATTATGTTTTTTATTTTTCACAAATATGTTTATTATTTTACAGAGTTTTTTTTTTTCCATAAATATGCTTTTTAATTCCACAACTTTTTTGTGTTATTTTTCACAAATAGGTTTTTATATTTTTTCACAAATGTTTGTTTTACTTTTACCAACATGTTTTTATTTTCACAAATATTTTGTTTTATTTTTACAAATCTGTTTTTATTCTCCACAAATCTGTCGTTTAAATTATTTACAAAGTTTTTTGTTTTTTTTCCACAAACGTTTTTCAAATTTTTCACAATTATGTTTTTTTATTTTTCACAAATATGTTTATTTTTTTTAAGGTTTTTTTTCCACACAAATATGCTTTTTGATTCCACATTTGTATCACAAACATTTGTTTATTTTTCACAAATATGTTTTTATATTTTTCACAAATATTTGTTTTATTTTTACCGATATGTTTTTATTTTTCACAAATATGTTGTATTTTTCAAAAATGTTTTTTCACAAATATTTTGATTTATTTTCACAAATCTGGTTTATTCTCCACAAATATGTCATTTACACTTTTGACAAATATTTTTAATTTTATTTCCACAAATATGTTTTTTTATTTTTCACAATTATGTTTTTTATTTTTCACAAATATCTTTTTGCCCACATATGTTTTTATATTTTTCACAAATGTTTTATTGATTTTTGATTAAAAAAAAGTTTTTATTTTTTTCAAATGTTTTTATTTGTATTCTTCATAAATATGTTTAATTTTGTTTAGTTTTTTATTTAATTTTACAAAATAGTTTTTTAATTTTTCCACAAATATGTTTTTTATTTTTTACAAATATTTTTATTTTTCACAAATATGTTTTGTATGTTTCACTTTTTTTTTTCCACAAATGTTTTTATTTTGTTTTTTATTCATGTTTTTTCACAAAAGTTTTATTGAATTTTTTGCAAATGTGTTTTTTTTATTTTTCACAAATGTTTATTTTTACAAATACGTTTTTTTTTACATTTTTCACAAATGTTTATTTTTACAAATTAGTTTTTTTATTTTTCACAAATATGCTAATTTTTACAAATAAGTTTATTTTTCACAAATGTTTTTTTTTATTTTTCACAAATGCGTTTTTTCTTTTTTTTCTTTAGTGATTTGTTGTTTACGTTGTTACATTATTGTTGTATTGCAAAGGTGTCCAAAGTGGGCACTGGGGGCCATTTGCGGCCCGCAGTTAATTTTTTATCATTATTTATTTTAAAAATACTATTACAAAAAAGAAACAGAACAAGTGGAATAAAAGAGCAAACATGTGAAATGTAACTGGAAAAGTTTCAATATTAACTATATTAGACACAAATCTGCCACACAGTTTTTGGGATTGCTCAAAAAATTATAAAAAATTTTAATTGACGGATAGATCTGAAGTTGATTTTGAGATTTAAACGATGAAAGTAAAATAATATATATTGATACGTGACTTAAATTCAACACTTTTATAAATGGGGGCCTTGTGCATGGTCAAGACATGTATTAAGTCTGATTTTGTTTTATGTCATTGTTCAAAAAATAAGAAATTAATCAAATTCAATGTTATGAATTATTGACCTATTTAAAGCTCCAATTACTTCAACTCAAATATTCGACTTTGAAATATGTTTTTCCCCGCGACTCCGAAAGGGACAAGCGGTAGAAAATGGATGGATGGAAATATGTTTCGGGGAAAATATTACATATTTTGACATAAAAAACAGGGTTTCCTTTGACAAAAAGGGCATAAAACATAAAAAAAAATAAACTCTGTCAATGGTTAATAGATTTGAAATTGAGCTATGGGGCAGGATCTCCTCCCCAACACAGAGGTGGCACTTCACCCTTTTACGGGCGAGAACCATGGACTCGGACTTGGAAGTGCGAATTTTCATCCCAGTCGCTTCACACTCGGCTGTGAACCGATCCAGTGAGAGCTGAAGATCTTGGTCGAATGAAACCATCAGGACCACATTAACTGCAGAAAGCAGAGACCTAATCCTGCAGCCAGCAAACCGGATCCCCTCAATGCCCCGACTGCGCCTAGAAACTATGTCCATAAAAGTTATGAACAGAATCAGTGACAAAGGGCAGCCCTCACAGAAAACGGATCCGACTTACTGCCGGCAATGCGGACCAAGCTCTGACACGATCATATAGGGAGCGGACCGCCACAATCAGACAGTCCGATACCCCGTACTCTCTGAGCACTCCCCACAGGACTTCCTGAGGAACACGGTCTTAAGCCTTCTACAAGTCCACTAAACCATGTAAACCGGTTCGGCAAACACCCATGCACCCTCAAGGATCCTGCCGAGAGTATAGATTTGGTCCACAGTTCCACGACCCGGCCAAAAACCACACTGCTCCTCCTGAATCCGAGGTTTGACTATCTGGCATAGCCTCCTCTCCAGCACATCTGAATAGACTTTACCGGGAAGGCTGAAGAGTGTGATCCCATGATATTTGGAACACACCCTCCTGTTTCCCTTCTTAAAGAGAGGAACCACCATCGCGGTCTGCCAATCCAGGGGCACCGCCCCAGATGTCCATGCAATGCTGCAGAGTCTTATCAACCTCAACAGCCCCACAGCATCCAGAGCCTTAAGGAACTCCGGGCGGATCTGATCCACCCCTGGGGCCCTGCCACCGAGGAAATTGTTAACAACCTCGTTAGCCTCAGCCCCAGAAATAGGAGAACCCACCGCGAGTCCCCAAGCAGTGTTCTTCATTGGAAGACATGTAGGAGGGATTGAGGAGGTCTTCGAAGTATTGCTTCCACTAATCCACAAAATTCCCAGTCGACATCAGCAGCACACCATCCCCACCATATACGGTGTTGACAGTGTGCTGCTTCCCTCTCCTGAGGCAGCGGATGGTGGTACTTCATGGCTTCTCTGAACTCCTCTTATGTCCGGGTTTTTGCCTCTGCAACCGCCAAAGCCTCACACCTCTTGGCCTGTCGGTACCTCCGGAGTCCCATGAGCCAAAAGGACCCGATAGGACTCCTTCTTCAGCTTGGCGGCATCCCTCACCGGCGGGTTCTGGGAATACCATCACAGCAGGCACCGACCACTTTGCGGCTACAGCTCCGATCGGCTGCCTCGACAACAGAGGCATGGAATATGGTCCACTCGGACTCAATATCCTGCGCCTCTCTCGTAACATGTTTTCAAAGTTCTCCCGAAGGTGGGAATACAAACTCTCTCTGACAGAAGACTTTGCCAGACGTTCCCAGCAGACCCTCACTATGCGTTTGGGCCTGCTGGGAATGTCCGGCATCCTCCCCCACCATCGGAGTTGACTCACCACCGGTTGAAAGCTCCGCCCCTCTCTTCACCCGAGCGTCCAAAACTTGAGACCCCAAATCCGATAATACAACCACAAAGTCGATCATCGAACTGCGGCCTAGGGTGTCCTGGTACCAAGTGCACATATGGACACCCTTATGTTTGAAGATGGTGTTTGCTATGGACAATCTGGGATGAGCACAAAAGTCCGATAACAAAACACCACTCTGGTTTAGATCAGGGCGGCCGTTTCTCCCAATCACGCCTCTCCAGGTCTTACTGTCATTGCCAACCCTAAGTCCCCCAGTAGAACAAGAGAATCACTGGATGGAGCACTTTCCAGTACTCCCTCTCAAGACTCCAAAAAGGGCAGGTACTCTGAACTGCTGTTTGGTGCGTAAGCACAGGCAATGGTCAGGCCCCGTCCCCCCACCCGGAGGTGGAGGGAAGCTACCCTTTTGTCCACCACTCCAACGTGGAGGTTCTGAGCTGCGGGGCAACAAATATTGCCAACCCTGCCTGTCACCTTTCACTGCTGGCAATGTCAGAGTGAAAGAGAGTCCAGCCTCTCTCGAGAGGACTGGTTCCCGAACCCTTGTTGTGTGTCGAAGTAAGACCGACTAGATCAAGCCGGAACTTCACTACCTCGCGCACCACCTCAGGCTCCTTCCACTCCAGCCAAGTGGCGTTCCACGTCCCAAGAGCTAGCTTCTGTAGCTGAGGATCGGACCGCAAAGGGCCCTGCCTTCAACTTCCGCCCAGCTCACAGAGCACTCGATTTCTATGCCCCCTCTTATGGGTGGTTGGCCCATTGGAGGGGGGCTCCATGTTGCCTCTTCAGGCTGTGCTCGCCATCGAGCCCCACCTCCAGGCCTGGCTCCAGGTGGGGAGGTGCCCGGTGACCCGCGTCCGGGCGTGGGAAACCTTGGTCCTCGAATTCGGATGTGAATGTACCTTTTTGTGCAGCCTACGTATCGTTAATAGGATCAAAGTTTCAGCTTTTTATCATTACATTACATGTTTTTGTCCTTCTGGGCCGCACTTTGGACACCCCTCTTCCAAAAGGCACCTTTGCCCAAGTTTCACCCAGCAAGAATGACTATTGTTTCAAATTCAAACTCTCATGCAAGGACAATATGAACAATAAACAAAGGCAAGAACTGAAAAATACCCGTCTCATCACGCCAGTGTCGATGCGATACGGACAGTCGCCTTGATATCAATGCTGTGGATATTTGGGTCCAACTGCTGAAGCAGAGATTCAAGCCTGCAGACAAATGTTTGGTGACTGAAACGGATTAGACTCTTCGAGAAACTACATGTGCTGATGAGATGTGTCCAGACAACACAGCACACGGTTGGAGGGGTGTGTGTGTGTGTGTGTGTGTTCTTGTATGTCTACCCTTCTTGAGACATCAAGAAGGAAAAGTACCTTCCATTTGAGGACCGGTGAACAAGTTAGGACATAAATCATGGTCCCAATACGGAAAAGCATTACATCTAATAGAGAATTTGCACCCCTGGTGGTGAAATCTATCAAAATTGGGTGGTCCCAGGGATTTTTCAAATTGACTGCGTGTCGGTTTTAAAAGTGCTCCCCCCTCTGGTCAACATATGAAATAACAAGTGTGGACAAGTCGCCACCTCATCGCAGGGCCAACACAGATAGACAGACAACAATCACACTCACATTCACACACTAGGGACCATTTAGTGTTGCCAATCAACCTATCCCCAGGTGCATTGCACAATTACAAACAAAAAATTCAAAAAATAAAATAAAATAATTAACCTAAATAATAATTAACCCTTTTTCTCACAATGTGTCGACTTTTTAAAAATAAAATTAGGAACAATTTCTCATATTCTTTCTGTTTCTGTAATATTGCAACATTTTCACGTGAAATTATTACTTTTTTATGTAAAATTATTACTTTTTAATGCAAAGTGGTGACATTTGTCATCAAAAATTCTGACTTGTATCACAATATTGCCAATTTTTTTTTTGTTTTCGTAAAATAGTGACATTGTTTGAGCAAAATGATGACTTTTGTCATAATTTTGCTAAGTAAAATTCAGATTATTATTATAATATTGCCAAAATGTTAAAGTTTTCTTATAAAATTGTGACTTTTGTCGAGTAAAATTACGACTCTTTTCATAACTTTGCCAAAACGTTAAGCTTTTCTTGTAAAATTGCGACTGTTATTGAGTAAAATTCCAACTTTTATCATATTATTGCACAAACCTTCAGTTTTTCTTGTAAAATTTGGACTTGCGTTGAGTAAAATGACAACTTTTATTATAATACTGCCAAAATTCTAAGCTTTTCTTGTGAAAATGTGACCTTTTTCTTGGGAAATTCCAAATCATTTTTCACAACAAGCTGTTTTATATTTGCATAGTGTGTACATATTATTAATGTTGTAAATACTAATCTTTATATATCTAGAAAGGGTGGTCCTAAAGAGGTAGGCATTATTCGGAGGTCTCAAGAAGGTAACAAATACAAGTGTGTGTATGTGTGTGTGTGTGTGTGTGAGAGAGCGAGAGAGAGACAATGGCCCAAAGTATTAACTCCCACTCAGCCACTGTGTGAAACGGAGTCCAACACAAAGCATGTGATGAATAACAGGACACTGTGCAGACTGAAAGAGAGCAAAGGAAAAATAACACAATATTAATTAATAACATATTTCAACTTTGATGGCCATAATTGAAATTATTACTATTATTAGTTATAATAAATTAAAATAGCAGTAGAGTGGACGAACAAGTTGCCTCTATATTGAAGCTATTATCATATATATCTGAGTAAATAGATACGATCAAAACAGTATCAATCTCATGGAGATTCCCAGGCCATTTTGAGAGTTAATGAGGAAGAACCACAGATCCCTTCCCCATCAACAACAATGCTAATCAAGCAGACTTTATGAGAGGCAAAAATTATTACTTTGGAAAAAAATCATGATCCAGGACCTTATATTTTTGAGCCCGAACACAAAGAGTGTCAAGACGTGGACTATGGTGTGTTTGTTTTCCCGAGATGCAAGTACAGCTGGACTGGGCATGGCGTGAAGGTAAATACATATTTATTGTTAACGCTCAAAAAAGGAATCAAACAAAAGGCGCGCACAAGGGCGGAAGTACAAAAAAACTTGGCTATGAAAACAAAAGACTAGCACAAAGGCAATTAACTAAGAACACAAAACAAAAACACTTACTGTGGCATGGCATGAAGCATGAATAACAAGGGTGGACATGAATATCATGGGTAGCATGGATGGATGATAGATAATGTCACCAGGCCAACTGCCTGGCAACAACAAGCTTAAATACTGGTGACATGATTAGTGAAAACAGGTGCGTGACTCAAAATGAGAAAACGTGAGACAGGTGCGTGACATGAAGATGTGAACCAGGTGAAACTAATGGTTACTATGGTGACAAAGCAAGGGAGTGAAGACAAGAACTAAAAAGTGTCCAAAAACCAAGTAAAACATAACTAAACAAAACATGATCACAGACATGACAAAGAGGATGAGCAATATGTGTTAGAAGCCGAGTGCTAAACAGATGTAGCTTTATTGTGACACATTAGCAGCATTGCTAGGTGCTAAACATACAAACGAACCATATAAAATCAAACACTTACTGTAATATTTCCACTCGCACTGGGATGCCGAACCGTGAACGCTCACATAATTTCGTTTAGATGAAGAGTTAATCACAATCCTCGTGAAGGGTTAAAAAAAAGGTGTCACAACAAGCATCTTTTCGGCCGTCTGGGGCT
Organism: Nerophis lumbriciformis; assembly: GCF_033978685.3. Lineage (NCBI taxonomy): Eukaryota > Metazoa > Chordata > Actinopteri > Syngnathiformes > Syngnathidae > Nerophis > Nerophis lumbriciformis. The sequence goes on along the minus strand of NC_084567.2, from coordinate 15,102,588 downwards.
ATGTGAGCGTGGACCAGCCTGTCGGTCCATGGCCACATTTGTCTACCAGCAGGTGAGAGATGCATTAGTTATAATCCAGAATGTACTTCTAGCAAGTTTGAGACCAAGCAGAGGCAGCCGCCGGCTCAGTGTGTCAACAATAGCAGCGTAAGCTAGCGTTAGCTCATCGCTATCAACGTGCCGCTAAAATAGTCCGTCTGCGTTTGCGCTTATAATAACAATATTACTCATATTTAGTTCATTTTCAGGTCCCGGCATGTAAATGGAGTATGTTTGGCGCTTTCTGGATGTTTTTAGCGAGTATAATGCGAGGACCCGCCATTTGTTGACTCAATTATTAGAGATTTATTTACCATTTAGAATGCATAAAAAAATAAAAACACATGTCTTACATGAAGGACAATGTTTGCCTATTTCCTGTACGGCTGCTCTAATAATATGGTCAGAGTGCAGAAGTGTTACTACAGTGACGTAGACTCTACGGAAATTACCGAAGGTGTTCAGAGCGAAATTTTCAAAATGGCTGACTGAATTTGTGGTATTTTGTGATGTTAAAACTGTGTTTTCACATACCCTGCGGATTGTAAATACAATTGGATATGGTTTCATAGATACAAAAAACACACACAAGTATAGAAAGACAACTTATTTTTTCGCTATACTGCTACTTTAAAACTGTACAGAATTTTGACATTGAGCTCCGAGTATGTTTTTACTGGCGTCCAGTGTCTATTTCAGTCTGTGCAGACAGTATAAAACGAGTAAAACATCAATACAGTATTTGTTTGACAACTTTTGTTGACATCCTGTGCTTTTTAAAGGATTAAAGTTACCAAGGACCACTTAAAACGCAAATGTAACTGAAATGTTGTCATTGTTAGAAGAATGAACATTAGTTTGGGAAAATAATGTTTCCCGTTCCGCTCATTGATCCCCAAAACATGTCCTGAACTAAGCAATGTGGAGACTAAAGCTAGCAAGAACAATCCATACACCCACAACACATCGTATCTGCTTGTGTTGTTGTGAACGGCATCATGGATGTAACATCAATGTACAAACAATCATACGCACGCACAACATGTCATCGGTTGTGTTGTTGTGAAGGACATCATGGATGTAACATCAATGCACGAACAATCATACACACAACAAATGTCATCTGTTGCCAACAACATCATGGATGTAACATCAATGTATAAACAATCATACACACACAACACATGTAATCTGCTTGTGTTGTTGTGAACGAGATCATTGATGTAACGTCAATGTACAAACAATCAAAAACACACAACACGTCATCTGTTGTGTTGTTGTGAAAGACATCATGGATGTAACATCATTGCACAAACAATCATACACACACAACACATGTCATCTGTTGCGAACGACATCATGGATGTAACATCAATATACAAACAATCAAAAACACACAACACATGTCATCTGTTGTGTTGTTGTGAAAGACATCATGGATGTAACATCATTGCACAAACAATCATACACACACAACACATGTCATCTGTTGTGAACGACATCATGGATGTAACATCAATGTATAAACAATCATACACACACAACACATGTAATCTGCTCGTGTTGTTGTGAACGACATCATGGATGTAACATCAATGTACAAACAATCATACACACACAACACAGCACGAAGTAAGACTCACCCTGCGCAACATCAACCCAAGGAAAGCAGCTGGACCTGATGGCGTTCTGGGCCGTGTGCTTAAGCACTGCGCGGACGAACTGACGGATGTATTTGTTTACATTTTTAATCTGTCACTGTCTACATCCTGGGTCCCTGCCTGTTTTAAAACCGCTACAATAATTCCCATCCCCAAACAGGCCATCATCTCATGCCTAAATGACTACAGACCTGTAGCACTCACCTCCATACCTGCCAAATGCATGGAGAGACTGATATTGAAACGGATTAAAAAGGAAATACCACCATCCCTTGACCCATATCAGTTCGCGTACCGGGAGAACCGATCAACCGAAGACACCATCGCTATTGTAATCCATAGACTCTTGGAACATCTTGAGTTTAAGGACACTTATGCAAGACTTGCTCTTTGTCGATTTCAGCTCAGCATTTAACACAATAAGGCCAACAGACTCAGATCTAAGCTTCACAACCTTGGTCTGAACACCTTCCTCTGCAACTGGATTTTGGACTTTTTAACGAATCGCACACAGTATGTGAAAATAGGCGAGCACATTTCTGCCACGCTCACCATCAACACCGGTGCCCCACAGGGTCGTGTGCTAAGCCCTGCGCTCTTCACCCTCTTCACACATGACTGCATAGCCTCTTCAACATCCAATCTCACTGTCAAATATGCCGACGACACCACGGTGCTTGGGCTCATCAGTAATAATGATGAGACAGCATACAATGCAGAGGTCCAACAGCTGGCTTCATGGTGTGCTAACAATAACTTGGTTCTTAACACTAACAAAACCAAATAACTAATTGTAGACTTCCGCAGGAAAGGGCAGAAGAAACACCCTCCACTTTTAATTAATAATCTCGTAGAAAGGGTCAAGCATTTCAAATCATTAGGGGTGAACATAACAGAAGATCTATGCTGGGACATTAACACTGCTTCTACAGTCGGAAAGGCCCAACAACGTCTTTTTTTTTGAGGAAACTAAAATGCGCAAACATTGCGCAGAAATCAATGGTCAACTTTTCCAACTGTGCCATCAGCAGTGTCCTAACTTACGGATTTTTAGTGTGGTTTGCTAGCTGCACTAAAGCGAACCAACAGGCCCTCCAGCGAGTGGTTAAAGCGGCGGGGAAAATTACAAGGACGATACTCCCAGAGATGAGTGCCATGTACACAACTCGCTGCCTAAAGCAAGTACACAACATCCTGAAGGACAGATACCACCCAGCACATGGCCTCTTCAACCTGCTACCCTCTGGAAGGAGGTATAGATCGATTCGCGCCAGGACCACCAGAATGTCTCACAGTCTGTATCCCCAGGCTGTGAGACTGCTATATGAACAGCCTGCCCAGGACCATCTTAATACTTCACTCTTCACCACCTCAATAACTGTGCTGTGGACATTGCATTGCTGCAACATCAACGTAACACCCATCAGACATCTGACTGTTCCCACCCCCACGTCCCTCTATTCGCCATCTTCCTGACAATGCTAAAATGCTAAAATGTAAACTATTGTCAACCTGCACATCAATGCAGTTTCTATGCTGCTGGACAAAGCTCAAACAAAATCTCGTTGTTCATGTATGACTTAAGTGTTATTATGAAAATGACAATAAAGGAATTGATTGATTGATCTCATCTTTTGTGAACAACATCATGGATGTAACATCAATGTACAAACAATCACACACACACACACACACAACACATCTCATCTGCTGTGTTGTTGTGAACGACATCATGGATGTAACATCATTGTACAAACAATCATACACACACAACACATGTCAGCTGTTGTGTTGTTGTGAACGACATCATGGATGTAACATCATTGTACAATCATACACACACACAACACATGTCATCGGTTGTGTTGTTGTGAACGACATCATGGATGTAACATCAATGTACAAACAATCATACACACACAACACATGCCATTGGTTGTGTTGTTGTGAACGACATCATGGATGTAACATCAATGTAAAAACAATCATACACACAATACATCTCATGTGCTTCTGTTGTTGTGAATGACATCATCGATGTACATCAATGTACAAACAATCAAAAACGCACAACACATGTCATATGTTGTGAACGACATCATGGATGTAACATCATTGTACAAACAATCATGCACACAACACATGTCATCTGTTGTGTTGTTGTGAACTAAATCATGGATGTAACATCAATGTACAAACAATCATCAGAATCAGAATCAGAAATACTTTATTAATCCCTGAGGGGAAATTACAATTTTGAGCACAATCCCATTCAAGATCAGACAAACATCACAGGGAGACAGAACAGGATCGCTGACAGGTCTGCCAACTTCCGGCGCCCCTTACAAAAAAAAGGTGAGATACAGGTAAACAATGTCGTTCAGCCCTACCATTAAGTAATACACAGGCTGGGTTTAGACAAGGCACAAATTATTACTTTTTCACACGGTAGTTTGGTCTCGGGTTCAACACGTCCTGCAAGTTTGCTCGTTAAACAACCATGCAGGTCGGCTCTTTAGCGCCGCCCTGGAGCGTTTTCAAAAATGTGTGAAAATGGACAAAAGATGAGGGAAAATATGTATTTTTAATAAGGTTTCTGTAGGAGAACAAACATGACACAAACCGTCCTAAATGTTAGAAATCGCACTGTTTATGTTACACATATTTCACTGATGAGAGTATTTGGCGGGCGCCGTTTAATCCTACTAATTTCGCCGGTCCATGAACTCACCGTAGTGTGTTTACATGTACAACTTTCTTCGACGCTGCCACAGAAAGTTGTGTTTTATGCCACTTCTTCTTTGTCTCATTTTGTCCACCAAACGTTGTATGCTGTGCGTGAATGCACAAAGATGAGCTTTGTTGATGTTATTGACTTGTGTGGAGTGCTAATATCAGTGCATGAGTGCAAGCTAATCAATGCTAACATGCTATTTAGGCTAGCTGTATGTACATTTTGCATCATTATGCCTCGTTGGTAGGTATATTTGAGCTCATTTAATTTTCTTTACTTAAGTCCTGTGTATTTAATTTAAGTTTGCATGTCTCATGACACATTATCTTACATATTGTGTGCCATGTTGTTCCAGACCACAGCAAACGTTACCCAGCTTGCAAAGATTGTAATAAATCCATTAGAAGAAGACAGCCAGTTTTACAATGTTGTAAAAATGTGTAGAATAAATATTACATTTCAACATTTCTGTCAACGAAGATTTGCCACAATAGTCATTTTGATAGTAGGCTAATATAGACACTTACATCATGCGTTGCCTTCATTATAACACTTATATAAAACTTTTAATGTCATTTTGATAGTAGGCTAATATAGCTAATATAGACACTTACATCATGTGTTGCTTTCATTATAACACTTACATTAGACTTTTAAAATAGTTTTGATAGTAGGCTAATATAGCCAATATAGACACTTACATCATTGGTTGCCTTAATTTTAACACTTACATAATACTTTAAAGTCATTTTTGATAGTGGGTTAGTATAGCTAATATAGACACTTACATCATGCACCCACATCTGCGGTCCCCTCCAAGGTTTCTCATTGTAGCCCATTGGGTTGAGTTTTTTCTTGCCCTGATGTGGGATCTGAGCCGAAGATGTCGTTGTGGCTTGTGCAGCCCTTTGAGACACCTGTGACTAAGGACTAAACAAGTAAACTTTGATTTGAATTGATCACTTACACAATACTTTTAAAGTCATTTTGATAGTAGGCTAATATAGCTAATATAGACACTTGCATCAGGTGTTGTCTTCTTTATAACACTTATATAATACTTTTAAAGTCATTTTGATAGTAGGCTAATGTAGCTAAAATACACTTAAATCATGTGTTGCCTTCATTATAACACTTATATAAGGCTTTTAAAGTAATTTTGATAGTAGGCTAATATAGCTAATATAGACACTTACCAATCAACCTATCCCCAGGTGCATGTCTTTGGAGGTGGGAGGAAGCCGGAGTACCCGGAGGGAACCCACGCAGTCACGGGGAGGACATGAAAACTCCACACAGGAGTAGTCCGGGGTGTACCCCGCCTACCGCCCGAATGCAGCTGAGATAGGCTCCAGCACCCCCTGCGACCCCGAAAGTGTCAAGCGGTAGGAAATGGATGGATGGATGGATAGACACTTACATCATGTGTTGTCTTGATTATAACACTTATATAATACTTTTAAAGTCATTTTGAAAGTAGGCTAATATAGACACTTATATCATGTGTTGTCTTGATTATAACACTTATATAATACTTTTAAAGTCATTTTGAAAGTAGGCTAATATAGACACTTATATCATGTGTTGTCTTGATTATAACACTTATATAATACTTTTAAAGTCATTTTGATAGTAGGCTAATGTAGCTAAAAGACACTTAAATCATGTGTTGCCTTCATTATAACACTTATATAAGACTTTTAAAGTCATTTTGATAGTAGGCTAATATAGACACTTGCATCATGTGTTGCCTTCATTATAACACTTATATAACACTTTTAAAGTAATTTTGATAGTAGGTTAATATAGACACATGTGCTGCCTTCATTATAACACGTATATAAGGTTGTTAAAGTAATTTTGATGGTTGGCTAATATAGACACTTACATCATGGGATGCCTTCATTATAATACTTATATAACATTTTTAAAATATTTTTGATAGTAGGCTAATATAGCCAATATAGACACATCATGGGTTGCCTTCATTATAACACTTATATAAGGTTGTTAAAGTAATTTTGATAGTAGGCTAATATATACACTTACATCATGTGTTGCTTTCATTATAACACTTATATAATACTTTTAAAGTCATTTTGATAGTAGGCTAATATATATACACTTAAATCATGTGTTGCCTTCATTATAACACTTATATAATACTTTAAAAGTCATTTTGATAGTAGGCTAATATAGCTAATAGAGACACTTACATCATGTGTTTCCTTCATTATAACACTTATATAAGACTTTTAAAGTCATTTTGATAGTAGGCTATTATAACTAATATAGACACTTACATTATGTGTTGTCTTCATTATAACACTTATATAAGACTTTTAAAGTCATTTTGAAAGTAGGCTAATATAGCTATTTTAGACACTTACATCATGTGTTGTCTTCATTATAACACTTATGTAATACTTTTAAAGTCATTTTGATAGAAGGCTAATATAGACACTTATATCATGTGTTGTCTTCATTATAACACTTATACTTTTAAAGTAATTTAGATAGTAGGCTAATAGAGCTAATAGAGACACTTACATCATGTGTTGCCTTCATTATAACACTTATATAAGACTTTTAAAGTCATTTTGATAGTAGGCTAATATAGCTAATAGAGACACTTACATCATGTGTTGTCTTCATTATAACATAGAAGCATTTAAGTCCCATCTTAAAACTAATTTGTATACGCTAGCCTTTAAACAGACCCTCCTTTTAGACCAGTTGATCTGCCGTCTTCTTCCTGCTCCGCCCCCCTCTCCTGCGTGGAGAGGTTATTAGGTGAGCACAGATGACGCGCTAGCTGTCCAAAATCGGGACCTGGGGTGGACCACTCATCTGTACCTCAGTTGGGGACGTCTCTGTGCTACTGACTTGTCTTCCCTCAAGATGATCTCCTGCTGGCCCCACTATGGACTGGACTCTCACTATTAACTAGATCCACTATGGACTGGACTCTCACACTATTATGTTAGATCCACTATGGACTGGACTCTCACACTATTATGTTAGTTCCACTATGGACTGGACTCTCACACTATTATGTTAGATCCACTATGGACTGGACTCTCACACTATTATGTTAGATCCACTATGGACTGGACTCTCACACTATTATGTTAGATCCACTATGGACTGGACTCTCACACTATTATGTTAGATCCACTATGGACTGGACTCTCACACTATTATGTTAGTTCCACTATGGACTGGACTCTCACACTATTATGTTAGTTCCACTATGGACTGGACTCTCACACTATTATGTTAGATCCACTATGGACTGGACTCTCACACTATTATGTTAGATCCACTATGGACTGGACTCTCACACTATTATGTTAGATCCACTATGGACTGGACTCTCACACTATTATGTTAGATCCACTATGGACTGGACTCTCACACTATTTTGTTAGTTCCACTATGGACTGGACTCTCACACTATTATGTTAGTTCCACTATGGACTGGACTCTCACACTATTATGTTAGATCCACTATGGACTGGACTCTCACACTATTATGTTAGATCCACTATGGACTGGACTCTCACACTATTATGTTAGATCCACTATGGACTGGACTCTCACACTATTATGTTAGTTCCACTATGGACTGGACTCTCACACTATTATGTTAGATCCACTATGGACTGGACTCTCACACTATTATGTTAGATCCACTATGGACTGGACTCTCACACTATTATGTTAGTTCCACTATGGACTGGACTCTCACACTATTATGTTAGATCCACTATGGACTGGACTCTCACACTATTATGTTAGATCCACTATGGACTGGACTCTCACACTATTATGTTAGTTCCACTATGGACTGGACTCTCACACTATTATGTTAGATCCACTATGGACTGGACTCTCACACTATTATGTTAGATCCACTATGGACTGGACTCTCACACTATTATGTTAGTTCCACTATGGACTGGACTCTCACACTATTATGTTAGATCCACTATGGACTGGACTCTCACACTATTATGTTAGTTCCACTATGGACTGGACTCTCACACTATTATGTTAGTTCCACTATAGACTGGACTCTCACACTATTATGTTAGATCCACTATGGACTGGACTCTCACACTATTATGTTAGTTCCACTATGGACTGGACTCTCACACTATTATGTTAGATCCACTATGGACTGGACTCTCACACTATTATGTTAGTTCCACTATGGACTGGACTCTCACACTATTATGTTAGTTCCACTATAGACTGGACTCTCACACTATTATGTTAGATCCACTATGGACTGGACTCTCACACTATTATGTTAGATCCACTATGGACTGGACTCTCACACTATTAACTAGATCCACTATGGACTGGACTCTCACACTATTAACTAGATCCACTCGACGTCCATTGCACCGGTCACCCATCATGTGTTGCCTTCATTATAAGACTTATATAAGACTTTTAAAGTCATTTTGATAGTAGGCTATTATAACTAATATAGACACTTACATTATGTGTTGTCTTCATTATAACACTTATATAAGACTTTTAAAGTCATTTTGAAAGTAGGCTAATATAGCTATTTTAGACACTTACATCATGTGTTGTCTTCATTATAACACTTATGTAATACTTTTAAAGTCATTTTGATAGAAGGCTAATATAGACACTTATATCATGTGTTGTCTTCATTATAACACTTATACTTTTAAAGTAATTTAGATAGTAAGCTAATAGAGCTAACATAGACACTTACATCATGTGTTGTATTCATTATAACACTTATATAAGACTTTTAAAGTCATTTTAAAAGTAGGCTAATACAGCTAGTATAGACACATCATGTGTTGCCTTCATTAGAACACTTAAGACTTTTAAAGTCATTTTTGATAGTAGGCTAATATAGACACTTATATCATGTGTAGTCTTCATTATAACACTTATATAATACTTTTAAAGTTATTTAGATAGTAGGCTAATGTAGCTAAAAGACACTTAAATCATGTGTCACCTTCATTATAAAACTTATATAAGGCTTTTAAAGTCATTTTGATAGGAGGCTAATATAGACACTTACATCATGTGTTGTATTCATTATAACACTTATATAAGACTTTTAAAGTCATTTTGATAGAAGGCTAATACAGCTAATATAGACATGTGTTGTCTTCATTATAACACTTATATAAGACTTTTAAAGTCATTTTGAAAGTAGGCTAATATAGACACTTATATCATGTGTTGTCTTCATTATAACACTTATGCTTTTAAAGTAATTTAGATAGTAGGCTAATAGAACTAATATAGACACTTACATCATGTGTTGTATTCATTATAACTCCTATATAAGACTTTTAAAGTCATTTTGAAAGTAGGCTAATATAGCTAATATGGACACATCATGTGTTGCCTTCATTAGAACACTTAAGACTTTTAAAGTCATTTTGATAGTAGGCTAATATAGACACTTATATCATGTGTTGTCTTTATTATAACACTTATATAATACTTTTAAAGTCATTTAGATAGTAGGCTAATGTAGCTAAAAGACACTTAAATCATGTGTTGCCTTCATTATAAAACTTATATAAGGCTTTTAAAGTCATTTTGATAGGAGGCTAATATAGACACTTACATCATGTGTTGTATTCATTATAACACTTATATAAGACTTTTAAAGTCATTTTGATAGAAGGCTAATACAGCTAACATAGACACATCATGTGTTGCCTTCAGTAGAACACTTAAGACTTTTAAAGTCATTTTGATAGTAGGCTAATATAGACACTTATATCATGTGTTGTCTTCATTATAACACTTATATAATACTTTTAAAGTCATTTAGATAGTAGGCTAATGTAGCTAAAAGACACTTAAATCATGTGTTGCCTTCATTATAAAACGTATATAAGGCTTTTAAAGTAATTTTGATAGGAGGCTAATATAGACACTTTCATCATGTGTTGTATTCATTATAACACTTATATAAGACTTTTAAAGTCATTTTGATAGACGGCTAATACAGCTAACATAGACACATCATGTGTTGCCTTCATTATAACACTTATATAAGACTTTTAAATTAATTTTGAAAGTAGGCTAATACAGCTAATATAGACACTTACATCGTGTGTGTCCTTCATTATTACACTTATATAAGGCTTTTAATTTTGTGCGGCTCCAGACAGATTTTTTTTTCTTTCATATAGCTCTTCCAACATTTTAGGTTGCCTACCTCTGATATGGCTTCACTTCTGGATATGTATTTTGAATGATAAATTGGCAGTGGACACGAGTGGACACAAAATGACAGCAAAACAAAAAACACCTGCTGGGCCGTATTATTGTTGGATGAACGGCAAACCACAGTTCCAAACTCTGTCGTTATTTTATTGACGGATGGAAACAGAATTCCGTGCACGGTCGACATAAAGTGAACAAATCAGCAGCAGAAACAGAATAAATAAAAACAGATCATGATAAAGTAACATGCTTTTTTAGCACTGCGTGAAGGCAACTAACAATACAGTGCAACAATCTCCACAAATACATTTTCCTGATGGGATTAATATTGTATCCCTTGTGAGCTACATAAGGTACTTTGGTACTTGCTATAGTCTCAGTAGCAACGGCAATAAAGCAGTTTAAAGGCAAAAAGAGGTTCAGTATGTAAGAAGCACAAATCACTCAGCAGATATTCAGATCAATCCTGCCACCAAGTGGCCAAAGAGTGCAAGAGCAGCACAGTGTATGACACCTGTTGCAACTGACTGGTCAAAGTTGAGGTTGTCGAAGACGTTATTCGTTTCGCGTACAAGAACACGGATTCAGCAGGCACTGACGGTAAATACAGCAGAACTGCAGCAATACTTCTACTCCCTTTGGTACTCTAGCAGCACTTCGGGTCAAGGCGCTAAAAAAGTGCACATCAGTGGAAAAAGCTCTGACCAGATCTCCATTCCTCAGACTAGCAGCTATACGTTGGAATAGGTTCATCAAAATCAAAAATAATCCAAATTACAAACATGTTTGCCAAAGTCAACACAATCATGGGACTGCAGCTAAGAACTTTCTTGCACGGAATAGTCTAACATTCTTTTTTTAAGTCAACAGAACACAAAACCGCAATCAAACATACACTTGTAAAGGACATAATGTCATGGCTGTCTTGAATTGCCAATCATTTCTACAACTCTTATTTTTTTGTGAGCACATACTTGTTGGTCACAAAAAACATTCATGAAGTTTGGTTCTTTTATGAATTGATTATGGGTCTACTGAAAATGTGACCAAATCTGCTGGGTCAAAAGTATACATACAGCAATGTTAATATTTGCTTACATGTCCCTTGGCAAGTTTCACTGCAATAAGGCGCTTTTGGTAGCCATCCACAAGCTTCTGGCAAGCTTCTGGTTGCATAACTTTCCTCCAGAAGGTCTTATCTTTGTCCATGTGACGTCCGATGAAACAAAAACTTAGCTGTTTGGCCACAATGCCCAGCAATATGTTTGGAGGAGAAAAGGTGAGGCTTTTAGTCCCAGGAACACCATCCTATCGTCAAGCATGGTGGTGGTAGTATTATGCTCTGGGCCTGTTTTGCTGCCAATGGAACTGGTGCTTTACAGAGAGTAAATATGACAATGAAAAAGGAGGATTACCTCCAAATTCTTCAGGACAACCTAAAATCATCAGCCCGGAGGTTGGGTCTTGGGCGCAGTTGGGTGTTCCAACAGGACAATGACCTCAAACACACGTCAAAAGTGCTAAAGGAATGGCTAAATCAGGCTAGAATTAAGGTTTTAGAATGGCCTTCCCAAAGTCCTGACTTAAACGTGTGGACAATGCTGAAGAAAGAAGTCCATGTCAGAAAACCAACACATTTAGCTGAACTGCACCAATTTTGTCAAGAGGAGTAAGCAAAACTTCAACCAAAAGCTTATGGATGGCTACTAAAAGCAATGTTAATATTTGCTTACATGTCCCTTGGTAAGTTTTCAAGGCAGTGAAACTTACCAAGGGACATGTAAGCAAATATTAACATTGCTGTATGTATACTTTTGACCCAGCAGATTTGCTCACATTTTCAGTAGACCCATAATAAATTCATATAAGAACCAAACTTCATGAATGTTTTCTGTGACCAACAAGTATGTGCTCCAATCACTCTATCACAAAAAAATAAGAGTTGTAGAAATTATTGGGAACTCAAGACAGCCATGACATTATGTTCTGGACGGCGTGGCGAAGTTGGTAGAGTGGCCGTGCCAGCAATCGAAGGGTTGCTGGTTACTGGGGTTCAATCCCCACCTTCTACCATCCCAGTCACGTCCGTTGTGTCCTTGGGCAAAACACTTCACCCCTTGCTCCTGATGGCTGCTGGTTAGCGCCTTGCATGGCAGCTCCCGCCATCAGTGTGTGAATGTGTGTGTGAATGGGTAAATGTGGAAATAGTGTCAAAGCGCTTTGAGTACCTTGAAGGTAGAAAAGCGCTATACAAGTATAACCCATTTATTTATTTACAAGTGTATGTAAACTTTTGATCGCGACTGTGTGTGTATATTAGGGCTGCAACTAACGATTAATTTGATAATCGATTAATATGTCGATTATTACTTCGATTAATCGATTAATAATCGGATAAAAGAGACAAACTACATTTCTATCCTTTCCAGTATCTTATTGAAAAAACCCGCATACTGGCACCATGTTCTTTCAACTTGCCAAATAAAACAAGGAACATTTTACAAAAATGCACACTTTTGACACCCCTGCTATAGATAATAAAAAATTAAATCTGATAAATGTATCGATAAAAAGCAGAGCCTGACGACGCATGCACGTTTATCATAACTCTCTCTGTCTCTCCCCCTCCCTCACGAATGCTGCTGCGCGCACAACTTGTTGTGTTTTTAACCTTCTTAACCCTGAACGTACACTGAAAATACACGCAACCCTAACTCAAAATGCCGGACATTTGAGGCATTTAAGAAACACCGCCCGACAGTCCCGCAAAAGAGGACATGTCCGGTGAAAAGAGGTCGTATGGTCAGGACCTAGCAGCGACCGGTTTCACGTCCGGTGAAACCGATCGTTGCTAGTCCTCTTTTGCTAGCATGCTAGCAGCTAACGGGCTAGGATAGACTGACCATACGTCCTCTTTTCACCGGACATGTCCTCTTTTGCGGAGCGGTCAGGGTGGAGTTTCTTAAATGCCTCATATGTCCGGCATTTTGAGTATTGTTTACACAACGTGCAGTACGCTACTTAATATGTCCGTGTGGAAACTCGTTCGGTACACTTCCGCACCGAAACGAAACCCCCGTACCGAAACGGTTCGCTACAAATTAAGGCTGAAACGACGCGTCCACTTAGTCGACGTCATCGGTTACGTAAATACGTCAAAGCCGTTTTTCTGCGTCGACGCGTCGCATATTGACGTCACACTACTGTCATGGCAGAGCGCAAAGCAGACGATGCGAGCGGTGCGAGCGAGGGAAAAAAAGCACGCCAAAAGTCGTCAAAAGTGTGGGAGTATTTCAATAAACGGCCTAATAATGTTGTTGTATGCACACTGTGTCGAGCGGAAATGGCCTATCATAGCAGCACAACGGCTATGAACGAACATTTGAAAAGAAAACACCGACAGCGTTCTTGCCATCACCATCAACTAGTCCAGGGGTCGGCAACCCGTGGCTCCGGAGCCGCATGCGGCTCTTTGATCACTCTGATGCGGCTCAGCAGCTTACTTGCTGAACCACCCCAAATTTCCCGTGAGACTTCCGGATTTCAGTGCCTCTCGCAGATAACTCCCGGGATTAATATTCACCGATTTTCACCCTTACAGCTATAATAAGGGCGTGCTATGATGGTACAACATTTGGCGCCCTCTACATTCTGTATTAACAGTGTGCCAGCCCAACGCTTGTTATACAATATACATCTTCTGCTTGCAAACGTACGTGACAGCAAGGCATACTTGGTCAACAGCCACACAGGTTACACTGACGGTGACCATATAAAACAACTTTAAGACTCTTACTAATAATACGCCACACTTTGAACCAAAACCAAACAAGAATGACAAACACATTTCGGGAGAACATCTGCACCTTAACACAACATAAACACAACAGAACAAACACCCAGAATCCCATGCAGCCCTGACTCTTCCGGGCTACATTATACACCCCTGCTACCACCAAACCCCGCCCCCACCCCAAGCCTGCTCCCTCACACATCAACCCCCCCCCCTCTCTCTGTGCGTCGGTTGAGGTGGGCGGGGTTTGGTAGCGGGGGTGTATAATGTATCCCGGAAGAGTCAGGGCTGCATGGGATTCTGGGTGTTTGTTCTGTTGTGTTTATGTTGTGTTACGGTGCAGATGTTCTCCCGAAATGTGTTTGTCATTCTTGTTTGGTGTGGGTTCACAGTGTGGCGCATTATTAGTAAGAGTGTTAAAGTTTTTTTTATACCGTCACCGTCAGTGTAACCTGTGTGGTTGTTGAGCAAGTATGTCTTGCTGTCACCTACGTGAGCAAGCGGAAGCCTCATACAACATGTGGCTGATCAGGCACGCTGGTTGTAGTGGGCGCTATATGCTGAACCATCACGGCACGCATGACGCTGACAAGCGCTATTCATTTAAAACCCGCGTGCCGCACCAGCTTACAAATTCCCTATAAAAGTGTGGGCAGCGTGTCTGAGGCCCCTGGTTTATGCATAGCACAAAGCAAAAAAAACAAACTTTGTATGCAGTGTTATTTCATTTAAAATTTAAAAAATGTTTGCGGTTCCCATTGTTTTCTATAATTTGTGAAACTGGTCAAAATGGCTCTTTGACTGGTAAAGGTTGCCGACCCCTGAACTAGTCAATCGCCCGCGTGAGTATACGTTGTCATCATTACACAAAAACATGAATGTGTCATTTGTATCTGCGTTGTTAATTCATAAACTAAAGCACCGTTTCGCTCTGAGAGGCGCGTTTGGCGTGCCTGTTCAGTGTTTACAAAGACGCGCTCCTCTTTAACGCTGTGGAGAGGCGGGGCCGGCGAGCGAGCGGCGAGGCAGGGTGCGCCGGGAGCGACGCCGCAATCGTGCCCAGGTGCGCGGATCATCCAATCTCCTCTCGCTGAGGAAAAGGGGAGCAGCAGAGAGAGAGGGAAGAGAGACTGGAAGGAGCCAGAGTGAAGCTGACGTGGAGCGAGAGAGGAAGAGAGCCAGAGACAGAGGACGACGAGCGAGCGAGGAAGAGGAGCTGAAAAGCGAGGAAAGAAAGAGAAAAGAGTTGGAAGAGAAAAGACTTTGTGTAAAATTAAAAGATTGTAAACCTGGCAAAGCCATCTGGCGTTCAGTCTGTTGGTCCTGAAAGAACCCCACGGCACAAGACGTGTCACAAACGCTGACGTTAATTAGTTGTGCAAATACCTTTTACAACATTAACAGTTACATATACTATGTACAAACGAACAATTAACTTTCACTTTAATCATACTATCATTGTTGTGTTATTAAGCAAAATAAGCAATACTTTTACTTTTGTTGAAATGTTTATTTACACTGTTACAGAATATTTCGTTTTGCACTTTTTTCTATTGGATGTTTATCTTTATTTTTGCACATTTGAGCAAATAAGCAATACTTTTACTTTTGTTAAAATGTTTACACTGTTGTTACAGAATATTTCCGTTTTGCACTTTTTTGTATTGGATGTTTATCTTTATTTTTGCACATTTTAAAGGAAAATAAGCAATACTTCTACTTTTGAAATGCTTATACTATTGCAGAATATTAAGATTTGATGTTTACTTTTATATTTGCACATTAAAAAGCAAATAAGCTACTTTTAATTTTGTTAAATGTTTGAAATGTTTACATTGTTACAGAATATTTTGTCATGTTGTTGTCAATGTTGACTGAGTGGCCATACTTTTTTTTTTTTGTAAATAAAAGCCATGCCTTTTGAAAAAACTGGCCTACATTTATTTTTTTCATCTTCATTTTAAATAAAAAAAATAATCGGTAAAAGGAAAAATAATCTATAGATTAATCGAAAAAATAATCTATAGATTAACCGATTAATCGAAAATAATAATCTATAGATTAATCGATAGAAAAATAATAGTCTTAATACAAATACACGTACCGTTACACCCCTATTATTTTGATTATTGTTTCTCAGCTGTTTGTAAATGTTGCAGTTTATAAAGGTTAAAAAAAAAAATTTAGCCTCTGCGCATGCGCATAGCAGAGATCCAACGAATCAATGACTAAATTAATCGCCAACTATTTTTATAATCGATTTTAATCGATTAGATGTTGCAGCCCTAGTGTGAATATATATATATATTTATTTATATATATTAAGTTAAAATACCCATGATTGTCACACACACACACTAAGTGTGGCGAAATGATTCTCTGCATTTGACCCATCGCCCTTGATCACCCCCTGGGAGGTGAGGGGAGCAGTGAAGTGAAGTGAATTATATTTATATAGCGCTTTTCTCTAGTGACTCAAAGCGCTTTACATAGTGAAACCCAATATCTAAGTTACATTTAAACCAGTGTGGCTGGCACTGGGAGCAGGTGGGTAAAGTGTCTTGCCCAAGGACACAACGGCAGTGACTAGGATGGCGGAAGCTGGAATCGAACCTGGAACCCTCAAGTTGCTGGCACGGCCACTCTACCCACCGAGCTATACCGCCCCAGTGATTAGCAGCGGTAGATATATGTGTGTATGTGTATATATATTAATAATTAAGTGCAAAGTCAATTCCAAGCAAGAACATTGTTTGCAGAATTGCGCAGCAACCAAACAGGTCTGACCACCTGCAACTGCTCCAAGAAAGGATGACCGTGAAGAACTCCTTCCTTCCTCCTCTTCTTGCTTATTTAAACACATAACAGCTTTTATATCCTTGTGAGAAATCCTTCCAGGCGTGCAGAAGTTTCGAAGAATTAAAGCCGTTGACAAGAACCCGTCTGGCAAACGAGCACCTGTCATACTCCAGATCGCGGACTTCAAACAAATTCCTGAACCTCAGCCAGCTCCTGGAGTACGCGGGCCGGACTCCCAGCACCCGCAGGCACAGTCCCACGTACACGTCCTCCAGAGGGACGACGCGGACGGACCTGGACGCCCGGGAGATGCCGGCGGCCAGGTCTCCTGAGAAGACGTAACCGGCGCCTGAGACGTACGGAGGAAAGCTGTCCTCGGGGTACATCTGCTCGGAAATTTGCCACTTGTGTTTGGGGTCCCTCTTCGGTTTGCCGTCGCTTATGACCGACCCCGTGATGAAACGGCGCCTCGGAGACCTGCTCAGAAGAGGAAGCAGGTAGAAGACATTGACGAACATGTCGGAGTCCACCTTCATGGCGTAGGACACGTTGGGGCAGTGGACGGCCAGCCAGTTCATAATCATCACAGTCTTGATGGTCAGGTTCTGGTAGGTGTCCAGGAAGTCCATCTGGATGACGTCAGCATGTGTCCTGCTTTCCTCCTCCAGCATGTCCTGGACGCTCCTCGGCCGGCCCCCCACGGGGAGTCCCATGTAGAACAAGGTGAGGGTGTCCTGGCTGGCGCCCCCCCACGTCATCCTGATGGCCTCCCGAGCTGAGGACTCATGAGGGGCCACCGGGACCATGAAGACCAGGAACGGGTTTGAGCGTTTGCAGGCGCCAGGCTGGTTCAGGACGTACTTGTACGTTTCCGGGGACAGAAGTCGGACCTCTGCCGGACTCGGCGTCGGACGTTGTTGAACGGACGCGTTTCTATCTAGCAAGCCGTACGCGGAGAAGAAAATCACTAGAGAGACGACGAGTGGCTTTACATACCTTCTTAAAACATGCGCCCTCATAGTCTTTGTCCACTTTGTCCGCCGTGTTTTCGGACACGTTAGCCCGACTAGCTTTTTACTCCGTCAACCCGGAAGTGAAGATCGTAGCCACCGAGTGGGTCACGTGATCACGGACTGGACCTTTGCCAAATAGTTTTTTTTCTTTAATGTAAATCCAACGCATGTACGACCTCAGAAAATTTAAGAGAAAATGTCGCCGTCCACGTTCAATGAAAAGGTTTTTGTTTTTTTTTCATCAAATGAGTAAAGTGTCACATTACTTACACCCCCATCTAAAAATACAAAATGGTTCACTCCTCTTGGACGCGAAGACCAGGTCATTGCGGTTTGTCTGATGAGAGCCGCCGAGGGGGTCACGTAATCACGGACTGGACCTTTGCCAAATAGTTGTTTTCTTTAATGTAAATCCGACGCATATACGACCTCATAAAATTTAAGAGAAAATGTCGCCGTCCATGTTCAATGATAAGTTTTTTTTTTTCATCAAATGAGTAAAGTGTCACATGACTTACACCCCACTTAAAAATACAAAATGGTTCATTCCTCTTGGCAGCTGAAAACCCAGCAAACATTCACTGTTCACCCGCCGAGAAATGGTTGTTAATATTATTCTGTGTTGATTTTATAAAATTTTCATAATTATATTATAATTTTAATAATTTATTAAAAAATTCTCTCATTGGATTAATGATTTTTAAATGAGTTTAAACATTCAACGATAGGAAAGCGTTTCAAGGGAAACTGCACTTTTTTTTAAATTTTGTCTTTCACTCACAATCCTTATGTACAAAACCCGTGAAGTTGGCATGTTGAGTAATTCGTAAATAAAATCAAAATACAATGGTTTGCAAATCCCTTTCAACTTCTATTCAATTGAAGCTTAGAAATGGGTCTAAATTTGTTACGTATACAGGAGGAGGAGAGGGCAAAGACAACAGGGGACGTATTTAACTCTATGTTTTATTTATTTATATACAAACCCCGTTTCCATATGAGTTGGGAAATTGTTTTAGATGTAAATATAAATGGAATACAGTCATTTGCAAATCCTTTTCAACCCATTTTCAATTGAATGCACTACAAAACCAAGATATTTGATGTTCAAACTCAAAAACTTTTTTTTTTTTTTTGCAAATAATAATTAAGTTAGAATTTCATGGCTGCAACGCGTGCCAAAGTAGTTGGGAAAGGGCATGTTCACCACTGTGTTACATGGCCTTTCCTTTTAACAACACTCAGTAAACGTTTGGGAACTGAGGAGACACATTTTTTAAGCTTCTCAGGTGGAATTCTTTCTCATTCTTGTTTGATGTACAGCTTAAGTTGTTCAACAGTCCGGGGGTCTCCGTTGTGGTATTTTAGGCTTCATAATGCGCCACACATTTTCAATGGGAGACAGGTCTGGACTACAAGCAGGCCAGTCTAGTACCCGCACTCTTTTACTATGAAGCCACGTTGATGTAACACGTGGCTTGGCATTGTCTTGCTGAAATAAGCAGGGGCGTCCATGGTAACGTTGCTTGGATGGCAACATATGTTGCTCCAAAACCTGTATGTACCTTTCAACATTAAAAGTGCCTTCACAGATGTGTAAGTTACCCATGTCTTGGGCACTAATACACCCCCATACCATCACAGATGCTGACTTTTCAACTCTGCGCCTATAACAATCCGGATGGTTCTTTTCCTCTTTGATCCAGAGGACACGACGTCCACTGTTTCCAAAAACAATTTGAAATGTGGACTCGTCAGACCACAGACCACTTTTCCACTTTGCATCAGTCCATCTTCGATGAGCTTGTGGGCCCGGCGAAGCCGGCAGCGTTTCTGGGTGTTGTTGATAAATGGCTTTCGCTTTGCAAAGTAGAGTTTTAACTTGCACTTACAGATGTAGCGACAAACTGTAGTTACTGACAGTGGTTTTCTGAAGTGTTCCTGAGCCCATGTGGCGATATCCTTTACACACTGATGTCGCTTTTTGATGCACTACCGCCTGAGGGATCGAAGGTCCGTAATATCATCGCTTATGTGCAGTGATTTCTCCAGATTCTCTGAACCTTTTGATGATATTACGGACGGAAGATTGTGAAATCCCTAAATTCCTTGCAATAGCTCGTTGAGAAATGTTGTTCTTAAACTGTTGGACAATTTGCTCACGCATTTGTTGACAAAGTGGTGACCCTCGCCCCATCCTTGTTTGTGAACGACTGAGCATTTCATGGAAGCTGCTTTTATACCCAATCATGGCACCCACCTGTTCCCAATTAGCCTGTTCACCTTTGGGATGTCCCAAATAAGTTTTGATGAGCATTCCTCAACTTTCTCAGTCTTTTTTGCCACTTGTGCCAGCTTTTTTGAACCATGTTGCAGGCATCAAATTCCAAATGAGCTAATATTTGCAAAAAATAACAATGTTTTCCAGTTCGAACGTTAAGTATCTTGTCTTTGCAGTCTATTCAATGGAATATAAGTTGAAAGGGATTTGCAAATCATTGTATTCTGCTTTTATTTACCATTTACACAACGTGCCAACTTCACTGATTTTGGGGTTTGCAAGACAAGAACACATTATTCTTTCTTGTGCATTCTAAATTGTAAATAAACGTTTGTAGAAGTCAGCTAACAATGGAGCTGTTGGGATTATATTTGCACAATTTATTGCACGTACAAAAGGGAGTAGGAAGAAGTGAAGATTATACTTCATGTCCAATAATCCTACTTACTTACACATGTTTACGCTTTGTTCACTTCCTGTAAAGGAAAGAAAAAAACCTCAATAAGAAAATAAAAAGGGAGGTTGTGAAGACTAATTATAAATATTGGTCTAAAAATACATGAATTATTAACTTATTGGTGATTGTCAATAAGTGACATTCGGTCTTGTTTTTGCTTTAACTAAACAACAATAAATTATATTATAAGCCTAATATATATATTTCAATTGTTCAGATATTTTATTGGGTTTTTTTTGGACAAATTGCTTTAAAAAAATGCAAAAAATGTGTGAAAAATCTCTTTGGCGATGAGCTAATTTTCAGCCATTTTGCGGACAAAACAAAATGCGTGTGCTGTTCGACTACACTTGCTTTACGTATGTTGTTGTTTTTTACAAGGATAATAACATCATGTTCAAATTGAAGTTGTTTTAGCCTCTAAAAACACCTAAAACTTCGACTGTCCATCAAAACGTATTTTTTTCTGGAACGACTGAATTGAGTTGAGTCTTTGTCAATCGCGGTCACGAGTGCAATAGTGTAGTGTGAACAGCAGAGGGCAGCAAAGAGTCACGTACATAATCGATAACAATGATGTCAACGTCAGAACACGTTTCACAGATAATGGCAGGAAAAACTGCTACTTTAATAACTTTTTTTTAATGAATATTCTGAATTGTTTAAATGTATTTTACATAGCATTTTGTCATTTTACTGATTCAAAGTCAAGTATATAATTAAAAAAATATATATATATTTTAAATAATAAAGTAATGTATTGAGAAAAAAGTTAGAATATTGCGAGGAGAAAAAAATTCCAAGAATCCAAACTATTTATCAATTTATTTATTTTTATTTTTAGAAAAACGCAATATTGTGGAAAAATATATCTTACAAGACATGTGTAGAATATTTAAAGACATTTTTATACATTTTTTAGAGAATAAAATATGTCATTTTTACAGGATTAAAGTCAAATATATCGTATTATACCAGACAAATGTATTTATTTTGACAAGATTAAAGTCAAATACATCATTATTATTATTATTATTATTATTTTTTAAGTTAGTAATGTATTGAGAAAAAATATGTCATCTTACAAGAATTATGTCAAAATATTGTGAGGAAAAAAAAAAATATTAACAGAAAAAAATGCTATTTTACAGGATTAAAGTCAAATATTTTGTGTAAAAGTATTTTCTTTTCTTTTTTTTCTTTTTTTTTTTTTTTTAGAAAAACGCAATATTGTAGAAAAAAATTCTTACAAGAAATGTGTAGAAATATTTTAAGAAATTGTTTTACATTTTCTTGAGAATAAAGTATGTCATTTTTACAGGATTAAAGTCAAATACATCGTATTTTGCCAGACAAATGTATTTCATTTGACAAGATTAAAGTCAAATATATTATTTAAAAAATATTAAAGAAAAATAAGTTAATAATGTATTGAGGAAAAAGTTATTATGTCAGAATATTGTGAGGAGAGAAAAAAAAATCCAAGAATCCAAACTATTTGTCTATTTATTATACTATACTATTATACTATACTATACTATACTATACTATTTATTTTCATTTTTAGAAAAACGCAATGTTGTGGGAAAAAAAAAATCTTACAAGAATTGTGTAGAAATATTTTAAGAACAAATATTCAAAGACATTTTTATACTTTTTTTTTGAGAATAAAGTATGCCATTTTTACAGGATTAAAGTAAAAAATATATCGTATTTTACCAGACAAATGTATTTAATTTGATAAGATTAAAGTCAAATATATCATACATTTCTTTCTTTTTTTAAAGTTAGTAATGTATTGAGAAAAAAGATGTCATCTTACAAGAATTATGTCAAAATATTGTGAGGAAAAAAATAAAAATATTACCAGAAAAAATGCTATTTCAAAGGATTAAAATCTAATATTTTGTGGAATAGTATTTTTTTTTTTTTTTTTTTTTTTTTTTTTTTAGAAAAACGCAATATTGTGGAAAAAAGTTGGGTAGAAATATTTTAAGAAAAAAAATATTTTAAGAAATTGTTTTAAATTTTTTAGGGACCAAATGAAATGGAAAGTAGTTTAATCCCACCATTTTGAAATAATCGTGTTCACAAAGTCTTAAAATAAGGCATTATTTTCAAGAATAATCGTTTCAATCATTTATTTAAAGTAAATAAGCATTTATTTTTATTTATTTTTTAACCTGTAATTGTAGAGTTCAGGGGGAAAGAATCAAGACACCAACGCGCAAAAAAACAAATAAAAAAATGTGGAAAAGAAAGGTTGAGAGAACACGGAGAAAGAGTGAAGGCTGACCCAGTTAACACCAAGAATATTTGAAGGAGGAGTAAGAAAAGAAAGGAAGAAGGAAAGTTTGAAGTCATCAACGATTTATCGGCCTGGGAGCAAAGGAGGGGCCTATATACCCCCGGGTGCATGTCTTTGGAGGTGGGAGGGGCCTATATACCCCCAGGTGCATGTCTTTGGAGGTGGGAGCGGCCTATAAACTCCTGGGTGCATGTTTTTGGAGGTGGGAGGGGCCTATATACCCCCGGGTGCATGTCTTTGGAGGTGGGAGGGGCCTATATACCCCCAGGTGCATGTCTTTGGAGGTGGGAGGGGCCTATATACTCCTGGGTGCATGTTTTTGGAGGTGGGAGGGGTCTATATACCCCCAGGTGCATGTCTTTGGAGGTGGGAGGGGCTTACCCCCAGGTGCATGTCTTTAGAGGTGGGAGGTGTGCCCGAAGAGAACCCACGCAGTCATTGGGAGAACATGCAAACTCCACACAGATGCTCTAGTGTACTTAGTCTAGTGTGACTCAACCAGTAATCTATGTTCCTAGCGAGAGTGATGGGGCCTTCCCGGTTAGGGTGAAGGCCGTCCTTCCACAAGCCTGGTTTGCCCCAGAAAGAGGGCCAATTATCAATAAATGTTAGTCCCTGTTCTCTAGAAAAACTAGCCAGCCACTTGTTAAGCGAGACTAATCTGCTATACCTCTCATCATTGCCTCTCTCAGGCAGGTGGCCAGAGACAAGTACTCGATGCCTGGGCATCTTTCTAGCGGTGCGATTAGCCTGTCGTATGTGTTTACTAGGTCTGTTGTGAGTTAGCTCCCTAAGATTAGCTTCAATGTCGGGTGCTCTGGCTCCGGAAATACGCTTAATTATGGCTGGTTTACTAAACTGTATATTTTGGTTGATGGAGTCCCCTATGGCTAAGATGTGGTGTCCGGTAGACTGGGGTGTGGGACTAGCTAAAGGGCTAAATATATTCTGCGTCTTAACTGGTTCCCCATTGCTTGTAGGCCGCTTAGGGCTGCTACAAGCTCGGCTAGTCGGCTCGCTACAACCAATGCTGGCAAACGTGTCTCTCTAGGTCGTCCTCAGACGAGCCTTCCATCGTTGCTTCCAGTCATGCCGATTCTCCATACATTTGGCCAGTTCCTTGGTACTCTGAGCTCCTGTCCGCGGCGTCTAAAGTTACAAAGTTACTCTGCTCTAACTGGCGGACATGGTACTCTAGTAGGGTCAGCCTATCCAAGAGAAAGGTACGCAAAGAACAGGAAGCCATACTCAGGTTGTTTCTTTCATTGAGTCAAGTTCTTGCTGTCTTCAGAGCGAAGTAGCTTCGGACCGTAATTAGCTTAGCTTCGCTAGCCTAGCAGCTAGCTAGCTGAAAGGTGATCTATAAGACTACTAAATACAAACCCCGTTTCCATGAGTTGGGAAATTGTGTTAGATGTAAATATAAACAGAATACAATGATTTGCAAATAATTTTCAACCCATATTCAGTTGAATATGCTACAAAGACAACATATTTGATGTTCAAACTGATAAACCTTTTTTTTTTTTTTGCAAATAATCATTAACTTTAGAATTTGATGCCAGCAACACGTGACAAAGAAGTTGGGAAAGGTGGCAATAAATACTGATAAAGTTGAGGAATGCTCATCAAACACTTATTTGGAACATCCCACAGGTGAACAGGCAAATTGGGAACAGGTGGGTGCCATGATTGGGTATAAAAACAGCTTCCCAAAAAATGCTCAGTCTTTCACAAGAAAGGATGGGGCGAGGTACACCCCTTTGTCAACAACTGCGTGAGCAAATAGTCAAACAGTTTAAGAACAACGTTTCTCAAAGTGCAATTGCAAGAAATTTAGGGATTTCAACATCTACGGTCCATAATATCATCAAAAGGTTCAGAGAATCTGGAGAAATCACTCCACGTAAGCGGCATGGCCGGAAACCAACATTGAATGACCGTGACCTTCGATCCCTCAGACGGCACTGTATCAAAAACCGACATCAATCTCTAAAGGATATCACCACATGGGCTCAGGAACACTTCAGAAAACCAGTGTCACTAAATACAGTTGGTCGCTACATCTGTAAGTGCAAGTTAAAGCTCTACTATGCAAAGCGAAAGCCATTTATCAACAACATCCAGAAACGCAGCCGGCTTCTCTGGGCCCGAGATCATCTAAGATGGACTCATGCAAAGTGGAAAAGTGTTCTGTGGTCTGACGAGTCCACATTTCAAATTGTTTTTGGAAATATTCGACATCGTGTCATCCTGACCAAAGGGGAAGCGAACCATCTTGACTGTTATCGACGCAAAGTTCAAAAGCCAGCATCTGTGATGGTATGGGGGTGTATTAGTGCCCAAGGCATGGGTAACTTACACATCTGTGAAGGCACCATTAATGCTGAAAGGTACATACAGGTTTTGGAACAACATATGCTGCCATCTAAGCGCCGTCTTTTTCATGGACGCCCCTGCTTATTTCAGCAAGACAATGCCAAGCCACATTCAGCACGTGTTACAACAGCGTGGCTTTGTAAAAAAAGAGTGCGGGTACTTCCCTGGCTCGCCTGCAGTCCAGACCTGTCTCCCATCGAAAATGTGTGGCGCATTATGAAGCGTAAAATATGACAGCGGAGACCACGGACTGTTGAACGACTGAAGCTCTGTGGAAAGAATTCCACTTTCAAAGCTTCAACAATTAGTTTCCTCAGTTTCCAATCGTTTATTGAGTATTGTTAAAATAAAAGGTGGTGAAACACAGTGGTGAACATGCCCTTTCCCAACTACTTTGGCACATGTTGCAGCCATGAAATTCTAAGTTAATTATTATTTGCAAAAAAAAATAAAGTTTTGGAGTTTGAACATCAAATATCTAGTCTTTGTAGTGCATTCAATTGAATATGGGTTGAAAATGATTAGCAAATCATTGTATTCAGTTTATATTTACATCCAACACAATTTCCTAACTCATATGGAAACGGGGTTTGTACACTATATTGCCAAAAGTATTTGGCCACCTGCCTTGACTCACATATGAACTTGAAGTGCCATCCCATTCTTAACCTATGGGGTTCAATATAATGTCGGTCCATCTTTTGCAGCTATTACAACTCTCAACTGCTTCAACTCTTCTGGGAAGGCTGTCCACAAGGTTGCGGAGTGTGTTTATAGGAATTTTGGACCATTCTTCCAAAAGCCCGTTAGTGAGGTCACACACTGGCTCTCAGTCTCCGTTCTAATTCATGCCAAAGGTGTTCTATCGGGTTCAGGTCAGGACTCTGTGCAGGCCAGTCAAGTTCATCCACACTAGACTCTGTCATCCATGTCTTTATGGACCTTGCTTTGTGCACTGGTGCACAGTCATGTTGGAAAAGGAGGAGCCCGCTCCAAACTGTTCCCACAAGGTTGGGAGCATGGAATTGTCCAAAATGTTTTCGTATCCTGGAGCATTCAAAGTTCCTTTCACTGGATCTAAGGGGCCAAGCCCAACTCCTGAAAAACAACCCCACACCATAATTCCTCCTCCACCAAATTTCACACTCGGCACAATGCAGTCCGACATGTAGCGTTCTACTGGCAACCTCCAAACCCAGACTGGTCCATCAGATTGCCAGATGGAAAAGCATGATTCATCACTCCAGAGAAGGCGTCTCCACTGCTCTAGAGTCCAGTGACGACGTGCTTTACACCACTGCATCCCACGCTTTGCATTGGACTTGGTGATGTATGGCTTAGATACAGCTGCTCGGCCATGGAAACCCATTCTGCGTACTGTATGTAGACTAATTGGAAGGTTTGGAGCTCTGTAGCAACTGACTGTGCAGAAAGTCTTTGCACTATGCGCTTCAGCATCCGCTGACCCCTCTCTGTCAGTTTACGTGGCCTACCACTTGGTGGCTGAGTTGCTGTTGTTCCCAAACTCTTCCATTTTCTTATAATAAAGCCGACAGTTGACTTTGGAATATTTAGGAGCGAGGAAATTTCACGACTGGATTTTTTGGCACAGGTGACATCCTATGACAGTTCCACGCTGGAAATCACTGAAAGCGGCCCATTCTTTCACACATGTTTGTAGAAACAGTCTCCATGCCTAAGTGTTTGATTTTATACACCTGTGGCCGGGCCAAGTGATTAGGACACCTGATTCTGATCATTTGGATGGGTGGACAAATACTTTGGGCAATATAGTGTATGTTGGAGAAGGAATAAAGAAAGCTGTCAAACAATTAGAAGCACACATATATAAAGATGGTATTTAGTTTTGAACGGTGAACACCGGCTTAGAATGTATAAAAATAAGAAAAACATGCGTTCTTGTCTTACATAAGGATTGTGAATGATAGAAATCTAAGTAAGATGAAATATCTCAAAAAAGGGTGATATTTGCTTATTTTCTGTCTGATAAGATAATTCTTCTCACTAAGCAGATTTTATGTTAGAGTGTTTTACTTGTTTTAAGTGTGTTGGTCCTAAATGATCTCAGTAAGATATTACAGCTTGTTGCTGAGATTTTATGAACTATATGTCATATATGTCCCGGATCATGTTTTATGTTCTGTTAGTTTCGGACTTCATAGTTCCTATTTTTTGGGCACCCTTGTTTGTTTTAGTTACCATGGTTACTTATTATTTCCACCTGCCTCTGATTAGTGTTCGCCCGCTCACCTGCTGCCCGAGCACTAATCAGAGGCATTATTTAAACCTGCCTTGCCCTCCAGTCAGTACTGGAGTATTGTTTGTTGTATGCTGTGGACTCCCCGTTTCATGCAATGCTCTGTTCATGCTTGTTTCTGGAGATACCATAGTTCATGCTGATGATTTCATGCTTAGTTCATGCTGCTCGTGCCTTGCCAAGTAAGTTTTGTTTATTTATGCCACAGTTAGCGACTTTTTGTTTCATGTCAATGGTTCAGGCTAAGTGTTAGCTTTTGTTTCCTGCGTTAAGTTGGGCCTTCGCCTTGTGCGCCTTTTTATTTTCACCTTTTTTTTAACATAAAAACCATGTTTTCTTGTACACCGCCTGTCATCTCTGCATCTTGGGGTTCGTCACCTCCACATCATGACACTATATTGAGTAAAACATGCTTGAAACTAGAATATCAAGTGTTGCAAAGCTGTGTCATCAACACTCAAGTATAAAACTACTTTTTTAAAGTAATAATTTCTTATTTCAAGTATGAAAGAAAAAAATCATGACTTTGACAGAATTTTGTCTCATAATTAAAACAGATGGACTTTGCTGTTTTATTTTCAATGAAACAATAGAACATACATACTCATATAGTAGTACAGTTGTTATTAGTGAGAATATACTTATTTTAAGGTATTTTTGGGTTCATTGAGGTTAGCTAATTTTACTTAGTTTGGAAAGTCTTGACAAGCCAAATTTTGTTGTTCTATTGGCAGATAATTTTGCTTAGTTCAAATAAAATAACCCTCATTTTTGTAATTTTTTTTTCTTGTTTTTGAACACTGACTTTTTGCAGTGAAACAAGTGCAGTTCCCTTTAAAGGGCCACATATTACACAATATGGTCAGTATTTTTAGCTCTTTGTTCAGTTTTAAAAGACACCCATGATGTCCATCGGATCACTATGTCCTTGTTTGGCTATCAATCACGTTGTTTTTGTGACTAGAAATAATAACGACTAGAAATAATAACTATCATTGTCAGTTTTGCCGTAAACCCAGAGAAGCTCCAGCTGGACGAGTCAAGCGGTCTTTGAAGGTGAAGCATCAAAGCCTTCAGGCTGTAAAACTTGTTATTGTTTCTGATACGACAATGACGCTCGGTTCCTTATCCTGCGAATGTTAGGACACAGATCGAGAACTGGTCTAAAGTCTACCAGTGCTCCTCTTCCACTAAAATCTGCACGTTTGGTCGTCATGTTCCGGAATGCTGACACGTTCCACTTGGAGCAGCCTGTGGCTTTTCCCAAAGGTCAAGAGACCACGAGGGGTTGTGTTTGAAATAGGTGACACACACCTGCGAGAACATCCCACATTCTGGAACGTTCTTGTCATAGCGGCACACCTCACAACGCCCCGGTTTCGCTTTGGTGTTTTCTCCTCGACTTTTCTTTTCCACTTTTTAGAAAACCAAGTGTAGGGGGACCAGTGACGTGCGGTGAGGTTGATGGCTGGTGAGGCACTGACTTCATCACAGTCAGATTTACAAACATATGAACCCTAAAGAGTATCTTCATTTGATCGGCAGCAGTTAACGGGTTATGTTTAAACGCTCATACCAGCATTCTTCCCTGCTTGGCACTCAGCATCAAGGGTTGGAATTGGGGGTTAAATCACCAAAAATGATTCCCGGGCGCGGCGCCGCTGCTGCCCACTGCTCCCCTCACCTCCCAGGGGGTGGTCAAGGGGATGGGTCAAATGCAGAGGACAAATTTCACCACACCTAGTGTTTGTGACAATCATTGGTATTTTAACTTAACTTTAACTTTACACATACAAACTGTAGCACACAAAAAAGCACATTTAATAAAAAAAAACGTTATTATGGTCTTACCTTTACTTATAAATGAAGTCCATGCGTAGCTCTTTTTTGAACAAAAGCATCGATAACTTGTTTATAGAAGTCTTCCTTATCTTTCTTCAGTTTTAAAAGTCTCTCTGTCTCGATGGAGATCTTCCTTTAATTATTACCTCCTGCTTTGATTGAAAGTCCAGTTTAGAAAACTGTTTTGTTTTAGATATGTAATCCTCCATGTTAATAGTCCAAGCAACTAACTGTTGCTGCTTGTTGTCACTTCTTCTGAAGCCGAGTAGTCACAAGAATGATCTCTAGGATCACTAGCGTCCTCTACCACCAGGAGGCGGGATTACTGCGAGCCTCACACAGTGCGTCTTCGCAGCCGTTTTATGATTGCTCAGCACAAGAAATACGTTACACACATACAGTTGTTGACAAAACACACTGTACATTATATACCTCAGCTAACTAAACTATGGAAATGTATAATATAATACATATAGCATATACCGAGCTATAGGCGGTATAGCTCGGTTGGTAGAGCGGCCGTGCCAGCAACTTGAGGGTTCCAGGTTCGATCCCCGCTTCCGCCATCCAGGTCACTTCCGTTGTGTCCTTGGGCAAGACACTTTACCCACCCGCTACCAGTGCCACCCACACTGGTTTAAATGTAACTTAGATATTGGGTTTCACTATGTAAAGCGCTTTGAGTCACTAGAGAAAAGCGCTATATAAATATAATTTACTTCACTTCAATACGGTCTTACTGCACAGCAGGCCAGCAGTTAGCCGAGTCATTGCGCAATCCATGGTGAGGCTCAACTCAGTAGGTTGATTGGCAACACTAAAATTGGCCCTAATGTGTGAATGTGAGTGTGAATATTGTCTGTCTATCTGTGTTGGCCCCGTGATGAGGGGGAGACTTTTCCAGGGTGTATCCCGCCTTCCGCCCGAATGCAGCTGAGATAGGCTCCGGCATCCCCCCGTGACCCCGAAAGGGACAAGCGGTAGAAAATGGATGGATGGATGGAAGTTCTTGTGGTTTCAGTTGTCACTTTTTACGAACCTCGCTTTTACCTGAAGTTCTCCCGCTTAAGTTGAATTGTAACGTCAATACGAGGGTCTTGTAGCAGTTGCCGTTGCTACGCCAATGTCCCCCTCAGTGACGTGCAGTCAGAGGAGGCAGGTGAGGCGGGGCCTCACGTGCCATCGTGGAAAGAAAAAAAATGTAAAAAGAAAAAAAAAAATTTAATTGTTATATGTATCCAGTGATTATACTATAAAGTTATTTTCCATTTAACTTCACCAGTTTTAGATTATTTTATTCAAAATCGCTGAATTTTCACATTTGCCGTTCAAATTCTGAGAAGAGACTTGCGGTGAGTCAGCAGCCAGTTGAGCCTCACCATGGATTGCGCAATGACTCGGCTAACTGCTGGCCTGCTGTGCAGTGAGACCGTTTTGCTATTTGAATTATATTATACATTTCCATAGTTTAATTAGCTGAGGTATATAATGTACAGTGTATTTTGTCAACAACTGTATGTGTGTGACGTATTTCTTGTGCTGAGCAATCATAAAACGGCTGCGAAGACGCACTGGGTGAGGCTCGCAGTAATCCCGCCTCATGGTGGTAGAGGGCGCTAGTGATCCCAGGGATCATTCTTGCGACTACTCGGCTGCAGAATAAGTGACAACAAGCTACAGTTAGCAGCGATTGTTTATTTCTTCCTCTCGCCTGGACTTTTAACATGGAGGATTACATATCTAAAACAAAACAGTTTTCTAAACTGGACTTTCAATCGAAGCAGGAGGTAATAATTAAAGGAAGATCTCCATCGAGACAGAGAGACTTTTAAAACTGAAGAAAGTTAAAGTTAAAGTTAAAGTACCAATGATTGTCACAAACACTAGGTGTGGTGAAATTTGTCCTCTGCATTTGACCCATCCCCTTGTTCACCCCCTGGGAGGTGAGGGGAGCAGTGGGTAGCAGCGGTGCCGCGCCCGGGAATCATTTTTGGTGATATAACCCCCAATTCCAACCCTTGATGCTGAGTGCCAAGCAGGGAGGTAATGGGTCCCATTTTTTTTATAGTCTTTGGTATGACTCGGCCGGGGTTTGAACTCACAACCTACCGATCTCAGGGCGGACACTCTAACCACTAGGCCACTGAGTAGGTAAGATAAGGAAGACTTCTATAAACAAGTTATCAATGCTTTTATTCAGAAGGAGCGGCGCATAGACTTCATTCATAAGTAAAGGTAAGACCATAATAATGTTTTTTTTTAATTAAATGTGCTTTTTTGTGTGCTACAGTTTGTATGTGTAAAGAATGCTGGTATGAGCTTTTAAACATAACCCGTTGACTGCTACCAATCAAATGGTGAATAAGATACTCTTTAGGGTTCATATGTTTGTAAATCTGACTGTGATGAAGTCAGTGCCTCACCAGCCATCAACCTCACCGCACGTCACTGTTCTTTACAGATAAACACTGACATTTGTTATTGATGTATTGTTATTTACAGATAAACACTGACATTTATTATCGATATATTGTTAACAGTTAAACACTGACATTTATTATTAATATATTGTTATTTACAGATAAACACTGAAATGTAATATTAATGTATTGCTATTTACAGATAAACACTGAAATGTATTATTAATGTATTGTTATTTACATATAAACACCGAAATGTATTATTGATATATTTTTATTTACTTATAAACACTGACATTTATTATTGATATATTGTTATTTAGAGATACACACTGAAATGTATTATTAATGTAATGTTATTTACGTATAAACACTGAAATGTATTGATATATTGTTATTTACAGATAAACACTGACATTTGTTATTGATATAGTATTATTTACAGATAAACACTGACATTTATTATTGATATATTGTTATTTACAGATAAACACTGACATTTATTATTGATATATTGTTATTTACAGATAAAGACTGAAATGCATGATTAATGTATTGTTATTTACATACAAACACTGAAATGTATTATTGATATATTGTTATTTACAGATAAACATTGACATATTATTGATATATTGTTATTTACGGATAAACACTGACATTTATTATTAATGTATTGTTATTTACACAAACACTGAAATTTATTTATGATATATTGTTATTTACAGATAAACATTGACATTTATGATCAATGTATTGTTATTTACATATAAACACTAAAATGTATTGTTGATATATTATTTACAGATAGACACTGACATATTACAATTCATATATTATTTACAGATAGACACTGACATATTACAATTGATATATTGTTATTTACAGATAAACACTGACATGTATTATTGATATATTGTTATTTACAGATAAACACTGACGTGTATTATTAATATATTGTTATTTACAGATAAACACTGACATTTATTTTTGATATATTGTTATTTACAGCTTAAATGGATCAAAAGGACTCACCTGACCCTCATGAATTCATCATTTACTGAGAGGACGACTTACTGACTGTTGGACATTGCGGACAAAAGCCTGACTTAATTTTTTTAATCACTTGTATAAACTACCTGAATTGTGAAACGTGGTGGAAACACAAACCACACACTTCTACAGGAACCTTTAGTTCCAGGAGCTCCAGGTTCCAGGAACCTAAAGTTCTTGAACTTTTGGTGGGCCTATTGTCGCAAATCCGTCAAAAAAGTTGGCGATAATGAATTGTCCTGAGAGAAGTCCACGGGGGAGTCCTAAAAAGTGACAGGCTGGCAAATCAAACCCCCCAAGTTTCCTTTTCCTCGACAACTAAGTCTGTCAGGCCTCAAGGGAAGAATTTTTTATACGTCTGCTTGCTCTCGAAAGCAGAATGGACATTTTGTACGTCCCAGGACACTCATTGAAATACTGAAAAAGGAAACGGCAAGCGAGGTTTTTCAGGGCCCATCAGTCCAGATGTTTGCTAAATGCAAACCATGATAAAACATGAACATCTCCTGTTGCTTGTTTTGATCTTCAGTACACTTTAAAGCCAGATTGTCACGCTCTTCCAGTGGCGTACATCCAGGGAGAAATAACACATGAATTATGGGAACATGAAAGTTTATCTGAGAAGACGTTTGGCCTCTCATCCGAGTAGACTTCTTCAGTTCATGATCATAGACTTAGATTGGTCACATCTAGTCTTAGACTTGGATTGGTCACAATTAGTCTTAGACTTGGATTGGTCACATCTAGTCTTAGACTTGGATTGGTCACATCTAGTCTTAGACTTGGATTGGTCACATCTAGTCTTAGACTTGGATTGGTCACATCTAGTCTTAGACTTGGATTGGTCACATCTAGTCTTAGACTTGGATTGGTCACATCTAGTCTTAGACTTGGATTGGTCACATCTAGTCTTAGACTTAGATTGGTCAGATCTAGTCTTAGACTTAGATTGGTCAGATTTAGTCTTAGACTTATATTGGTTAGATCTAGTCTTAGATTGGTTGGGTCTAGTTTTAGACTTAGATTGTCAAACAAGATCTGACCAATCTAAGTCTATGAGCAACATCTTCTAAGACAAACCAAACAGTCCACTTGCGATCTATTGAATGCCCTGAGAACAAAATGACCTGGACGAACGACATCTATATACAACATTAAAGTTGTCTTTGTCATATGAGCTTTCAGACTTGAATCTGATTTGCTACATTTGAGCCATAATCGACGAGTAGACTTAGTTTCCGATACTTCTAGGGCACGTCTGATGCATTAATTAATGAGATTATTCACAACAAATATCCCATTAATAATAATAATAATAATAATAATAATAATAATGAATTTTTTGTAACGCACTTTACATTTGTTAAAATCTCAAAGTGTGACAAAGTATTTTAAAAAATAAATAAATAAATAAAATAGAAAGTTAAAGTTAAAGTTAAAGTACCAATGATTTTCACACACACACTAGGTGTGGCAAAATTATTATTATTATTAGAATATACAATAGAAAATTAAAATACAAATAAAAACATGAAAAACACTAGATAAAACAGAAACATAGATAAAATAGAAATAAAAACATGAAAGCACTGGATAAAACAGATAGTCAAGCAGTGCATTTAAAAACAAGAAGGCAGAGAAATTAGATAAAAGCTGTGCTAAAAAGGTGGGTTTTTAGTCCCTTCTTAAAACGATGGACCGACTGTGGTGCTCTAAGATGGTCGGGGAGAGCGTTCCAGAGTTCGGGTGCGGTCGAGCAGAAAGCCCGGTGGCCCATTGTTTGTAAGTTTGTCCTGATGGGTTTGAGGAGGTTGGTGTTTGAGGAGCGGAGGTTGCGGGTAGGAGGTTGAGGGGAAACTAGGTCCTTGAGGTAGGAGGGGGCGTTGCCGTAGATGCATTGATGTATCTTGAATTCGGTCCGGGATGGAAAAAGTGGAATGATTTGAGGATAGGTGTGATATGATCACGCTTGCGCACTCTCATCATTAATCATGCTTACATGCAGATTAATCACGCAATTTATTCTACGTGCACATGTTCCTCTTCCTCACCTGTGGAGGGTTACCTGGCAGGTGTGTTGTTATACATCAGTGATCAGGTGTATTCACTGCAAGTTTGGAGCAAATAAATGAGTATAGCATTTTTTTAAATGTCGGTTTATGACATTATGACTATTAAAATGCTTTTTATCAACAGCTAATTTCAGTTGTGCAAGCAACTAATTAATGGTGATTAATGAAAAATAATAGGTGTGATTAATCTGACTTAAAACGTTTATTCGGGTGACAGCACAGGTTAGTTAGAACGGCAATGAACAATAAAAAGATCTAGCTTGCCATCTGAAAGAGAGACAATAATCTCGTAGATCATTAGAATTTTTTTTGTCGTGGCTGGCAGTAAGCCAGAAGTCGGACCCCAAAGCAGAGACGGAGTAGACAGGATGAACAATGAATAATTAGTTGAATACGTAACAACTGCAGCGCAATGAGTGGTTAAAATGTACAAGTGAAAGTTATTGGTGACAAGTAGCAAAGAAAACAAAGTGCAAATAAAAGTCCAGACTTATTGGTAAAAGTCCAACAAGAAGTACTGAACAGACTACACTCAATGGAGACTGCAGCAGAGACCAGGAGACAAGCACGACACAGAGCAAGGCGAGGAGAATCATCTGGCGTCAGGCTTATCTCAGCCCAGAGCTTAAGAGCTGGCCTAATTAGACAGGTGTGCTGCGGTGTCACTGCCCAGGAACTCCAAATAAGGACAACTGTAAACAAAAGAAAGAACCAGCAACAGAGTGGCGACATGACATTTTTAGACTCCCCAGAAATTTCTGGAAATTTGGAGATGGACCAATGTTGGCCAATGTAGGAGATGGGGATCGATCAATGTTGGAGATGGACCAATATAGGAGATGGATCAATGTTGGAGAAGAACCAATGTAGGAGATGGATCAATGTTGGAGATGGACCAATGTAGGAGATGGATCAATGTTGGAGATGGACCAATGTAGGAGATGGATCAATGTTGGAGATGGACCAATGTAGGAGATGGGGGTCGATCAATGTTGGAGATGGACCAATGTAGGAGATGGATCAATGTTGGAGATGGACCAATGTAGGAGATGGGGGTCGATCAATGTTGGAGATGGATCAATGTTGGAGATGGATCAATGTTGGAGATGGATCAATGTTGGAGATGGGCCAATGTAGGAGATGGGGGTCGATCAATGTTGGAGATGGATCAATGTTGGAGATGGGTCAATGTTGGAGATGGATCAATGTTGGAGATGGATCAATGTAGGAGATGGGGGTCGATCAATGTTGGAGATGGTTCAATGTTGGAGATGGGTCAATGTTGGAGATGGATCAATGTTGGAGATGGATCAATGTTGGAGATGGGTCAATGTTGGAGATGGATCAATGTTGGAGATGGATCAATGATGGAGATGGATCAATGTAGGGGATGGGGGTCAATCAATGTTAGAGATGATGAATGTTTCAGATCGATTGATGTTGGAGATGGATCAGTGTCAGGTATCGATCAATGTTGGAGATGGACTAATGTAAGAGACGGATACATGTTGGAGATGGATCAGTGTTGGAGATGGAATAAATGTTGGAGATGGACCAATGTTGGAGATGGACCAATGTTGGAGATGGATCAATGTTGGAGATGGATCAATGTTGGAGATGGACCAATGTTGGAGATGGACCAATGTTGGAGATGGATCAATGTTGGAGATGGATCAATGTTGGAGATGGATCAATGTTGGAGATGGGTCAATGTTGGAGATGGATCAATGTTGGAGATGGATCAATGTTGGAGATGGATCATTTAAGAGATGAGGGTCGATCAATGTTGGAGATGATGAATGTTTAAGATCGATTGATGTTGGAGATGGATCAGTGTCGGGTATCGATCAATGTTGGATATGGTTCAATGGTGGAGGTGGATCAGTGTTGGAGATGGATCAATGTTGGAGATGGTTCAATGTTGGAGATGGATCAATGTTGGAGATGGATCAATGTTGGAGATGGAACAATGTTGGAGATGGAACAATGTAGGTGATGGATCAATGTTGGAGATGGATCAATGTTGGAGATGGATCAATGTAGGAGATGGATCAATGTTGGAGATGGACTAATGTAAGATATGGATCAATGTTGGAGATGGATCAATGTTGGAGATGGAACAATGTTGGAGATGGAACAATGTAGGTGATGGATCAATGTTGGAGATGGATCATTGTTGGAGATGGATCAATGTAGGAGATGGGGTCAATCAATGTTGGAGATGATTAATGTTTAAGATCGATTGATGTTGGAGATGGATCAGTGTCGGGTATCGATGAATGTTAGAGATGGTTCAATGGTGAAGGTGGATCAGTGTTGGGGATGGATCAATGTTGGAGATGGATCAATGTCCAAGACTTATCAATGTTTAAGATGGATCAATGTTGGAGACGAATCAATGTTGGAGATGGTTTAATGGTGGAGGTGGATCCATGTTGGAGATGGATCAATGTTGGAGATGGATCAATGTTGGAGATGGATCAATGTTGGAGATGGACTAATATAAGAGATGGATAAATGTTGGAGATGGATCAATATTGGAGATGGATCAATGTTGGAGATGGACTAATGTAAGGGATGGATCAATGTTGGAGATGGATCAATGTTGGAGATGGAACAATGTTGGAGATGGAACAATGTAGGTGATGGATCAGTGTTGGAGATGGATCAATGTTGGAGATGGATCAATGTAGGAGATGGGGGTCGATCATTGTTGGAGATGATGAATGTTTAAGATCGATTGATGTTGGAGATGGATCAGTGTCGGGTATCGATGAATGTTAGAGATGGTTCAATGGTGGAGGTGGATCAGTGTTGGGGATGGATCAATGTTGGAGACAAATCAATGTTGGAGATGGTTTAATGGTGGAGGTGGATCCATGTTGGAGATGGATCAATGTTGGAGATGGACTAATGTAAGAGATGGATACATGTTGGAGATGGATCAATGTTGGAGATGAACT
Organism: Nerophis lumbriciformis; assembly: GCF_033978685.3. Lineage (NCBI taxonomy): Eukaryota > Metazoa > Chordata > Actinopteri > Syngnathiformes > Syngnathidae > Nerophis > Nerophis lumbriciformis. The sequence continues at coordinate 15,064,253 of NC_084567.2, read as the reverse complement.
AATGTAAGAGATGGATCAATGTTGGAGATGGGTCAATGTTGGAGATGGATCAATGTTGGAGATGGACCAATGTTGGAGATGGATCAATGTTGGGGATGGACTAATGTAAGAGATGGATCAATATTGGAGATGGATCAATGTTCGAGATCGATCAATGTTGGAGATGGATCAATGTTGGAGATGGACTAATGTAAGAGATGGATCAATGTTGGAGATGGATCAATGTTCGAGATGGACCAATATTGGAGATGGATCTATGTTGGAGATGGATCAATGTTGCAGATGTATCAATGTAGGAGATGGATCAATGTTGGAGATGGATCAATGTTGAAGATGGATCAATGTTGAAGATATATAAATGTTGAAGAGGGATCAATGTTGGAGATTAATCGAAGTTGAAGATGAATCAATGTTGAAGATGGATCAATGTTGAAGATGGATCAATGTTGAAGATGGATCAATGTTGGAGTTGGATCAATGTAGGAGATTTGATCAATGTTGGAGATGGATCAATGTAGGAGATGGATCAATGTAGGAGATGGATCAATGTAGGAGATGGATCAATGTAGGAGATGGATCAATGTTGGAGATGGATCAATGTAGGAGATGGATCAATGTAGGAGATGGATCAATGTAGGAGATGGATCAATGTTGGAGATGGACCAATGTTGGAGATCAATCGATGTTGATGATCGATCCATGTTAGAGATGGATCGATGTTGAAGATGGATCGATCTTGGCTTGAGTATACAAATGAGTTTTAAGATGGGACTTAAACGTTGCACTTCTGTCGTATCGAAATGAAAAATGAATGACGCTGGTTGAAATCCCAAGATGTATCGTTAGTGCAAGTCTCCAAGTCCTCTGTTCCCTGCATTGCACACACTTATTGATCACCTTCGCTGTGTCCCTATAACGTAAACAATATTCCTTTACCACCAGACTTCATAAGTTTTGTTTATGTTGCTATGGTGATTGTTAAGTAGATTCTTTTCCACCAAATTCTTTTATAATTTTTGTGTGCAGGTAAAATGTTTAATGGTCCAGATGGGAAAAAATAAAAAAACAAAGAAACAAAACAATGCATAAGAATAAATGTTGGTGTGTTGAGAGTACGACAACACGAACACATTCAGTAGATTCAGACTTAGCCTCAGCTTGTTGACCAGTTAGCATTAGCATTAGGCTCATGCTGCTTTTAGCTAACTGTATAACTTAAAACAAGAAGTCAATATTTGTTGGGATTTATTGTCGTTCCACTTGTTTACTTTTGGTAAACAATGGTCGAGGTCTTTTAGAGTCACCTGTGTGAAGTTACCCATCAGGGGCCTAGCAAATGTATGTATGTATATGTACATACAGTATATATCCATCCATCCATCCATTTTCAACCGCTTATTCCCTTCGGTGTCGCGGGGGGTGCTGGAGCCTATCTCAGCTACAATCGGGCGGAAGGCGGGGTACACCCTGGACAACTCGCCACCTCATCACAGGGCCAACACAGATAGACAGACAACATTCACACTCACATTCACACACTAGGGCCAATTTAGTGTTGCCAATCAACCTATCCCCAGGTGCATGTCTTTGGAGGTGGAAGGAAGCCGGAGTACCCGGAGGGAACCCACGCAGTCACGGGGAGGACATGCAAACTCCACACAGAACGATCCCGAGGCCGGGATTGAACTCACGACTACTCAGGACCTTCGTATTGTGAGGCAGACGCACTAACCCCTCTGTACAGTATATATATATATATATATATATATATATATATATATATATATATATATGTATATATATATATATATATATATATATATATATGTATATATATATATATACATACATGTATATATACACTGTATTGTATATGTATATATATATATATACATGTATATATACACTGTATTTTATATATATATATATATATATATATATATATATATATATATATACATGTGTATACAGTATACATGTATATAAATAATAAATATATGCAGAGGTGTGGACTCGAGTCACATGACTTGGACTCGAGTCAGACTCGAGTCATGAATTTGATGACTTTAGACTCGACTTGACAAAATGTAAAGAGACTTGCAACTCGACTTAGACTTTAACATCAATGACTTGTGACTTCACTTGGACTTGAGCCTTTTGACTTGACATGACTTGACATGACTTGCCACTTTCCCCAAAATCCAAAGCTTAAAAAGTTATTTGGGAGCGCTCCGTATTTTTCATTTTCTTCGTCTGTCTATCAGCGTGTTATTCCTGTCAGCTGGTGTGCTGTCAGTACAACAGCCAATCAAATTAGAACTACGTTGTTTTCATCACACAGCATTCATCCAATCAAATTGCAGGAGAACCAATGAACAAGAGTTGTCCAACAACGTGCCAGTGATAAACAATTATGTTAAAGTTTGTTTCGTTCGGGTATAAAAACTACGACTTGGTCAACAAAAAACGAATTGCCGTATGCAAATCACGCAGTTCGAATATTACAGACGGAGACGCAATTAACAACTTCCAACTTCGTTCGACATTTGAAGTTGCACAAAGAAGGGTAAGTTTTGAATGTAAGATAACGTTTATTGGCTAAGTAACGTGACTTTTATTTGCTGTGTAGTTAAATCAGTGAGGCTGCAAACTCACTGCTAACGTTATAACCATAGACATCTTATAAGTAGACGCAGCATAGAGCGCTACTGCCTACTGGCGCAGACGAGGCGCGGGGCCGCCATCTTGGAGTGGTGATCCGCTCCACTCAGTGCAATTCATTTGGCAGGAGCAATGAACTGTCAGCGCATTTAATTCATTTTACCTCACTGAATACCACTGATTTTCACGCGCTTTTTTGTCATACGTGTGTAACAGACACATGTTTTGGCGTGTTTTATTATTCATAGTTTGCTTAACAGTAATATAATATTCTTATACGCTATAAGTGACCAGACGTCCGAGATCAAAACTGGGAATATAATCCCAGAGAAGGGGGAAAAAAACGGGGTAAGCTATTTTTAAGTTGAAGAAACAATATGATTAGGTTATATATACATATGCGTGTATCCTACATAAACAATGTATGAATACATTAGATATCTATATATCTTAGGGACCTATAGACTGTATCTCTGTTGCTTCAGCAGCAGAGAGTTTATTCTGTCTTGACACTTTGTATTGACATTTTCTATTACATTCTTCCCTTAAATGATAATGTTTGCAGTGATTGTTTTATATGTATTATTTTATGTAAGTCGCTTTGGATAAAAGCGTCTGCCAAATACTTAAACATATATAAACACCTGAAAGTCTTCATATCAGCTAAAACCACCAATCTGTTTCACTGGATTCAGAATAAAACCAAATTCTGTTTAACCCAACAATGTTAGTATTTGAATATTGTTACTTGAAGACTTATTCCTGGTTACAATTATACTGTTAAGAAAGTATTGTCTTATACTTTGCCTAAAATGAGAATGCATCATAATCAGTAGTGGCTGGTGAATTTTGTTTTAGGTGGGGCTGAAAGTTTGTAAACCAAACCCCTGTAGGGGCGTCATCCTCCCCCAGAAGATTTCTTTGGGATTTTCACATACAAATATTGAAGATCTTTGATCCTTCTCAACTCTGTGGTAATATTATTTTCATAAAATACAACCAATAGTACGTTAATGTTAAATCTTACTTGTGAAAAGTAATCCCCCGATTCCTATTTTCAACAGTCCGCTCATTTGAGCAGGAAAACGCTGAACACCATCTTTGTTTTCTACCTTTCAACTGTCAGTTTAGGCTGCTCGCCGGCTCCTCATCAGCACTTCAAGATGGCGGGCAAATTGCTCACGTCACAGCAACCAATGCTGCGTCTACTTATAAGATGTCTATGGTTATAACGTCATTGCAAACACGGCAATCTGTTGCGTCCACTGCAGTTTGCTACCTTATTCATACTTTTTGTCAAGTGATTTTTTTTTAAGCAGGGTTTCATGAGGTACCTATACATAACGTTACGTTAGTCAATGTATCACACACAGTAACGTAACGTTAGTCAATGTATCACACACAGTAACATTACGTTAGTCAATGTATCACACACAGTAACGTAACGTTAGACGGCAGTCAGCAGCACCGCGTATTTTAGCCACCTACAAAAAGACAAACATAGTCAAATAAAGGTCAGTTAAAATGTATACTATATTAAGAATATGTGTACATATTGCATAGGGTCCTGACATCTAAAAAGTACAACTCTGTTCATTGTTATGTTCATATATTTGTTATGTTTTTCATGTGTACGCACATATAAACACACATACAGTATGAGATGAGATCAATGAGATAAGGTAAGAACAGGATAGAAACTGCTGTGGAACTAGTTACAATGCAATATGCCATGGAAATACAATGTTAACACTTTTGTGCAAATAAGTACAGTCGCACTTGTTTTTTTCAAATGTGTTTATTCTGTAAAGGAATGAGTTACATGTTTAAAATGACTGGTTAATAGTGCTATTTTGAAGTGCAATGACAGCACTATCTTTTTCCCTGCAATTTCAAATGCACTTGTTTTAATAAATAAATACAGCGTTTTAAAAGCATACACAATCTGTGTAAATATATTAGTCTGTGGTTAAATGACTTGAAAGGACTCGAAACTCAAAATGCAGGACTTGGGACTTGACTTGAGACTTTCCAGTCTTGACTTTGGACTTGACTCGGACTTGCCCTGTCTTGACTCGAGACTTGAGGGTAAAGACTTGAGACTTACTTGTGACTTGCAAAGCAATGACTTGGTCCCACCTCTGAATATATGTATACATACACATGCATATATATACATGTTTATATATATGTATATATATATATACATACATGTTTATATATACATATATATATATATTTATACATACATACATGTTTATATATACATGTATATGTATATACACATGTATATGCATTCAATACATACACATGGTATACATATATACACATACATACATATATATGTAAATATAAATACATATATATACATATATATGTACTGTACATACATAGATACATACACACATACATATATACATATCTACATATATTCACACATATATACATAAATATACTGTATACACATATACCTATATACATATACACACATATACATACAGTATATGTATATATACATATATACATACATACATATACAAATTGTAATCAATCACAAATATCAAGTAGCTAAAATTAAGTGTTTAGCATTTTTTTCCCCATCATGCATTGTGGTGTATTTATATGGCTGTAATTTAGAATTATGTATAGGACCTATTGGACATTTCTTTTTAATAATATCCACATAGTTCTGTGAGCAGGTTGTGTTATGTGTGACCATGTGTGTTGACTTCCTGTGTTGGTTGCAGTTTGTGCCACGAGTGGGAAAGGTTGTGTGCATTGGGTCATATAGGTGAATGCTGTGCTGTAAACACTTTTAAAATTGATGGTCATTGCCCCTATTTATTCGTGTTGTACTAAGCTATCAATGTGCCATTTATTTAAAGTGAAGACATTGGCACCCTGCGGGGCCAGATTCCTTATTGGACACCATGACTTAAACCAACAAATATTTGTATATACTCTCATCCATTAGTGCTTATGTGTACTTTTTCCACATCAACACCCACCATCAAATTATTTACTCTAATACTAGTATATATGTACATGCATGATAAAATGGAATTTATTTCTGGTAAAATGTCCCAATGGTTTATTGCAGACTGCAGCTGGAGAAGCAGTCAAGCAAAGGGAAGTGTTGAAAATACACAGAGAGTACACGGCAAATACACGACCAGTAAATAGTCATACGACTGACTTATGACAGGAAAAGGTGCTACACAAATACCCTTATGGCAAAGCAATAGAGCTTATTTGAAAAGCTCCTGTTACAGTTTGAAAGCAGCCCTTTATTGTTTGCACATGGGCAGCAACACCCGGAGGGTCCCCCCCCCCCCCTTGACCTAATTGTTTCACCGTCAGGGATTCAAACCTACTTTTTAGTCTTTAAGACATTTAATTTTCACACCCAACTGTGGACCACCACTAAACAGCGACGTTAATATCGCAAACAATCAACCAATAGAAGTGTAAGCACACACTTCGGGATGGGTTCCTTTCGGGTTGGAACCCATACCAGTACTCAAGCATATCAATGTATCACACAGCAGCTGTTTGACTGGAATGTTCCTCTTAGTTGTGGTTTGCACACACACATTTGGAGGCCTTGAAGTCACCTTGTGAAAAACGCTAATGCTCATTTGTAGCAGTAAAGAGTAAGTGAGTGAGCACATATGGGATGAACGAAAAGATCTTTACTACATGTGCTGTGTGTGCAGTACAAGTCAGTTCCAGGCTACACTAAAAGGCAACACTTTCTACATGTTCTACACGTTCTACACATTGAACATATTCTACACATTCTACAAGTTCAACACGTTCAACACGTTCTTCACCTTCAACATGTTCTACACGTTGAACATATTCTACACATTCTACAAGTTCAACACGTTCAACACGTTCTTCACGTTCTTCACCTTCAACATGTTCTACACGGTGAACATATTCTACACATTCTACAAGTTCAACACGTTCTTCACGTTCAACACATTCTTCACGTTCTTCACCTTCAACATGTTCTACACATTCAACACGTTCAAAATGTTCTACACAGTCAAAATGTTCTAGACCAGTGGCTCTTAACCTGGGTTCGATCGAACTCTAGTGTTCAACATGTTCTATATGTTCTACACGTTCTACACGTTCTACACGTTCAACATGTTCTACACAGTCAAAATGTTCTAGACCAGTGGTTCTTAACCTGGGTTCGATCGAACCCTAGTGTTCAACATGTTCTACATGTTCTACAAGTTCTACACGTTCAACATGTTTTACACAGTCAAAATGTTCTAGACCAGTGGTTCTTAACCTGGGTTCGATCGAACCCTAGTGTTCAACATGTTCTACATGTTCTACACGTTCTACACGTTCAACACGTTCAACATGTTCTACACAGTCAAAATGTTCTAGACCAGTGGTTCTTAACCTGGGTTCGATCGAACCCTAGTGTTCAACATGTTCTACATGTTCTACACGTTCAACACGTTCAACATGTTCTACACGGTCAAAATGTTCTAGACCATTGGTTCTTAACCTGGATTCGATCGAACCCTAGTGTTCAACATGTTCTACATGTTCTACACGTTGAACACGTTCAACATGTTCTACACAGTCAAAATGTTCTAGACCAGTGGTTCTTAACCTGGGTTCGATCGAACCCTAGTGTTCAACATGTTCTATATGTTCAACACGTTCAACACGTTCTACACGTTCAACACGTTCAACACGTTCAACATGTTCTACACAGTCAAAATGTTCTAGACCAGTGGTTCTTAACCTGGGCTCGATCGAACCCTAGTGTTCAACATGTTCTATATGTTCAACACGTTCAACACGTTCTACACGTTCAACACGTTCAACATGTTCTACACAGTCAAAATGTTCTAGACCAGTGGTTCTTAACCTGGGTTCGATCGAACCCTAGTGTTCAACATGTTCAACATATTCTACATGTTCTACACGTTCTACACGGTCAACATGTTTTACACAGTCAAAATGTTCTAGACCAGTGGTTCTTAACCTGGGTTCGATCGAACCCTTGTGTTCAACATGTTCTACATGTTCTACACGTTCAACACGTTCTACACGTTCTACACGTTCAACATGTTCTACACAGTCAAAATTTTCTAGACCAGTGGTTCTTAACCTGGGGTTCGATCGAACCCTAGTGTTCAACATGTTCTACATGTGCTACACGTTCAACACGTTCAACACGTTCAACATGTTTTACACAGTCAAAATGTTCTAGACCAGTGGTTCTTAACCTGGGTTCGCTCGAACCCTAGTGTTCAACATGTTCTACATGTTCTACACGTTCAACACGTTCTACACGTTCTACACGTTCAACATGTTCTACACAGTCAAAATGTTGTAGACCAGTGGTTCTTAACCTGGGTTCGATCGAACCCTAGTGTTCAACATGTTCTACATGTTCTACACGTTCAACACGTTCAACATGTTCTACACAGTCAAAATGTTCTAGACCAGTGGTTCTTAACCTGGGTTCGATCGAACCCTAGTGTTCAACATGTTCTACATGTTCTACACGTTCAACACGTTCTACACGTTCAACATGTTCTACACAGTCAAAATGTTCTAGACCAGTGGTTCTTAACCTGGGTTCGATCGAACCCTAGTGTTCAACATGTTCTACATGTTCTACACGTTCAACACATTCTACACGTTCAACATGTTCTACACAGTCAAAAAGTTCTAGACCAGTGGTTCTTAACCTGGGTTCGATCGAACCCTAGTGTTCAACATGTTCTACAAGTTCTACACGTTCAACACGTTCTACACATTCAACATGTTCTACACAGTCAAAATGTTCTAGACCAGTGGTTCTTAACCTGGGTTCGATCGAACCCTAGTGTTCAACATGTTCTACATGTTCTACACGTTCAACACGTTCAACATGTTCTACACAGTCAAAAAGTTCTAGACCAGTGGTTCTTAACCTGGGTTCGATTGAACCCTAGTGTTCAACATGTTCTACATGTTCTACACGTCTACACGTTCAACATGTTCTACACAGTCAAAATGTTCTAGACCAGTGGTTCTTAACCTGGGTTCGATCGAACCCTACTTGCACGGGTCGTGAGCCGTCGCACACGGCCCGAGGAGTCCCGCGGGGCCGACGTCATGCTCGGCTGAGAGTGGTTTTCGGCACGCTGTCCTGCCAGGTCTACAAAGGGGTGGCTCGGGTTGCGCGCAGTGTCTCATGGCGCCCTAGTGTTCAACATGTTTTACATGTTCTACATGTTCAACACGTTCTACACGTTCAACATGTTGTACACCAGGGGTGCTCACACTTATTCTGCAGGCGAGCTACTTTTCAATTGATCAAGTCGTGGGGATCTACCTCATTCATATATATAATTTATATTTACTTATTTATGAAATATATGTTTTTGTTAACAAGTTAAAGGTGTTTAATGATAATACAAGAATGTTTAATACATATAGTTAATATTGTTAACAAGTTAAAGGTGTTTAAAGATAATACAAGCATGTTTAACACATATAGTTAATATTGTTAACAAGTTAAAGGTGTTTAATGATAATACAAGCATGTTTAACATAGTTAATATTGTTAACAAGTTAAAGGTGTTTAAAGATAATACAAGCATGTTTAACACATATAGTTAATATTGTTAATAAGTTAAAGGTGTTTAAAGATAATACAAGCATGTTTAACACATATAGATTCCTTTCTTTCATGAAGACAAGAATATAAGTTGGTGTATTACCTGATTCTGATGACTTGCATTGATTGGAATCAGACAGTGGTGCTGATAATGTCCGCATTTTCGAATGGAGGAGAAAAAAAGTCCTCCTTTCTGTCCAATACCACATGAAAGTGGTTGGTTTTTGGCATCTTATTTGTCCAGCTTCCGTACTCCTTTGTATACACTTTACAAGAAATACATTGTCGGCAAACTCCGTAGCTTGCTAGCTTGTGCACGCCAGCTTTCTGAGACTCTTATTTTGTTAGCGCAACTGTGCAACTGTGCAGTCGGTCTTTGGAGTTTTGACGGCAGGTACGGCGCCAGAGTCTGTTGAAATAAAGTGTTTCTCGCCTTCCTGTTGGTAATGTTAATGAGCTGGCAGCAGCCAGCGTCATCTCAGAAGACCCTCGGGTGCCGTGAATGTCAATCAAGTGACGAAAGTGACGTCATAGTGAAGATTTATGATCGCTCATTTTTAGCATAATTGCCAACCCTCCCGGATTTTCCGGGAGACTCCCGAAATTCAGCGCCTCTCCCGAAAACCTCCCGGGACAAATTTTCTCCCGAAAATCTCCCGAAATTCAGGCGGAGCTGGAAGCCACGCCCCCTCCAGCTCCATGCGGACCTGAGTGACGTCAGCTGCGCAACACCACGTAAATCGTTGGCCAACCAAAAAGTAACCCCAGTACGCTATAGCCAATATTCACCAGGAGATGGCAACAGACAAACATATATAACTCTATTACATTATTCCCCTCCATGTATCTCCATGTATAGAAGTTACTCAAAATAAATAAACAACCCAACCAAAAAATGCAGCGGCTCAATTAAAAAACTGTACTTAAGCCACATTCTTTTTTTTTTTTTTTAGTACTGAACTCTTAACCCTCATTTGTAAAAAAATAACATGCTTATTATACAAACAGTATTTGTACACCTTTAACACAGATTGTTATACTGTCTTCAGAGATTCAGTTTTTTTGGTGGTACTCGAAACCTTTCTGGGTACCTGCGAAAGGGTGTTTAGCATGGTTAGAAAAATAGTGACAGAGAATAGAACAAGGATGGACAATTCAACCCTTAACAATGAGTAGATGAGTGTTATGTGTGTGTATATGTGTAAATAAATGAACACTGAAATTCAAGTATTTCTTTTATTTATATATATATATATATATATATATATATATATATATATATATATATATATATATATATATATATATATTGTATATATATATATATATATAAAATAAAATAAATATATGTACAGCTAGAATTCACTGAAAGTCAAGTATTTCTTATATATATATATATATATATATATATATATATATATATATATATATATATATATATATATATATATATATATATATATATATATATATATATATGAAATACTTGACTTGGTGAATTCTAGCTGTAAATATACTCCTCCCCTCTTAGCCCCACCCCCAACCACGCCCCCGCCCCAACCCGACCACGCCCCCCAAACCCCCAACCCCCACCTCCCGAAATCGGAGGTCTCAAGGTTGGCAAGTATGCATTTTTAGGACTATTTTTTTAATGCCTGGCTAGTGATCGACTGACACACCCTCCATGATCGACCGGTAGCTCACGATCGACGTAATGAGCACCCCTGGTCAAAATGTTCTAGACCAGTGGTTCTTAACCTGGGTTCGATCGAACCCTAGGGGTTCGGTGAGTCGGGCTGAGGGGTTCGGCGGAGGTCAAGACACACCCAACTTATCGTGTAAATAAAAACTTCTCCCTATCAGCGTATTACGGATACAGCAACAGCAGAAGTCACACTGATTTGCAGGTGTGTAATTTGTTGTGAGTTTATGCCAGTGGTTCTTAACCTTGTTGGAGGTACTGAACCCCACCAGTTTCATATGCGCATTCACCGAACCCTTCTTTAGTGAAAAATAAAATGTTGTTTTTTTCAAATTCAAGACAAAGTTATATGTTTTTGGTAACACTTTAGTATGGGGAACATATTCTAAGTAACAAAGACTTAATTTAGAGTTATTTGGTTAGGGTTAGGGTTAGAGGGTTAGGGTTATAATAAGGCCATGCCGAATAAGGCATTAATAAGTATTTAAATAATGACTAGTTAAGAGCTATTATGTTGCTAATTTGCATGTTAATAAGCATCTAATCAATGGTGAATATGTTCCCCTTACTAAAGTGTTACCATGTTTTTTTACTGGTGCACTAAATGAACCGTGCATGAACATCACCTTGTTCAAAGAACAAAACCAACACAGTGCATAAACTCACAAGAAATTACACGCCTGCAAATCAGTCTGACTTCTGCTGTATCTGTAATACGTCGATAGGGAGAAGTTTTCATTTACACGATGAGTCGGGTGTGTTTTGACCTCCGCCGAACCCCTGAGCCCGACTCACCGAACCCCTAGGGTTCCATCAAACCCAGGTTAAGAACCACTGGTTTATGCACTGTGTTGGTTTTGTTCTTTGAACAAGGTGATGTTCATGCACAGTTCATTTTGTGCACCAGTAATAAAACATGGTAACACTTTAGTATTGGGGAACATATTCACCATTAATTAGTTGCTTATTAACATGCAAATTAGTAACATATTGGCTCTTAACTAGTCATTATTAAGTACTTATTAATGCATTATTCGGCATGGCCTTATTATAACCCTAACCCTCTAACCCTAACCCTAACCAAATAACTCTAAATTAAGTCTTTGTTACTTAGAATATGTTCCCCATACTAAAGTGCTACCAAAAACATATAACTTTGTCTTGAATTTGAAAAATGTTTTTTTTAATTTTTCACTAAAGAAGGGTTCGGTGAATGTGCACATGAAACTGGTGGGGTTCGGTACCTCCAACAAGGTTAAGAACCACTGTTCTAGACGTTCTACACTTTCAACATGATCTACACGTTCTACACATTCAACATATTCTACACGTTCAACATGTTCTACACGTGTAACAGGGTCAATTATGTCTTGTAAATAATGTATTTTATAATGTTTTATTATTGTTATAATTACACAAAATGGGTAAGTTACATGGCCCTGCGATGAGGTGGCGACTTGTCCAGGGTGTACCCCGCCTTCCGCCCGATTGTAGCTGAGATAGGCTCCAGCGCCCCCCGCGACCCCGAAGGGAATAAGCGGTAGAAAATGGATGGATGGATGGATGGATGGATGGATGGGTAAGTTACACGTAAATACCTGAATGTTGTTCAATGTTTTTTCAATGTGGAACCATTGTCTCGTTGTCCCTCCTACTGCAATAATTACTGTGACACCTGTCTTTTTATATGCGTTGGACACGCCTTCCAACTTCCCTTTTGTCTACGATAACGGGAGAGGTAGGCGTCCATGCGACGACAGAAAATGTATTGTCTTGTTAAGAACTTAAGTTCACTTTCTTGTTCATTATTATATTTGTGTAGGGCAGGGGTCGGCAACCTTTACCAGTCAAAGAGCCATTTTGACCAGTTTCACAAATTAAAGAAAACAATGGGAGCCACAAAAATCTTTTGAAATTTAAAATGAAATACCACTGCATACAAAGCTTTTTTTTTGCTTTGTGCTATGTATAAACCAAGGGTCTCAGACACGCGGCCCACACCTTAATATGAAAATTGAATGTTAGTGCGGCCCGCGGGTTTTATATGAATGGCGCTTGATAGTGTCATACTTGTCAACCATCCCGATTTTTTCGTCAGACTACGAATTTCAGGGCAATTATTCTCTCGAACGTGCCGTGATGGTACAGCATTTGGCGCCCACTACAACCAGCGTGCCGGCCCACCCACACATTGTATGGAGCTTCTGCTTGCTCACATCAGTAACAGCAAGGCATACTTGGTCAACAACCACACAGGTTACACTGACGGTGGCGGTATAAAAAACTTTAACACTCTTACTAATAATGCGCCACACTGTGAACCCACACCAAACAAGAATGACAAACACATTTCGGGAGAACATCTGCACCGTAACACAACATAAACACAACAGAACAAATACCCAGAATCCCATGCAGCCCTAACTTTTCCGGGCTACATTATACACCGCCCTACCAAACCCCGCCCACCTCAACCGACGCACAGAGGGGGGGGGGGGGGGTTTGATGTGTGAGGGAGCAGGGTTGGGGTGGGGGCGGGGTTTGGTGGTAGCAGGGGTGTATAATGTAGCCCGGAAGAGTCAGGGCTGCATGGGATTCTGGGTATTTGTTCTGTTGTGTTTATTTTGTGTTAAGGTGCAGATGTTCCCCCGAAATGTGTTTGTCATTCTTGTTTGGTTTTGGTTCAAAGTGTGGCGCATTATTAGTAAGAGTGTTAAAGTTGTTTTATATAGCCACCGTCAGTGTAACCTGTGTGGCTGTTGAGCAAGTATGCCTTGCTGTCACTTACGTGTACAAGCTGATGCCCCACACAACGTGTGGCTGGGCCGGCACACTGTTTATACAGATTGTAGAGGGTGCTAATTGCTGTACCATCATGGCACGCCCTTATTATTATTGTAAGGGTGAAAATCGGAGAATATTAATCCCGGGAGTTTTCTGCGAGAGGCACTGAAATCTGGAAGTCTCCCGGGAAAATCGGGGGGGTCAGCAAGTATGCGGCTCAGCCGCATTGTTGTACGTAACTCCGCCCTTTTGTCTACGATAACGGGAGATATTTGTGTAGGGGCTTGACGATGGCAGAAAGTTATTGACAACAATTGTATTGTGTATGGGCTTCACGGTGGCAGAGGGGTTAGTGCATCTGCCTCACAATACGAAGGTCCTGAGTAGTCTTGGGTTCAATCCCGGGCTCGGGATCTTTCTGTGTGGAGTTTGCATGTCCTCCCCGTGACTGCGTGGGTTCCCTCCGGGTACTCCGGCTTCCTCCCACTTCCAAAGACATGCACCTGGGGATAAGTTGATTGGCAACACTAAATTGGCCCTAGTGTGTGGATGTTGTCTGTCTATCTGTGTTGGCCCTGCGATGAGGTGGCGACTTGTCCAGGGTGTACCCCGCCTTCCGCCCGATTGTAGCTGAGATAGGCTCCAGCGCCCCCCGCGACCCCAAAGGGAATAAGCGGTAGAAAATGGATGGATGGATGGATGTATTGTGTATTATCAGTAAAGTGCAGCTGAGCAGCAACCCATGGTGTCGGTCGTGTTCCATAAAATTAGACTGACCATACGTCCTCTTTTCCCCGGACATGTCCTCTTTTGCGGGGCTGTCCGGGCAGGGTTTCTTAAATGCCTCAAATGTCCGGCCTTTTGAGTTAGGGTTGCGTGTATTTTCAATGTACGTTCAGGGTTAAGAAGGGGTTAAAAACAAAACAAATTGTGAAGGTGTGCACAGCAGTAGCATTTGTGAGGGAGGGGCAGAGACAGAGAGAGCGAGAGAGCGAGGGAGTGGATTGATTGATTGATTGAAACTTTTATTAGTAGATTCCACAGTACAGTACATATTCCGTACAATTGACCACTAAATGGTAACACCCCAATAAGTTTTTCAACTTGTTTAAGTCGGGGTCCACGTTAATCAATTCATGGTACAAATATATACTATCAGCATAATACAGTCATCACACAAGTTAATCATCAGAGTATATACATTGAATTATTTACATTATTTACAATCAGGGGGGTGGGATGTGGAGGGGGTTGAGGCGGGGGGGTTAAGGGGGGGACAGACACAAAAGAGAGAGTGGAGAGACAGACAGGACACGAGAGAGAAGCAGAAACGTAAATGCAACTTCACGGATGATTTGCGAGAGAAGTATCCGTGGTTTCGTCTTGGCCGTGACACATGGGAAGCAGAATGCACTGTGTGCAAAGCAGGAACATATATATATCTGTGGCAAATAAAGATCTACAAGCCCATATCGACACTACAAAGCACAAAACAGCTGTGCAGGGCGAAAGCTCGTCTGCTGTTTTTTCTTTAAATTTAATTAACTTGTTTTGAGGCATTATTTATGTTTAGATTATATACAAGAGGTTATTTTGAATTCTTCTACCTCTGCACTTTTTCCAAAACTGTGAATGTTACAGAATATAAGTGTGACTTATTTTGTTATACCGTCAAGCAGTGTTGGCGTTAACACACTTTTTGTGTCTTTTTAACGCATTGAAATCAGAAAGGACGCAGATTTTTTATTTTTTTGTTACTATTTGCGGCCCACAGCTAATGTTTTAAAGGCCCACGGCACATTCTAAAAATACAATTAAAATAAACAAAAACATAACAAAAGTGAAATAAAAAAGCTTAAAGGTGAAATGTAATTTAGAAAAAGTTGCAGTGTTGACTAATAAAACAAAGCTGGGTTTTTTTTCTTTCAAACTGTCATTGCTCAAAACATAATATTGAATCAAAATCAATGTTATTATGAATTATTGATCCATCAAAGGTTCCGATTACTTCACATCAAATATTCCACTTTGAAAAATATTTTTGGTGGAAGATTTTGCATATTTTGTGTGTTTGCCATGAAAAAATATAGTTTTGTTTGACAAAAAAGGGCGGAAAACAAACAAACAAAAAAAACAACATACAAAAAAACTAAAACATTTTGAAATGAGGGATAGATCTGAAGTTGATGTAGACTCCAGAGATTTAAGCGTTAAATAGAAAATGTATGTATGCCCTGGCACACCATTATCATCATTTCATGACCGAATCAAAACACTTTTTACACTTTTATACTGAAATAAAAACACCTACAACTTATTAAATAAAAACATAGAAAAAACTACCAGCAGCGGTAAAGTTTAGATCCATGAAGGAAAGAAGAAGCCTTTGACACCATTTCACACACTGTCCTCCTCCATAGATTGCACAGTATTGGCATCACAAGCACACCCCTTCACTGGTTTAGATCATATCTCTCCGACCGCACTCAGTTTGTTCAACTCCGTTCATTCAAATCCCCTCCGTCTCCCGTTTCCTCTGGTGTCCCCCAGGGCTCTGTTCTTGGTCCCCTGCTTTTTATTATTTACATTCTTCCCCTGGGCAATATTTTCCATAAATTTAAAATATATTTTCACTGTTATGCGGATGACACCCAGCTCTACATCTCCACCAAACCAACTGCCTCTCTCCCTCCTTCCTCCCTTACAGACTGCCTCAGTGAACTCAAGCAGTGGTTCTCATCCAATTTCCTTCAACTCAATAGTAATAAAACTGAAATCTTACTTGTCGGTACAAAAACCATTCTCGCCAAAACCAACAGCTTGTCCGTTACTCTCTGCAATTCCTCTGTCTCACCCTCTTCCCAAGTCAAGAGTCTGGGTGTCATCCTCTACAGCACACTCTCCTTTAAAGCCCACATAATCAGCATTACCCGGTCTGCTTACTTTCATCTTCGGAACATTAATCGTCTTCGCCCATCCCTTACCCCTCATACTGCTGCCATACTAGTCCATAGCCTGGTCACCTCTCGCCTGGACTACTGCAACTCTCTCCTGTTTGGTCTCCCTCACAAGTCACTTCACAAACTTCAGCTTCTCCAGAACTCTGCAGCCCGGATAATCACCAGAACCCCTTCAATCCAGCACATCACCCCTGTTCTGCAGCAACTCCACTGGCTACCCATCTAACATCGCATCCACTTTAAAATAATTCTCCTTACTTTCAAAGCCATCCATAACCTCTCTCCATCATATCTCTCTGACCTGATCCATGTCGCCACGCCCTCACGTTCCCTAAGATCCTCTTCATTCATCCATCGCACTGTCCCTTTATTTAAACTGTCCACCATGAGTGCCCGAGCTTTCAGCCGCTCTGTCCCACATCTTTGGAACTGTTTACCACCAGACCTTCGCAACTTAGATTCAATATCCCTCTTCAAATCAAGACTCAAAACACACCTATTCTTGACTGCGTATTCATTGTAATCATCTTTTCTTTTCTCTTTGTTGTTGTTGTTGTTTTATCCAATTTGATTTTATTGTTGTGATTTTGTACGGTGTCCTTGAGTGCCCAGAAAGGCGCCTTATACATAAAATGTATTATTATTATTATTATTATTATTATTAAGAAAGTGAATGAATGTTTATAACTGAATACATTTACATATGCATACAAATTTGTCTTCTTTTTTTATTATTTCTTTTAATGAATTAAGTAACGTTTATGACAACCTTTTTCCATAACACAATATCATACTTGCCAACCCTCCCGGATTTTACGGGAGACTCCCGAAATTCAGGGCCTCTCCCGAAAACCTCCCGGGACAAATTTTCTCCCGAAAATCTCCCGAAATTCAGGCGGACTCAGGTCCTCCACAATATAAAAAAGCGTACCTTCCCAAACACGTTATAACTATACAATGATGGAGGGCGAGTTCTTGGTTTCTTATGTGGGTTTATTGTTAGGCAGTTTCATTAACGTCCTCCCAGCGCGGTAACAACACACAACAACAGCAGTCACTTTTTTGTATACCGTAAAGCAGTTCGTCTGCTGTAAACAGCAATGTTGTGACACTCTTAAACAGGACAATACTGCCATCTAGTGCATTTGATGAAAGCCCTTTTGTGCGTGCCACACATCAATGTATCATCAGAGAAGGGTGTTCAGCATGGTTCGAAAAATAGTGACAGAGAATAGAACAAGGATGGGCAATTCAACCCTTAACTCAACAATGAGTAGATGAGTGCTATGTGTGTGTATATGTGTAAATAAATGAACACTGAAATTCAAGTATTTATTTTATATATATATATATATATATATATATATATATATATATATATAAATAATAAAATATATATATATATATATAAATAATAAAATATATATATATATATAATAAAATAAATTATATATATATATATATATATATATATATATATAGCTAGAATTCACTGAATGTCAAGTATTTCTTATATATATATATATATATATATATATATATATATAAATATATATATATATATATATATATAAATATATATATATATATATATATATATATATATATATATATATATATATATATATATATATTGACCTGGTGAATTCTATCTGTAAATATACTCCTCCCCTTTTAGCCACGCCCCCAACCACGCCCCCGTCCCACCCCGACCACGCCCACCCCCACCCCCTGAAATCGGAGGTCTCAAGGTTGGCAAGTATGCACAATATAGAATGTGAGATATAACAGGACAATGCATACGTTTATCATATGTTTTCAAAACGCTTACAAAAAAGTGGGACCCCAAAATTGTACTGTGGGACACCAGTTTTATGACTTGATGGGGTCCATCAAGCGCCAACACTGCTGTCAACAGAGGAGAAAAACTGCTTTAATTAAATAAATATATTATTTATAAAGCAAGTTCGAGTATCATTGGCAAATTTTCACGTAGTCCCGGCCTTGGCGTGCTGCTCGCCTTGGCACGCATATATGTGTCCTCTTTTTGGGATTTCAGAATATGGTCAGCCTAATTAATCAGTGTGGGCTTATGAGAGGCTTGATACGCCCTAATAGCACTTGTGGGGAATTGTTTTTCATGCTACAATGCTGTGCTATGTATTGATTTGTCAGGGGCTATTTACGGTGGGCTATACCAGGGGTCGGCAACCTTTATCAGTCAAAGAGCCATTTTGACCAGTTTCACAAATTATAGAAAACCATGGAAGCCGCAAAAAATTTATGAAATTTTAAATGAAATAACACTGTATACAAAGACTTTTCTTTGCTTTGTGCTGTGTATAAACCAGGGGTCTCAGACACGCTACCCACTCCTTTATGTGGGATTTGAAAGCTGGTGCGGCACGCGAGTTTTAACTGATTGGCGCTTGTCAGCGTCATGCGTACCGTGTTGGTACAGCATCCAGCACCCATTATAAACAGCGTGTCTGATCAGCCTCACGTAATATGTGGGTTTTGCTTGCTCACGTAGGTGACAGCAACGCATACTTGTTCAACAACCACACAGGTTACACTGACGGTGGCGGTATAAAAATGTTTTTAACACTCTTACTAATAATGCGGCACACTGTGAACCCACACCAAACAAGAATGACAAACACATTTCGGGAGAACATCTGCACCTTAACACAACATAAACACAACAGGACAAATACCCAGAATCCCATGCAGCCCTAACTCTTCCGGGATACATTATACACCCCCGCTACCAAACCCCGCCCACGTCAGCCGACGCACAGAGGGTGGGGTGGGGTGGGGGGGGGGGGGGGGGGGGTGGGGTAGCAGGGGTGTATAATATAGCCCGGAAGAGTCAGGGCTGCATGGGATTCTGGGTGTTTGTTCTGTTGTGTTAAGGTGCAGATGTTCTCCCGAAATGTGTTTGTCATTCTTGTTTGGTTTTGGTTCAAAGTGTGGCGCATTATTAGTAAGAGTGTTAAAGTTGTTTTATATGGTCACCGTCAGTGTAACCTGTGTGGCTGTTGAACAAGTATGCCTTGCTGTCACATACGTGTGGAAGCCGAAGATGTATATTGTATAACAAGTGTTGGGCTAGCACGCTGTTAATATAAATTGTAGAAGTCGCCAAAAGTTGTACCATGATGGTATAACCTTATTATAGCTGTAAGGGTGAAAATCGGTGAATATTAATCCCGGGGGAGTTTTCTGCGAGAGAAACTGAAATCCGGAAGTCTCACGGGAAAATCGGGGGGTTCAGCAAGTGAGCTGCTGAGCCGCATCAGAGTGATCAAAGAGCCGCATGCGGCTCCGGAGCCGCGGGTTGCCGACCCCTGGGCTATACAGTAATTTTTTTTTAATGTGTCAACTTGTGTCACTATTGCCGTTGTTTTGCTATACTGCCTTCGTGGGGATTTCTCTTTGTTGTGTTAGGGAAATATTTGTATATTATTTGAGATTCCTGCAATGGCTGGTCGTGGGCATAGTGTCACATTTGGAATGGGGAGGGGTATGTTGGTGTCAAGCAGTCCTAGCTTCATGATAGACCAAGCAGTTTTTAACCCGCTACTGACCCCCATCTGAACTGAATACAGCTGACCTGCCCACTGCGATGTTTGACATTTTGAAAGGTAACTTCAGTGAGCTATCATATTCTAACTTGCCTTTGAAAGACTTTCACTGCACTATTCCCCATTCTGGTGAGAGTGCTAGGGACTACTGGATCCGCCTTAACAAGTCCATTGATGCTGCTGATGAGTGTCTCCATAGGCGGGGCAAATCTGTTGAGGACCCCAGTGCTGAAGTCGTCAGCTCTGCCTTCAACACCATCCTCCCTGAACTGCTACGAGACAAGCTCTACCAGCTCAGCGTGCCCGACTCCCTCTGCAGTTGGATCAATGACTTCCTGACAGACCGAAGACAGCACGTGCGGCTGGGAAAGATTGTCTCGGACAGTCGAACCACGAACACTGGTACTCCTCAGGGCTGTGTACTCTCCCCCTGACTCTTCTCCCTGTACACAAACTGCCGCACCTCCAGTCACCAGTCCGTAAAACTGCTCAAGTTTGCGGATGACACTACCCTCATCGGGCTCATCTCGGATGGCGATGAGTCCGCCTACAGGAGAGAGGTGGACCGGCTGGCGTCCTGGTGCAGCCACCACAACCTGGAGCTGAACGCCCAGAAAACAGTGGAGATGATCATGGACTTCAGGAAAGTCACAGCCCCCCCATCCCCCCCCTCACCCTGATTGACTCTCCCACCCCCGTCTCCATTGTGGACTCTTTCCGTTTTTTGGGCACCACCATCACCCAAGACCTCAAGTGGGAGTCGACCATCAGCTCCCTCATCAAGAAGGTCCAGCAGAGGATGTACTTCCTGCGGCAGCTGAGGAAACTCAAGGTGCCGACCGAGATGCTGGTGCAGTTTTACTCAAAGTTAATGATTATTTGCAAAAAAAATCAATATGTTGTCTTTGTAGCGTATTCAACTGAATATGGGTTGAAAATGATTTGCAAATCATTGTATTCCGTTTATATTTACATCTAACACAATTTCCCAACTCATATGGAAACGGGGTTTGTATTTTCTAAAGACAAGCTAAACTGTGGCGAAGCAAAGGATTTTGTCCACCGAATCCACCTCACCGATGATCGCCCTTTTAGACTCCCCTATCGCCGTGTCCCTCCAGCTCACTATTATAAGCTGAGAGAGGTGCTGTCTGAGATGGAGTTCAAGGGAATCATCCAGTCAGTGAGTATGCCTCACCCCTTGTCCTCGTCTGGAAGAAGTCAGGGGAGTTGAGGATCTGCACGGACTTCCGCTGGCTTAAAGCCAAGACCGTGAAAGATGCACACCCGCTACCGCACCAGGCTGTCTTGCCGCCCTTGGTGGAAATGCCTTTTTCAGTACTATGGATGTCACATCGGGGTTTTACAACGTCCCCCTCCATGAGTCTGACAGGCGGTATACGGCCTTCACAACACCCTTAGGCCTATATGAGTACAACAGACTTCCCCAGGGCTTGTGCAACAGCCCCGCATCCTTTATGCGGATGATGATCAGCATCTTTGGGGACTAGAACTTCTCCAGCCTCATCTGCTATTTGGATGACCTGCTCGTGGTTGCTCCATCCGAAGAGGAAGCCCTGAAGCGGCTGGAGAGTGTCTTCCTGCGTCTCAGAGCTTTACACGTTCAACATGTTTTTCACGTTCTACACGTCTACATGTTCTACACGTTCAACATGTTCTACACGTTCAACATATTCTACACTTTCTACAGCTTCAACATGTTCTACATGTTCTACACGTTCAAAATGTTCTAGACGTTCTACATGTTCTACATTTTCTACATTATCTACGCGTTCTACACATTCAACATATTCTACATGTTCAACCCATTCAACACGTTCTACATATTCTACACGTTTGACATGTTCTACACGCTCAACATGTTCTACACTTTCAACATATTCTACACGTTCAACACATTCAACATGTTCTACATGTTCTACATTTTCTACACATTCAACATGTCTACATGTTCTACACATTCAACATGTTCTACACATTCTACACGTTCAACATATTCTACACGTTCAACTTGTTCTACACGTTCATCGTGTTCTACATGTGTACACATTGAACATGTCCTACAGGGTCTACATGTTCAAGATGTTCTACACATTCAACATGTTCTACATGTTCAACATGGTCAACACGTGCAACATGTTCTACACGTTTAAGATATTCTACACGTGATACACGTTCTTCATGTTCTACACGCTCAACACGTTCAACTTATTCTACACGTTCTTCATGTTCTACACGTTCAACAAGTTTAACATTCTACACAGTCAACGTATTCCACACGTTCAACATATTCTACACGTTCTACACATTCTACACGTTCAACATGTTCTACACGTTCAACACGTTCTACACGGTCAAAATGTTCTAGACGTTCTACATGTTCTACATTTTCTACATTATCTACGCGTTCTACACATTCAACATATTCTACACATTCAACATGTTCAACATGTTCTACCCATTCAACATGTTGTACATGTTCTACACCTTCGACATTCTACACGTTCGACATGTTCTACACGTTCAACACATTCAACATGTTCTACATGTTCTACATTTTCTACACATTCAACATGTCTACATGTTCTACACATTCAACATGTTCTACACATTCTACACGTTCAACATATTCTACACGTTCAACTTGTTCTACACGTTCATCGTGTTCTACATGTGTACACATTGAACATGTCCTACAGGGTCTCCATGTTCAAGATGTTCTACACATTCAACATGTTCTACAAGTTCTACATGTTCAACATGGTCAACACGTGCAACATGTTCTACACGTTTAAGATATTCTACACGTGATACACGTTCTTCATGTTCTACAGGCTCAACACGTTCAACTTATTGTACACGTTCTTCATGTTCTACACGTTCAACAAGTTTAACATTCTACACATTCAACGTATTCCACACGTTCAACATATTCTACACGTTCTACACATTCTACACGTTCAACATGTTCTACACGTTTAACCTATTCTACATGTTCTACACCTTCAACATGCTCTACATGTTCTACACGTTCAACACGTTCTACACGGTCAAAATGTTCTAGACGTTCTACATGTTCTACATTTTCTACATTATCTACGCGTTCTACACATTCAACATATTCTACATGTTCTACATTTTCTACACATTCAACATGTCTACATGTTCTACACATTCAACATGTTCTACACATTCTACACGTTCAACATATTCTACACGTTCAACTTGTTCTACACGTTCATAGTGTTCTACATGTGTACACATTGAACATGTCCTACAGGGTCTCCATGTTCAAGATGTTCTACACATTCAACATGTTCTACAAGTTCTACATGTTCAACATGGTCAACACGTGCAACATGTTCTACACGTTTAAGATATTCTACACGTGATACACGTTCTTCATGTTCTACACGCTCTACACGTTCAACTTATTCTACATGTTCTTCATGTTCTACACGTTCAACAAGTTTAACATTCTACACATTCAACGTATTCCACACGTTCAACATATTCTACACGTTCTACACCTTCAACATGTTCTACACATTCTACACGTTCAACATGTTCTACACGTTCAACCTATTCTACACGTTCTACACCTTCAACATGTTCTACATGTTCTCCACGTTCAACACGTTCTACACGGTCAAAATGTTCTAGACGTGCTACATGTTCTACATTTCTACATTATCTACGCGTTCTACACATTCAACATATTCTACACGTTCAACATGTTCTACCCATTCAACACGTTCTACCCATTCAACATGTTGTACACGTTCTACACGTTCGACATTCTACACGTTCGACATGTTTTACACGTTCAACACATTCAACATGTTCTACATGTTCTACATTTTCTACACATTCAAAATGTCTAAATATTCTACACATTCAACATGTTCTACACGTTCAACATGTTCTACACGTTCAACATATTCAACACATTTTACACGTTCAACTTGTTCTACACGTTCATCGTGTTCTACATGTGTACACATTGAACATGTCCTACAGGTTCTCCATGTTCAAGATGTTCTACACGTTCAACATATTCTACACATTTTACACGTTCAGCTTGTTCAACACGTTCATCGTGTTCTACATGTGTACACATTGAACATGTCCGACAGGTTCTCCATGTTCAAGATGTTCTACACGTTCTACACGTTCAACATGGTCAACACGTGCAACATGTTCTACACGTTTAAGATATTCTACACGTGCTACACATTCAACATGTTCGACACCTTCTTCATGTTCTACACGCTCTACACGTTCAACTTATTCTACACGTTCTTCATGTTCTACACGTTCAACAAGTTTAACATTCTACACATTCAACGTATTCCACACGTTCAACATATTCAACACGTTCTACACCTTCAACATGTTCTACACATTCTACACGTTCAACATGTTCTACACGTTCTACACGTTCAACATGTTCTACATGTTCTACACGCTCAACATGTTCTACACGTTCAACATATTCTACATGTTCAACATGTTTTACACGTTCAACATTTTTTACATTTTTAACATTAACTACCCGTTCTACACATTCAACATATTCTACATGTTCGATATGTTCTAGACGTTCTACACGTTCAACATATTCTACATGTTCGATATGTTCTACACGTTTGATATGTTCTACACTTTTAACATGTTCTACACGTTCAACATGTTCTACACGTTAAACATAGGCTACACGTTCTACTTGTTCAACATGTTCTACACGTTCAACATGTTCTACACGTTCAACATGTTCTACACGTTCAACATGTTCTACACGTTCTACACGTTCAACAGGTTCTACACGTTCAACATGTTCCACACGTTCAACATATGCTACACGTTCTACACGTTCGACATATGCTACACATTCTACACGTTCAACATGTTCTACACATTCAACGTATGCTACACATTCTACACGTTCAACATGTTCTACACGTTCAACAGGTTCTACATGTTCTACATGTTCAACATATGCTACACGTTCAACATGTTCTACACGTTCAACATGTTCTACACGTTAAACATATGCTACACGTTCTACATGTTCAACATGTTGTACACTTTCAACATGTTCTACACGTTCAACATGTTCTACACGTTCAACATATGCTACACGTTCTACACGTTCAACAGGTTCTACACGTTCAACATATGCTACACGTTCTACACGTTCAACATGTTCTACACGTTCGACATATGCTACACGTTCAACATGTTCTACACATTCAACATATGCTACACGTTCTACACGTTCAACATGTTCTACACGTTCAACAGGTCCTACATGTTCAACATATGCTACACGTTCAACATGTTCTACACGTTCTACACGTTCAACATGTTCTACAGGTTCTACACGTGCTACACATTCAACACGTTCAACAAGTTTGACCTGTTTTGCACATTCTACATATACTACATGTTCTAAACATTCAACATATGCTACACGTTCTACACGTTCAACAGGTTCTACACGTTCAACATGTTCTACACGTTCAACATTTGCTGCACGTTCTACACGTTCAACATGTTCTATACTTTCGACATATGCTACACGTTCTACACGTTCAACATGTTCTACACATTCAACATATGCTACACGTTCTACATGTTCAACATGTTCTACATGTTTAACATGTTCTACATGTTCACATATGCTACACGTTCAACATGTTCTACACGTTCAACATGTGCTACGCGTTCTACACGTTCAACATGTTCCACACGTTTACAGGTTCTACACGTGCTACACATTCAACACGTTCAACAAGTTCGACCTGTTTTGCACATTCTACATATTCAACATGTGCTACACGTTCTACACATTCAACATATTCTACATGTTCTACATGGTCAACATATTCTACACGTTCAACATGTACTACACTTTCAACATATTCTACAAGTTCTACATGGTCAACATATTCTACACGTTCATCATGTCCTACATGTTCAACATGCTCCAGGCGTTCTACACGCTCTACATTTTGTACATGATCTACATTATCTACACATTCAACATGTTCTACACATTCAACATGTTATACACATTTAACATGTTCTAAACGTTCTACATGTTTAACATGTTCTACAGGTTCGATATGTTTTACATGTTTGATATCTTCTACACTTTCAACATGTTCTACACGTTCTACACATTCAACACGTTCAACAAGTTTCACCTGTTTTGCACATTCTACATATTCTACAGATTCTACACGTTCAACAAGTTCTACATATTTTACATGTTTAACATGTTCTCATGTTCTAGATGTTACACAACGTCTACAGGTTTTACACATTTAACACGTTCTACAAGTTCTACTTGTTTTACATGTTCTACATATTGTACACATTCTAGAGGTTCA
>NC_084567.2:15025000-15032500 GCF_033978685.3 Nerophis lumbriciformis | reverse complement strand
CCTCACTGAAAACGGGTCCGACTTACTGCCAGCAATGCGGACCAAGCTCTGACACTGATTATACAGGGATCGAACCGCCACAATAAGACAGTCCGTTACCCCATACTCTCTGAGCACTCCCCACAGGACTTCCCGGGGTACACGGTCGAATGTCTTCTCCAAGTCCACAAAGCACATGTAGACTGGTTGGGCAAACTCCCATGCACCCTCAAGGACCCTACCGAGAGTATAGAGCTGGTCCACAGTTCCACGACCAGGACGAAAACCACACTGTTCCTCCTGAATCCGAGGTTCGACTATCCGGCGTAGCCTCCTCTCCAGTACACCTGAATAGACCTTACCGGGAAGGCTGAGGAGTGTGATCCCACGATAGTTGGAACACACCCTCCGGTTCCCCTTCTTATAGAGGAGGAACCACCACCCCGGTCTGCCAATCCAGAGGTACCGCCCCCGATATCCACGTGATGTTGCAGAGTCTTGTCAACCAAGACAGCCCCACAACATCCAGAGCCTTAAGGAACTCCGGGCGGATCTCATCCATCCCCGGGGCCTTTCCACCGAGGAGCTTTTTAACTACCTCGGCAACCTCAGCCCCAGAAATAGGAGAGCCCACCATAGATTCCCCAGGCCCTGCTTCCTCATAGGAAGACGTGCTGGTAGGATTGAGGAGGTCTTCGAAGTATTCCCTCCACTGATCCACAACATCCGCAGTCGAGGTCAGCAGAACACCATCCTCACCATACACGGTGTTGACATTGCACTGCTTCCCCTTACTGAGGCGGCGGATGGTGGTCCAGAATCGCTTCGAAGCTGTCCGGAAGTCGTTTTCCATGGCTTCCCCGAACTCCTCCCATGTCCGAGTTTTTGCCTCCGCGACCGCTGAAGCCGCACATCGCTTGGCCTGTCGGTACCTGTCTGCTGCCTCCGGAGTCCTATGAGCCAAAAGAGCTCAATAGGACTCTTTCTTCAGCTTGACGGCATCCCTTACCGCTGACACCAGCGGGTTCTAGGATTACCGCCACGACAGGCACCAACCACCTTGCGGCCACAGCTCCGATCGGCCGCCTCAACAATAGAGGCACGGAACATCGTCCACTCGGACTCAATGTCCAGTGCCTCCCTCGTGACATGTTCAAACTTCTTCCGGAGGCGGGAATTGGAACTCTCTCTGACAGGAGACTCTGCTAGACGTTCCCAGAAGACCCTCACACTGCGTTTGGGCCTGCCAGGTCTGTCCGGCATCCTCCCCCACCATCGCAGCCAACTCACCACCAGATGGTGATCGGTAGAAAGCTCTGCCCTTCTCTTCACCCGAGTGTCCAAAACATGAGGCCGCAAATCCGATGACACAACTACAAAGTCGATCATGGAACTGCGGCCTAGGGTGTCTTGTTGCCAAGTGCACATATGGACACCCTTATGTTTGAACATGGTGTTTGTTATGGACAATCTGTGACGAGCACAAAAGTTCAATAACAAAACACCACTCGGGTTCAGATCCGGGCAGCCATTCTTCCCAATCACTCCTCTCCAGGTTTCACTGTCGTTGCCAACATGAGCGTTGCAGTCCCCCAGTGGGACAAGGGAATTACCCGGGGGAGCTCTTTCCAGTACTCCCTCGAGTGTAGACGGAGGGAAGCTACCTTCTCGTCCACTGGGTTGAACTCCAACGTGCAGGCTTTGAGCCGGGGGGCAACAAGAATTGCTACCCCAGCCCGTCGCCTCACACTGAGTGCAACGCCAGTGTGGA
Source organism: Nerophis lumbriciformis (assembly GCF_033978685.3). Classification (NCBI taxonomy): domain Eukaryota; kingdom Metazoa; phylum Chordata; class Actinopteri; order Syngnathiformes; family Syngnathidae; genus Nerophis; species Nerophis lumbriciformis. The sequence continues at coordinate 15,030,750 of NC_084567.2, read as the reverse complement.
AGAGAGTCCAGCCCCTCTCGAGAAAACTGGTTCCAGAGCTCTTGCTGTGCGTCGAAGAGAGTCCGAATATATCCAGCCGGAATTTCTCCACCTCGCGCACTAGCTCAGGCTCCTCCCCCTCCAGCGAGGTGACATTCCATGTCCCAAGAGCTAGCTTATGTAGCCGAGGATCGGACCGCCAAGTGCCCTGTCTTTGGCTGCCGCCCAGCTCACAACGCACCAGACCTCTATGACCCCTCCCAAGAGTGGTGAGCCCATTGGAGGGGGGACCCATGTTGCCTCTTCGGGCACAAGGCGCTCGCCATCGTGCCCCAACTCCGGGCCTGGTTTCAGAGGGGGGCCCCGGTGACCCGTGTCCGGGCGAGGGAAATCGGAGTCTCGGTTTTTGCATTTCCATCGAGGTCTTCGAGCTGCCCTTTGTCTGAACCCTCACCTAGGACCTGTTTGTCTTGGGAGACCCTACCAGGGGACATGGAAGCCCCCGGACAACATAGCTCATACACGCACACACACACACACACACACACACACACACACACACACACACACACACACACACACACACACACACATACATATACATACATACATATATACTGTATATATATGACTTGTGTTTAACACTTTAATGACTGAGACCCTTTTGGGTTCCCGGGAACTTTAACGTTCACCATAATTGAGTGGAGCCCTGAAGGTTACAAAAAATATTTAATTGGTTTAAAAAAATTAAAAATATCAAAATGGCCGCCGCTTGTTTTAATTCTTCAGCGTGCGGCCCTCAGTGGAAAAAGTTTGGAGCCCCCCTGTCCTGCGCAAACATTTACTCCATACACACATTTGTGTTTTCGTCTTTAAAACTGAGCTTTTGTGACACACTTGGCAAACCTTAATGAACGACCAGATATTCCGATATTATAGACGTCACGTCAAACTTGTGTCGGTAAAAACTAACTGGTTCTTAGAAGTCCTTTCATACGCTGATTGGAAACGCTTTTAATCAGGAGCGTCCCGATACAACTTTCTCCACTTTCCATACGACACCAACATTGGAGCCTTACGTGTAGACTGATATCGATATGATACGATATCATCAGGAATCCTACATACTTTGTCAAACAGAACAAAGGCAGCTATGAAAAACACTAACTTATTTATAATTAACCGCCTGGAATGGACGTAAGTTGTAGCGGAGTTATGTACTTAGTAGTAAGCTGAATGATGCAGACACGTTTGTTACTGGGTTATGGAGTTTTACTACAAAAGCTTTTTTGTCACTCAATTTATGCAACTGAATTTTTTTTTTTTTTTTACTTTTTTTTTTTTTTTTACATCAAACTATGCTGACAATTTCTTCGAAAAAAAACATCAGTGTTTGAAAATTCACTTCATAAAACATTCGGTGTGAAAAAAATCAATATTTTTTTAAATTTCAGTGTGTGAAAATTCAGTTTCTTAAAATTCAGTGTAAAAATAATTAAATGCAGAAAAATTTGCTGCATCAAATCACCAAACTTTTGGTAAATTAAGAACCGTGTCACGTGACTTCAAACATGTCACCTCATTGGCTGCTTCTGAGACAAGATTAATTGCTTCAGCCTTCATTTACCAGAAGTGGGTTTTGTTTTTGAAGCAGCACATTTCTTAGGCAAAATTTTTATAACATTATTTTTTTTACACTGAATTTTTAAACAAAACATTTTTTTTATTTTTTATTTTTAAACAATTTTTATACAATTATTTTTTACACACTGAATTTTTATGCAACTATTTTTATTAAAATAAATGATTAAACACTGAATTTTCATACAATGGTTTTTCAAACAATTAATTATTAAACGCTGAATTTTTATACATTTATTTTTTTATACACTGAATGTTTAAATAAGTAGGTTTGATACAATATTTTTCATGCAATGAATTATTAAACACTGAATTTTTATACAATATTTTTTATATACTACATTTTTTAAACAATTGATTTTATACACTGAATTTTTAAACATTGAAGTTTTAATTTTTTTTTTTCAACTGAATTCTTGTACATTTATTTTGTATACAATTAATTTTTATGTAATTAACACTGAATTTTTGTACAATTAATTTTTAAACACATACATTTTAATACAATTAATTTTTATACACTGATTTTTTTATACAGTTAATTTTTAAACACATTGATTTTGCTAACAAATGTTTTGTCAATAAATTATCAGAATAAATCATTTTTCTAAAATTCAGTTCACAAAATTCTAACGCAAAACATTTAGTTCCATAAATTCAGTGTCAAAAAACAACAACTTTTGCAATATATGCTCAAATTGGATATTTTCTAATCTGCCTTGGAGACTTTTTATTGTTCAAGAATTATTACCTATGTCTAGCTTGTGTGCTATTGTGTGCATAGCTGTTGTGTAGCTGCTAGTAGCCTATATAGCCTGCCATGTTTATATTTTTGACTAAAATATAAGAAACTTTGTCCTTGTTGGAGGACATTTTTAATTGTTAGAAGGTCAACACAGTTCATAAAGAAGCCTTTCCATATTCAAAATAAAACCAAACATCGTATTTTCTTTGGCGGTTCGACTTTGCACATGTTCTGTCGTCCTCCTTTCTGCAAACTAAATACGGCACCATTTCAACGCGTTAATGCAGTCATTGTCCAGTGCGATACAGGTCATGATGATGCATCGTAGTATCACTTCAGTTTGCTGCTCACGTGATAACGCCGCTCGTTAATCTGAGAGTCTTCAGCCCCAAAAGCTGCCTGACGGGAATTAAGACAAGATTTGAGATTTTTGTGTCACGACACCCTTGAGTTTGTGGCCCACCCGGGCAGAGTGGGAGGAAGGACTTCATTTCACACAATAAATAACAGTACACAACATGACACGGCACTACACTAACATGAAAGAACTCCACACAACATGAAATAACACCACACAACATGAAATGACACTAGACAACAACACAACTATAACACAACACAACATTAACTCGACCAACACAACATTAAATAACATGAAAATAACACAACACAAGATCAAATACCATTAAATAAGACAACACAACATTCAATTACATTAAACAGCACATTAAATAACACAACATTAATTGCTATTAAATAACACAACACAACATTAAATAACATTAAATACTATCAAATAACACAACATTAAATATTGTTAAATATCACAACACATTAAATAACACATTTGATGTCATTAAACAACACAACATTAAATACTATTAAATAACACACCACAGCATTAAACAACATTAAATACCATTTAATAACAACACCACATTAAATGACATTAAATAACACATATTAAACTATTAAATAACACAACATTAAACAACACAAAATTAAACACCATTAAATAACACAACACCACATTAAATTACATTAAAAAAATACAAAATGAAATACTATTGAATAACACAATACAACATTAAATAACACAACACAACATTAAATACCATTAAATAACACAACACAACACAAGGGAACAATCATGTATGTGTGAGTAACAAAGGGAGTGGTGGTGGTCCCCACCAAGTAAAAAATGTCCCCAGCAAGTAGAATTAGGTCCCCACCAAGGTAAAAGTGGTCTCCACCAAGGTAGAAGTGGTCCCCACCAAGTAAAAAGTGGTCCCCACGAAGTAAAAAGTGGTCCCCACCAAGTAAAAAGTGGTCCCCACCAAGTAAAAAGTGGTCCCCACCAAGTAAAAAGTAGTCCCCACCAGGGTAAAAGTGGTCCCCACCAAGTAAAAAGTGGTCCCCACCATGGCAAAAGTGGTGCCCACCAAGCAAAAAGTGGTCCCCAGCAAGGTAAAAGTGTCCCCACCAAAGTAAAAAAAAAAATGCCACCAAGTAAAACTGTCACCACCAAGTAAAAAATGGTCCCCACCAAGTAAAAGTGGTCTCCACCAAGTAAAAGTTGTCCCCACCAGGTAAAGAATTGTCCCCACCAAGTACAAATTTCCCCCACCAAGTAAAAATTGTCCCCACCATGGTAGAAGTGGTCCCCACCAAGGTAAAAGTGGTCCCCACCAAGGTAAAAGTGGTCTCCACCAAGTAAAAAATTGTCCCCACCAAGTAAAAAGTGGTCCCCACCAAGTAAAAAGTAAAACCCACCAAGGTAAAAGTGGGCCCCAGCAAGTAAAAAGTGGTCCCCAGCAAGGTAAAAGTAATCCCCACCAAGTACAATTGTCCCCACTAAGTAAAAAGTGGTCCCCAGCAAGGTAAAAGTGTTCCCAACCAAGGTAAAAGTGGTCCCCATTTGTAAAAAGTGGTCCCCACCAAATAAAAATCTCCTCACTAAGGTAAAAGTGGTCCTCACCAAGGTAAAAGTGTTCCCCACCAAGTAAAAAAGTGTCCCCACCAAGTAAAACATTGTCCCCAGCAAGTAAAAAGTGGTCCCCAGCAAGGTAAAAGTGGTCTTCACATACTTGCCAAACCTCCCGGATTTTCCGGGAGACTCCCGAAATTCAGGGCCTCTCTCGAAAACCTCCCGGGACAAATATTCTCCCGAAAATCTCCCGAAATTCAAGCAGAGCTGGAAGCCACGCCCCCTCCAGCTCCATGCGGACCTGAGTGAGGACAGCCTGTTTTCACGTCCGCTTTCCCACAATATAAACAGCGTGCCTGCCCAATGACGTTATAACTGTAGAATGATGGAGGGCGAGTTCTTGGTTTCTTATGTGGGTTTATTGTTAGGCAGTTTCATTAACGTCCTCCCAACAACACACAACAACAGCAGTCACGTTTTCGTCTACCGTAAAGCCGTTCGTCTGCCGTAAACAGCAATGTTGTGACACTCTTAAACAGGACAATACTGCAATCTACTGTACATGCATATGTGACAATAACATCTACGGCTTTTAGAGAGTGCAGTGCACAACTGTGCACACAACAAGGAGACGAAGCAAAAGAACGAGGAAGATACAGCCATGGCGACGCCGACAACGAGTAAGATGAAGAAATACACTTGTAAGTTCCAAGCCGCAGCTGCGATTGGACCTGGATAGTCTCCGGGAAGAAGTAGTGGACTACCAAGTGCTTGGCAGTGAAGAGTTTCCTCAGGAAGCAAAGATTGACCGGTTTTGGGCCATGCTAGGGAGAGATGGAAGATTCCAGACTCTGGTGCATTTGATTAAAGCACTTTTGTGCGTGCCACACAGCAATGCATCATCAGAGAGGGTGTTCAGCATGGTTAGAAAAAAAGTGACAGAGAATAGAACAAGGATGGACAATTCAACCCTTAACTCAACAATGAGTAGATGAGTGTTATGTGTGTGTATATGTGTAAATAAATGAACACTGAAATGTAAGTATTTATTTTATATATATAGGAAATACTTGACTTGGTGAATTCTAGCTGTAAATATACTTCTCCCCTCTTAACCACGCCCCCAACCACGCCCCCGCCCCACGCCCCCCCCTCCCGAAATCGAAGATCTCAAGGTTGGCAAGTATGGGTCTTCACCAAGGTAAAAGTGGTCCCCACCAAGGTAAAAGCGGTCCCCAGCAAGTAAAAAGTGGTCCCCACTGTTATGATCCGCTGCCCGGATCATATTTCTGTTTGGGTTTTCGGGTCACGTGTGTTTTCTGTTAGTCTTGGACTCATTTTGTTCCTGTCTGTGCACCTTTGAGTTGGTTACCATAGTTACATATTAATTCCACCTGCCGCTTGTGTTTCTGACGCGCACCTGTTGTAATCACTGACATTATTTAAGCCTGCCTTTTC
>NC_084567.2:14890000-15017500 GCF_033978685.3 Nerophis lumbriciformis | reverse complement strand
CACACTGCAGGACTGCTTGTATCGCACATGATATCACACGCAAGTAAACACGCTGGAGGACTGCTTGTATCGTTCATGATATCACACGCAAGTAAACACTCTGCAGGACTGCTTGTATTGCCCGTGATATCACACAAGTAAAAATGCTGCAGGTCTACTTGTATCACACATGATATCACACACACAAGTAAACACTCTGCAGGACTGCCTGTATTGCACATGATATCACACACACAAGTAAACACTGCAGTACTGCATGTATCAAACATGACATCATACACAAGTAAACACACTGCAGTACTGCATGTATCAAACATGATATCATACACAAGTAAACACACTGCAGGACTGCTTGCATCGCACATGATATCACACACAAGTAAAAATGCTGCAGTTCTACTTGTATCACACATGATATCATACACAAGTAAACACGCTGGAGGACTGTTTGTATCGCACATTATATCACACAAGTAAACACACTGGAGGACTGTTTGTATCGCACATAATATCACAGACAAGTAAACACGCTGCAGGACTGCTTGTATCGCACATGATGTCACACACAAGTAAACACGCTGGAGGACTGTTGTATCGCACATGATATCACAGACAAGTAAACACGCTGCAGGGCTGCTTGTATCGCAAATTATATCACATACAAGTAAACATGCTGGAGGACTGTTGTATCGCACATGATATCACAGACAAGTAAACAAGCTGCAGGGCTGCTTGTATCGCTCATAATATCACACAGAAGTAAACACTCTGCAGGACTGCTTGTATCGCACATGATATCACACAGAAGTAAACACTCTGCAAGACGGCTCATATATCACATTTTACATGTAAGAACATATCACATACTTGTTTTTTGCTGATACTAGACTGATATCAATATCACATGGGGACTAGTGTGTCTGGATGAGGTCAAGTAAACACGCTGCAGGACTGCTTGTATCGCACATGATATCACACAGAAGTAAACACTCTGCAGGACTGCTCGTATATCACACATTTACATGGAAGTACTTGTTTTTTGTTGATACTAGACTGATATCAATATCAGATGGGGACTAGTGTGTCTGGATGAGGTCTACGTCTACTCATACTGTATCGCAGGCATAGGAACAAACACATTTACACATTTTAAACCAGCCTGCCGGACTTCCACGGGACTTCATTCAAACGTGAAAAACAGGATTAGTAAATCTGTTACCCTACGGCCACAACTTGCAGCCATTAAAATACGTACAACAGAACCTGGAACTTCATGTGTCATGGCGGTGATCGTGTCACAGCAGACTCGTGTCAGAGTTGCTTGGATTTTCTCCCACAAAAAAAACAAAAAACGTACGCAAGTAAAACATGGGACGTGTTCCAGTGTCCGCACGCACAAATCCACGCAGTCTGAAACATCAAAATCAACTTTATATGCAAACGCGACTTGCACCACAAAGTCGGGACATTCCTCCACCGTCTCCGGTGCCATTGTTGTTTAGAACACGGGCGTCCAAACTTCCAATTGGCCCGCCTGACGGAACCAGTTCGATAAGCAATTTGGCCCGCAGCGGTGTTCTCAGATCATACACAAATACCCAGAGGCCTAATAGTTGCCATTTTGTCGCCATCCATTGGCCGACGAGAGCTACAGAACCATTAATAGTGCTTGCAAGGACATTTAGTTTGAGATCCCAATCCAAACAACCTCCCCTAGTCATGGTGCAAGAAAAAAAAAAAAAGAAAAAAAATCAACCAGCACATGACGTCAAGACACATGGTCACACACAACACAACCTGCTCACTGAACAAACTTTGTGGGTATTATAAAAAAAAAAGTCCAATCAACATAAATATATAAAATAAAATAAAATTACACCCATTTAAATCCATCACAATGCATGATGGGAAACATGCAAAACCCTTTCTCCCTCACATATCCATGTTTGGCACATTTTAGCTGCTTGATATTTCTGATTGATGACAAAACTTTAAGGAGGTCGTCACGGAAGTAAACAAGGTAGGAGTCAAACTTTCACATTCTCTTATTATCCAACTATAATAATTATTAATTATATATTCATTATATTATTATAATAATAATATGTCCTTTATATACATATATGTGTGTTTGTACATATACAGTGTATGTATGTATGTATATGTTTATATATAAAAGATAAGGTACCACTGATAATAATGTTTGAAACATGCCACAATTTTTTTTAAATGTTTTAAACAAATTTGAAATGCTTACATTTTTTTTTAAATGACTTAAATACACACTTATCTGCTAGCCAGTCTCCTTAGGTAATAATCATCACCTCCATTGTTTGATTAAAATGTTTGAAATGCTTAACATGCTAATAATTTTTTTTATATATTTAAAAAATGTTAGAAATTCTTAAAATGTTTTAAAATGCATAAAATGTTGAACGTGTTTGAAATACACAGTTAAATTAAGGGTGCACAAACGACACTTAAATCGACACTTTAAAAAGAATAAATATGAATGAGTTTTTGGCTTGTAAAATAGCATATTGAGCATCCTTATTTAAAAATAATTGTTAGAAATAACAAGTCCATTGTTCGAAATGATTACAATATTTTAAAATGTTTTAAACATTTAAAACACTTCAAACATTTTAAATGCTTAAAACGTTTAAAATGTTTTAAAATGCATAACATTTTTTTAAAATGTTTAAAATACACGGTTAGGGGTGAGCTGCTCCCCTTAGTTAATAATCATCACCTCCATTGTTAGATTAAAATGTTTGAAATCCTTAACATGCAAAAAAAAAAAAAAAAAAATGTTTAACACATGTTTGAAATACACAGTTAGCTGCTAGCCAGTCTCCTTAGGTATTAATCATCACCTCCATTGCCTGATTAAAATATTTGAAATGCTTAACATGGTAAAAAAAATTTAAAGCTTTAAAAAATGTTTGAAATGCTTAAAATATTTTCAAATGCATAAAATGTTTAAAATGTTTGAAATACACAGTTCGCTGTGAGCCAGTCTCCTTAAGTAATAATCATCATCTTCAATGGTTGAAATGATTAAAATGTTTATGTGTGTTAATTTATTTTAAAAAAAATTATAAAATGTTTTAAAATATTTTAAATACAGTTAGCTGCTAGCCAGTCACCTTAGGTAATAATCATAACCTCCATTGTTTGATTAAAATATTTGAAATGCTTAACATGCTAAAAAAAAATTAAATGTTTAAAACATCTTTGAAATGCTTAAAAGTTTTAATATGCATAAAATGTTTAAAATGTTTGAAATACACAGTTAGCCGCTAGCCAGTCTCCTTAGGCAATACTCTTCATCTTCAATGGATGAAATGATTAAAATGTTTATTCATGTTCATTTATGTTTAAAAATGCATAAAATGTTTAACATGTTTTAAAATGTTTGAAATACACAGTTAGCTGCTAGCCAGTCGCCTTGGATAATAATCATCACCTCAATTGATTCAAATCTTTGAAATGCTTAACATGCTAAAAAAAATTAAATGTTTAAAACATCTTTGAAATGCTTAAATTTTTTAAAAATGTTTCAAATGCTGCGATGAGGTGGCGACTTGTCCAGGGTGTACCCCGCCTTCCGCCCGATTGTAGCTGAGATAGGCTCCAGCGCCCCCCGCGACCCCAAAAAGGGAATAAGCGGTAGAAAATGGATGGATGGATGTTTCAAATGTTTGAAATACAAAGTTAGCCTCTAGCCAGTCTCCTTAGGTAATACTCTTCATCTTCAATGGATGAAATGATTAAAATGTTTATGTTCATTTATTTAAAAAAATGCATAACATGTTTAACATGTTTTAAAATGTTTGAAATACACAGTTAGCTGCTAGCCAGTCGCCTTAGATAATAATCATCAGCTCCATTGTTTGATTAAAATCTTTGAAATGCTTAATATGCTAAAACAAATGAAATGTTTAAAACATCTTGGAAATGCTTAAAATGTTTTAAAATGCATAAAATGTTTAAAAGATTTGAAATACAAAGTTAGCCTCTAGCCAGTCTCCTTAGGTAATACTCTTCATCTTCAATGGATGAAATGATTGAAATGTTTATGTTCATTTATGTTTAAAAATGCATAAAATGTTTCAAATGTTTTAACATGTTTGAAATACACAGTTAGCTGCGCCAGTCGCCTTAGATAATAATCATCACCTCCATTGACTAAAATCTTTGAAATGCTTAACATGCTAAAAAAAAAAAAAATGTTTAAAACACCTTCAAATGTTTTAAATTGCATAAAATGTTTGAAATACAGAGTTAGCCGCTAGCAAGTCTCCTTAGGTAATAACAATCATCTTTAATGGATAAAATGATTAAAATGTTTGTTTATATTCATTTATTTAAAAAAATGCATAACATGTTTTAAAATGTTTGTAATACACAGTTAACTGCTAGCCAGTCACCTTAGATAATAATCATCACCTCCATTGATTAAAATCTTTGATATGCTTAACATGCTAAAAAAAATGAAAATGTTTAAAACATCTTTGAAATGCTTAAAATGTTTTAAAATGCATAAAATGTCTAAAATGTTTAAAATACAAAGTTAGCTGCTAGTCAGTATCCTTAGGTAATCTTCATCTTCAATGGATGAAATGATTGAAATGTTTATTTACTGTATGTTCATTTATGTTTAAAAATGCATAAAATGTTTAAAATGTTTTAACATGTTTGAAATACACAGTGAGCTGCTAGCCAGTTGCCTTAGGTAACAATCATCACCTCCATTGTTTGATTGAAATCTTTGAAATGCAGAACATGCAAAAAACAAAAGAAATGTCTAAAAAGTCTTTGAAATGCTTAAGGGGGGAACATTATCACCAGACCTATGTAAGCATCAATATATACCTTGGTGTTGCAGAAAAAAGACCATATATTTTTTTAACCGATTTCCGAACTCTAAATAGGTGAATTTTGGCGAATTAAACGCCTTTCTATTATTCGCTCTCGGAGCGATGACGTCACAACGTAACGTCACATCGGGAAGCAATCCGCCATTTCCTCAAACACATTACAAACACCGAATCAAATCAGCTCTGTTATTTTCCGTTTTTTCGACTGTTTTCCGTACCTTGGAGACATCATGCCTCGTCGGTGTGTTGTCGGAGGGTGTAACAACACGAACAGGGACGGATTCAAGTTGCACCAGTGGCCCAAAGATGCGAAAGTGGCAAGAAATTGGACGAATATTGTTCAAAATACGAGGCTGTGGGGAAAGCCGACGAAAATGGTCAGTCGTTTGTTCCGCACACTTTACCGACGAAAGCTATGCTACGACAGAGATGGCAAGAATGTGTGGATATCCTGCGACACTCAAAGCAGATGCATTTCCAACGATAAAGTCAAAGAAATCTGCCGCCAGACCCCCATTGAATCTGCCGGAGTGTGTGAGCTATTCAGGGACAAAAGGACCTCGGTAGCACAGCAAGCAATGGCGGCAGTTTGTTCCCGCAGACGAGCGAGCTAAACCCCCTGGATATCGTGGCTCACACCGCTTCTACCGTCCCTTATGCCACCGAAGATGATCAAGAGAAGAATATCGACCATAGCTTCCCTGGCCTGCTGACATCAACTCCAAAACTGGACAGATCAGCTTTCAGGAAAAGAGAGCGGATGAGGGTATGTCTACAGAATATATTCATTGATGAAAACTTTATTCATTACTCGCGATTTTACGTAAATTATTATACATAAACTGTGTTTACCAATAATTTAGCTTAAAAACATTACAACACTTTAAAACAAACACATACCAATCGTTGGTTAGAAGGCGATCGCCGAATTCGTCCTCGCTTTCTCCCGTGTCGCTGGCTGTCGTGTCGTTTGTCGGTTTCGCTTGCATACGGTTCAAACCGATATGGCTCAATAGCTTCAGTTTCTTCTTCAATTTCACTTAAGCAGCTGAAATCTGAGTCTGAATCCGAGCTAATGTCGCTATACCTTGCTGGCCATGTTTGTTTGTATTGGCATCACTATGTGACGTCACAGGAAAATGGACGGGTGTATATAACGATGGTTAAAATCAGGCACTTTGAAGCTCTTTTTAGGGATATTGCGTGATGGGTAAAATTTTGAAAAAAACTTCGAAAAATAAAATAAGCCACTGGGAACTGATTTTTAATGGTTTTAACCCTTCTGAAATTGTGATAATGTTCCCCTTTAAAATGTTTTAAAATGCATAAAATGTTTCAAATGTTTGAAATACAAAGTTAGCCGCTAGCCAGTCTCCGTAGGTAATAACCATCATCTTCAATGGATGAAATGATTAAAATGTTTGTTTATATTCATTTATTTAGAAAAATTCATAACATGTTTTAAAATGTTAGAAATACACAGTTAGCTGCTAGCCAGTCGCCTTAGATAATAATCATCAGCTCCATTGTTTGATTAAAATCTTTGAAATGCTTAACATGCTAAAAACAAATGAAATGTTTAAAACATCTTTGAAATTCTTAAAATGTTCTAAAATGCACAAAATGTTTAGAATACAAAGTTAGCCGTTAGCCAGTCTCCTTAGGTAATAATCATCACCTTCATTGTATGAAATGATTAATATATTTTTAAAACATTTAAATATTTAAAATGCTTAAAATTATTAATATACTTTATAAGTTTGAAATGTCATATTTGCACACTTTGTCAAATTCACCTTTGACTCTTTCTTACCTTTAAGTGTGCACGAATGACACTTAAATAGGAATAAATACGAATGAGTAAAATAACATTAAAAAAAATTTATTGTAGGCAGCAAAACGAAAGGTTTTATCTCGCAGATCCACAAAGAAGTTTGACGTTGCGAGCCAACAAAGGCAGCGAAGAAGCAAACGTGTCCAAGACTGCGCTCGCTCCTCCTAAAGCTCCACTTGTCTTCCTTTCATGTCCGACACACAAACGGCGTCCCAGTGACCCACATGTCTCGTCCTACTTTCACAAAGAATCCACGTGCGTCTGCAGCGTAAAGCACGCCATCAAAGCCCCTCTTAGCTTCAACACATTCCTGCTATTGTTGTCCTGTCAACTGACATCTTTATTGCACCCAATAAGAATCACCCAATACATCTGGCAGACCAGCTCCTAAAAAGAAGACTGTAGACCTGCGCAAGACTTGGTGGGAAAGAGAGCACTATTACTGCGACGAGTGACGAATGATTGTGGTAATTCGTCGTTGTTTTTCTTCTCATCACATTTTCTTTGGATAAAAACCGAGCCAAAGGGACAAGCGGTAGAAAACGATCTAAAAAAAAGGGATGCGATTCGCGAACGCCGATTAATGCCTCCCAACGCCGATCCTCTCAGGCGGATACTTTATTTCTTTTTGGTCCTCCAGCTGAAATGTTTAAAATGCTTAAAATGCATTAAATGTTTTAAGAATGCCTAACATGTTTAAAGTGGTGTAAATGTTTGAAATACACTGTTAGCTGCTATCCCCTGCCCCTGGGTAATAATCATCACCTCCATTGTTTGAAATGATTAAAATGTTTGAAATGCTTAAAATGTTAAAAAAAATATATTTGATGTGCTTAAAATGTTTGAAATGTGTTATAACGCACCAAGACAAGCGGTAAAAAATGGATGCATGTTTAAAGTGGTTCAAAAATGTTTGAAATGTTTTATTGTGTACAAAATGTTTAAAGTGGTTCAAAATGTTTGAAATACACAGTTAGCTGCTAGCCGCTCTCCCTGAGAAATGTTCATCACCTCCATTGTTTGAAATGATTAAAATGTTTTAAAATGTTTGAAATGATTAAAATGTTAAAACAATCTTTGATGTGCTTAAAATGTTTTATAATGCACCAAATGTTTAAAGTGGTTCAAAATGTTTGAAATACAGTTAGCTGCAAGACCTTGCCCTTAGGTAATAATCATCACCTCCATTGTTTGAAATGATTACAAAGTTTAAATAAATCTTTGTTATGATTAAAATGTTTGAAATGTTTTATAATGCACAAAATGTTAAAAGTGGTTCAAATTGTTGAAAATACACAGTTAGCTGCTAGTCGCTCTCCCTAAGGAATAATCATCACCTCCATTGTTTGAAATGATTAAAATGTTTTAAAATGTTTGAAATGCTTAAAATGTTTAAAAAATCTTTGATATGCTTAAAATGTTTGAAATGTTTTATAATGCACAAATTGTTTAAAGTGGTTCAACATGTTTGAAATACACAGTTAGCTGCTAGCCCTTGCCCTTAGGTAATAATCATCACCTCCATTGTTTGAAATGATTACAAAGTTTAAATAAATCTTTGTTATGATTAAAATGTTTGAAATGTTTTATAATGCACAAAATGTTAAAAGTGGTTCAAATTGTTGAAAATACACAGTTAGCTGCTAGTCGCTCTCCCTAAGGAATAATCATCACCTCCATTGTTTGAAATGATTAAAATGTTTTAAAATGTTTGAAATGCTTAAAATGTTTAAAAAATCTTTGATATGCTTAAAATGTTTGAAATGTTTTATAATGCACAAATTGTTTAAAGTGGTTCAACATGTTTGAAATACACAGTTAGCTGCTAGCCCTTGCCCTTAGGTAATAATCATCACCTCCATTGTTTGAAATGATTACAATGTTCAAAAATGTTTGAAATTATTAAAAAGTTTAAATAAATCTTTGTTATGATTAAAATGTTTGAAATGTTTTATAATGCACAAAATGTTAAAAGTGGTTCAAATTGTTGAAAATACACAGTTGACTCTCCCTAAGAAAAAATCATCACCTCCATTGTTTGAAATGATTAAAATGTTTTAAAATGTTTGAAATCAATCAATCAATCAATGTTTATTTATATAGCCCTGAATCACAAGTATCTCAAAGGGCTGCACAAGCCACAACGACATCCTCGGTACAAAGCCCACATAAGGGCAAGGAAAAACTCACCCCAGTGGGACGTCGATGTGAATGACTATGAGAAACCTTGGAGAGGACCGCAAATGTGGGTAACCTCCCCCCCCCTAGGGGAGACCGAAAGCAATGGATGTCGAGTGGGTCTGACATAATATTGTGAGAGTCCAGTCCATAGTGGATCCAACATAATAGTAAGAGTCCAGTCCATAGTGGGGCCAGCAGGACACCATCCCGAGCGGAGACGGGTCAGCAGCGCAGAGATGTTCCCAGCCAATGCACAGGCGAGCGGTCCACCCCGGGTCCCGACTCTGGACAGCCAGCACTTCATCCATGGCCACCGGACCTGTGCCCCCCCCCCTCCACAAGGAATAGGGGAGCAGAGGAGAAAAGAAAAGAAACGGCAGATCAACTGGTCTAACAGGGGGGCTATTTAAAGACTAGATTATACAAATGAGTTTTAAGATGGGACTTAAATGCTTCTACTGAGGTAGCATCTCTAACTGTTACCGGGAGGGCATTCCATAGTACTGGAGCCCGAATAGAAAACGCTCTATAGCCCGCAGACTTTTTTTGGGCTCTGGGAATCACTAATAAGCCGGAGTTCTTTGAACGCAAATTTCTTGCCGGGACATATGGTACAATGCAATCGACAAGATAGGACGGAGCTAGACCGTGTAGTATTTTATACGTAAGTAGTAAAACCTTAAAGTCACATCTTAAGTGCACAGGAAGCCAGTGCAGGTGAGCCAGTATAGGCTTAATATGATCAAACTTTCTTGTTCTTGTCAAAAGTCTAGCAGCCGCATTTTGTACCAATTGTAGTCTTTTAATGCTAGACATAGGGAGACCCGAAAATAATACGTTACAGTAGTCGAGACGAGACGTAACGAACGCATGAATAATGATCTCAGCGTCGCTAGTGGATAAAATAGAACTAATTTTAGCGATATTACGGAGATGATAGAAGGCCGTTTTAGTAACACTCTTAATGTGTGACTCAAAGGAGAGAGTTGGGTCGAAGATAATACCCAGATTCTTTACTGATTCGCCTTGTGTAATTGTTTGGTTGTCAAATGTTAAGGTGGTATTATTAAATAAATGTCAGTGTTTAGCAGGACCGATAATCAGCATTTCCGTTTTCTTGGCGTTGAGCTGCAAGAAGTTAGCGGACATCCATTGTTTAATTTCATTAAGACACGCCTCCAGCTGATTACAATCCGTCGTGTTGGTCAGCTTTAGGGGCATGTAGAGTTGGGTGTCATCAGCATAACAATGAAAGCTAACACTGTATTTGCGTATGATGTCGCCTAGCGGCAGCATGTAAATACTAAAGAGTGCAGGGCCAAGAACCGAACCCTGAGGAACTCCGCACGTTACCTTAACATAGTCCGAGGTCACATTATTATGGGAGACGCATTGCATCCTGTCCGTAAGATAAGAGTTAAACCACGACAAAGCTAAGTCTGACATACCAATACGTGTTTTGATACGCTCTAATAAAATATTATGATCGACGGTATCGAAAGCAGCGCTAAGATCAAGAAGCAGCAACATAGATGACGCATCAGAATCCATCGTTAGCAGTGCTAACGATGGACGAAATGCTTAAAATGTTTAAAAAATCTTTGATATGATTAAAATGTTTGAAATATTTTATAATGTACAAAATGTTAAAAGTGGTTCAAAATGTTTGAAATACACAGTTAGCTGCTAGCCCTTGCCCTTAGGTAATAATCATCACCTCCATTGTTTGAAATGATTACAATGTTTAAGGTTTGAAATGATTAAAATGTTTAAAAAATCTTTGATATGCTTAAAATGTTTGAAAAGTTTTGTATTGCACAAAATGTTTAAAGTGGTTCAACATGTTTGAAATACAGCTAGCTGCTAGCAGCTATCCCTAAGGAATAATCATCACCTCTATTGTTTGAAATGATTAAAATGTTTAAAAAAATCTTTGATATGCTTAAAATGTTTGAAATGTTTTATAATGTACAAAATGTTAAAAGTGGTTCAAAATGTTTAAAATACAGTTAGCTGCTAGCCGCTCTCCCTAAGGAATAATCATCACCTCCATTGTTTGAAATGATTAAAATGTTTTAAAATGTTTAAAATGTTTAAAAAATCTTTGATATGCTTAAAATGTTTGAAATGTTTTATAATGCACAAATTGTTTAAAGTGGTTCAACATGTTTGAAATACACAGTTAGCTGCTAGCCGCTCTCCCTAAGGACTAATCATCACCTCCATTGTTTGAAATGATTACAATGTTCAAAAATGTTTGAAATTATTAAAAAGTTTAAATAAATCTTTGTTATGAATAAAATGTTTGAAATGTTTAATAAAGCACAACATGTTAAAAGTGGTTCAAATTGTTGAAAATACACAGTTAGCTGTCCCTAAGTAATAATCATCACCTCCATTGTTTGAAATTATTAAAATGTTTTAAAATGTTTGAAATGATTAAAATGTTTAAAAAATCTTTGATATGCTTAAAATGTTTTATAATGCACAAAATGTTTAAAGTGGTACAACATGTTTGAAATACACAGTTAGCTGCTAGTCGCTCTCCCTAAGGAATAATCATTACCTACATTGTTTGAAATGATTAAAATGTTTTAAAATGTTTGAAATGAATAAAATGTTTTAAAAAATCTTTGATATGCTTAAAATGTTTGAAATGTTTTATAATATACAAAATGTTAAAAGTTGTTCAAAATGTTTGAAATACAGTTAGCTGCGAGACCTTGCCCCGAGGTAATAATCATCACCTCCATTGTTTGAAATTATTACAATGTTCAAAAATGTTTGAAATGATTAAAAAGTTTAAATAAATCGTTATGCTTAAAATATTTGAAATGTTTTATAATGCACAAAATGTTAAAAGTGGTTCAAATTGTTGAAAATACAGTTAGCTGCTAGTCGCTCTCCCTAAGGAATAATCATCACCTCCATTGTTTGAAATGATTAAAATGTTTGAAATGCTTAAAATGTTTAAAAAAATCTTTGATATGCTTAAAATGTTTGAAATGTTTTATAATGCACAAAATGTTTAAAGTGGTTCAACATGTTTGAAATACAGTTAGCTGCCAGACCTTGCCCTTAAGTAATAATCATCACCTCCATTATTTGAAATGATTAAAATATCTTAAAATATTTGAAGTGCTTAAAATGTTTACATTTTTTTTGATGTGCTTAAAATGTGTCAACTGTTTTAAAATGCACACAATGTTTAAAGTGGTTCAACATGTTTGAAATACAGTTAGTTTCAGTACTTGGGGACGGCGTAGTGCGCGGTTGGGAGAGTGGCCGTGCCAGCAACCTGAGGGTTCCTGGTTCAATCCCCACCTTCTACCAACCACGTCACTTCCGTTGTGTCCTTGAGCAAGACACTTCACCCTTGCTCCTGATGAGTGGTGGTTAGGGCCGCCAACAGTGTGTGAATGGGTGAATGTGGAAATACTGTCAAAGCGGTTTGACTACCTTGAAGGTAGAAAAGCGCTATACCTGTACATGTATAACCCATTTACCATTTTCTGCACCGTACTCCAGAACACGACTTTATTATTCTCTTTTCCAAGGACGGACTAAAAAAAAGGCCTTTGTCAGCAGTCCTTTTCTCATAAATAAACTCATCTTTCGCGTGTGCCGTACTTGACTTGGTCTCTTTGTCATAGTTTCCGTCTCGGGCAATTACCTTACCGAGGTATCTAAACTGTGTCACCTGGTTGGGGCGCACACCACCAAGGCCAACCGCGTGTCTCTCAAAATGAAGCCACTTTAAGGAAAAAAGCTGAAATTCCGTTGAAATAACAACAAAGGGATACGATGACTGACATGTTTTAGCTGATGTCCTCCATGAATACTCAAGAGGCTCGTAAACCTCTTGCGTAACATCTTAGGCCCGTTCATGCCCGACTAACCTGGGAAATGTCTGACACTGAAGTCAAATATTTGAACAGATGTGTTTGGAGTCAGATTTTGAACATGTTCAGCAATGCAGGGTTTGGACACACTAACACAAAATACCAAACATTAACATACACTATATTGCCAAAAGTATTTGGACACCCATCCAAATGATGAGAATCAGGTGTCCTAATCAATTGGCCCGGCCACAGGTGTATAAAATCAAGCACTTAGGCATGGAGACTGTTTCTACAAACATTTGTGAAAGAATGGGCCGCTCTCAGTGATTTCCAGCGTGGAACTGTCATAGGATGCCACCTGTGCAACAAATCCAGTCGTGAAATTTCCTCGCTCTTAAATATTCCAAAGTCAACTGTCGGCTTTATTATAAGAAAATTGAAGAGTTTGGGAACAACAGCAACTCAGCCACCAAGGCCAAGTAAACTGACAGAGAGGGGTCAGCAGACGCTGAAGCGCATAGTGCAAAGACTTTCTGCACAGTCAGTTGCTCAGAGCTCCAAACTTCATGTGACCTTCCAATTAGCCCACGTACAGTACGCAGAGAGCTTCATGGAATGGGTTTCCATGGCCGAGCAGCTTAATCTAAGCCAGGGGTCAGCAACGCGGTCCTTACGGGCACCAGGTCGCCCGTAAGGACCAGATGAGTCGCCCGCTGGCCTGTTCTAAAAATAGCTCAAATAGCAGCACTTACCAGTGAGCTGCCTCTATTTTTTTAAATTTGATTTATTTACTAGCAAGCTGGTCTCGCTTTGCTCGACATTTTTAATTCTAAGAGAGACAAAACTCAAATAGAATTTGAAAATCCAAGAAAATATTTTAAAGACTTGGTCTCCACTAACTGACAAAGAAACAGATAACAGATTTGGTGTCCAGTTCAAAGTGTGACATGATTTATTTAAACATTTGAGAGTTGACTTTTGTATTTTACATGAGTTATTATTTGTACAAACATGGTGCAAAGTCATTCATGATTTGTTAAAAAATGTTAGTGGCTAGCTAGTTAAAATGGGATATTGTGATTTCACAAGACTGTCTTAGAAGTGATCATTTGAAAATGTTCAATTTGAAAAATGTGCACAAATATAAAAATAAAGTGTTGCATATTGATATTTATCTGTTTCTATATATATTTATTGTGAGAAATCATTAAGATGATCAGTGTTTCCACAAAGATAAATATCATTAATTATTAATAATAACATAGAGTTAAAGGTAAATTGAGCAAATTGGCTATTTCTGGCAATTTATTTAAGTGTGTATCAAACTGGTAGCCCTTCGCATTAATCAGTACCCAAGAAGTAGCTCTTGGTTTCAAAAAGGTTGGTGACCCGTGATCTAAGCCATACATCAACAAGTCCAATGCAAAGCGTGGGATGCAGTGGTGTAAAGCATGTCGCCACTGGACTCTAGAGCAGTGGAGACGCCTTCTCTGGAGTGATGAATCACGCTTTTCCATCTGGCAATCTGATGGACTAGTCTGGCTTTGGAGGTTGCCAGGAGAACGCTACATTTCGGACTGCATTGTGCCGAGTGTGAAATTTGGTGGAGGAGGAATTATGGTGTGGGGTTGTTTTTCCAGGAGCTGGGCTTGGCCCCTTAGTTCCAGTGAAAGGAACTTTGAATGCTCCAGGATACTGAAACATTTTGGACAATTCCATGCTCCCAACCTTGTGGGAACAGTTTGGAGCGGGCCCCTTCCTCTTCCAACATGATTGTGCACCACTCCACAAAGCAAGGTCCATAAAGACATGGATGACAGAGTCTGGTGTGGATGAACTTGACTGGCCTGCACAGAACACCTTTGGGATGAATTAGAATGGAGACAGAGTCAGGCCTTCTCAACCAACATCAGTGTGTCACCTCACCAATGCGCCTTTGGAAGAATGGTGGAAAATTCCTATAAACACACTCCGCAACCTTGTGGACAGCCTTCCCAGAAGAGTTGAAGCTGTAATAGCTGCAAAAGGTGGACCGACATCATATTGAACCCTATGGGTTAGGAATGGGATGGCACTTCAAGTTCATATGTGAGTCAAGGCAGGTGGCCAAATACTTTTGGCAATATAGTGTAAGTCACAGCGGAGTCGTGAGTCAAATTTACTCCGTTTCTGACCTCAATTTCAAGGTCATTGGGGAATAAATGTGAATTCAACATAACGATTAAAATCCAAAAAGTTAAAGTACCAATGATTGTCACACACACACTCAGTGTGGCAAAATTATTCTCTGCATTTGACTCATCACCCTTAATCACTCCCTGGGAGGTGAGAGGAGCAGTGAGCAGCAGCGGTGACCGCGCCCGGGAATATTTTTTGGTGATTTAACCCCCAATTCCAACCCTTGATGCTGAGTGCCAAACAGGGAGGTAATGGGTCCCATTTTTATAGTCTTTGGTATGACTCGGCCGGGGTTTGAACTCACAACCTACCCATTTGAAGGCGGACACTCTAACCACTAGGCCACTGAGTAGGGAACTGAAGCCAGAGTTTCCCCAAACAAACTTGATGCAGAGTACAAGCTGAGGGATGGAGAGGCACCACTTAACAATGACACCACTATGCTGCTTAGTTATCACATTTTTAAACATTTGTTTAAAATGCTTGATATGCAATCCTTAAAGTGTTTGAAAGTGTTTAAATTCTGTAAATTTAAAAAAAAATGTTTTAAAAAGTTTGAAATATTTGAAATAACGAAACATTTGTCTGAAATGTTTATAATGCTTAGTGTTTGAAATCCTGACAGTGTTAAAACACTTAAGTGTTTAAAATGTTTTAAAAAGCTTGAAATGTTTGAAATAACGAAACATTTGTTTTAAATGTTTAAAGTGTTTGAAATCCTGACGGTTTTGAAAAGTGTTTAAAATGTCTTAAAAACTTGAAATGTTTGAAATGATTAAACATTTGTTTGAAATGTTTAATTTGCTTAAAGTGTTTGAAATCCTGACAGTGTTGAGAATTGTTTTGTACTGTTTAAACACGTAAGTGTTTAAAATGTTTTAAAAAGCTTGAAATGTTTGAAATAACGGAACATTTGTTTGAAGTGTATAAAATGCTTAAAGTGTTTGAAAGCCTGAGTTTTGGGAAGTGTTTCGAAGTGTTCAAACACTTAACTGTATAATCTGTTTCAAAAAGCTTGAAATGTTTGAAATAACGAAACATTTGTCTGAAATGTTTAAAATGAAATCCTGACAGTGTCAAGAAGTGTTTCGAAGTGTTCAATTACTTCCGTCCATCCATCCATTTTCTACCGTTTATCCCTTTCGGGGTAAGTGTTTAAAATGTTTTAAAAAGTCTGAAATGTTTGAAATAACCAAACATTTGTTTGAAATATTTAAAATGCTGAAAGTGTTCGAAATCCTGACAGTGTTGAGAAGTGTTTCCAAGTGTTTAAAATGTTTTAAAACTTAGTCACCTCAAAATTTGAGTACAAAAAACCCCTGACTGGACTTTAAATAAAACTATTAACAAGTTCTGAGAAATAAAATGACCTACATTCAAGTTAAAGATTAACAAATGTTACTGTATAACATTCCGACAATAAAAATTGCTTTTGCATCAAAATATTGGTGTCTTTTTATGTTAATTTTAATCATGCACGCAAGTAATTTACTGTGATTATTCACATTTCTTCCAAAAAGTGTGACTATTCTGATTTAAATTAGTAGTAGTCGTAACATGAAATGATTTAACACCAAATGTTTAAACATCCGAGACAAAATACAGTCACACAAAACGTCGTAACACGAAACACATACAGTATGAACTTACTTTCAGAAAAACAAGCTTTAACTCAAACTGCAACCTAAATGGAAAATGTACTTTATCGATCATGACACAAAATATCGTAACATGAAACGTTGCGCAATGAACCATCATATCCCAAAAATCAGTTACACAAAAAGATCGTAACATGGAATGTGACACGAAGCATCATAACACGAAAAAATTGTAACATGAAATGTTGTAACACGAACCATCATAACAAATAACTCATGAACACAAAATGTCGTAACTTGAAATGTGACACGATCTATAAAACAAAACTCAGTAGCACGAAACTTCGCAACACGAAACATGCGTTCGAAACTTTTAGAAAAACAATGTGTTTAGCTATAACTCAAACTGGAATCTAAATGGAAAATGTACTTTATCAATCCTTGACAAAAAACATCGTAACATGAAATGTCGCGCAATGAACCATCCTAACCCAAAACTCAGTAACATGAAAACATCGTAACATGAAATGTGACACGGGCCATGATTACACAAAAACATTGTAACACGAAATGTCGTAACACGAACCATCATAACAAAAAACTCATGAACACAAAATGTCGTAACTTGAATTATGACAAACTATAAAACAAAACTCAGTAACACGAAACTTCGCAATACGAAACATGCATTGGAAACTTACTTTTAGAAAAACAATGTGTTTAGCTATAACTCAAACTGGAACCTGCATGGAAAATGTACTTTATTGATTATGACACAATATATCGTAACATGAAATGTCGCGCAATGAACCATCATATCCCAAAAATCAGTAACACAAAAAGATCGTAACATGAAATGTGACACGGGCCATGATAACACTAAAACATTGTAACATGAAATGTCGTAACACGAACCATCATAACAAAAAACTCATGAACACAAAATGTCTTAACTTGAATTGTGACAAACTATAAAACAAAACTCAGAAACACACGAAACTTCGCAACACGAAACGTGTTAGAAACTTACTTTTAGAAAAACAATGTGTCTAGCTATAACTCAAACTGGAATCGAAATGGAAAATGTACTTTATCAATCCGTGACAAAAAACATCGTAACATGAAATGTCACGCAATGAACCATCCTAACCAAAACTCAGTAACATGAAAACATCGTAACATAAAATGTGACACGGGCCATGATAACACTAAAACATTGTAACATGAAATGTCGTAACACGAACCATCTTAACAAAAAACTCATGAACACAAAATGTCATAACTTGAAATGTGACACAAACTATAAAACAAAACGAAACTTCGCAACACAAAACATGCGTTGGAAACTTACTTTTAGCTAGTTAGCTATAACTCACTGGAACCCACATGGAAAATGTACTTTATTGATCATGACACAATATACCGTAACATGAAATGTCATGCAATGAACCATCATAACACAAAACTCAGTAACGCAAAAAGATCGTAACATGGAATGTGACTCAAACCATCATAACACGAAAACATCCATCCATCCATTTCTACCTCATGTTCTTCACGAAATCATCGAAAACATGAAATGTCGTGACATGAACCATCCTAACACAAAACTCTTGAAACAAAATGTCGTAACTTGAAATGTGACACAAACTATAAATTAAAACTCAGTAACACGAAACATGTATTGGAAACTTACTTTTAGAAGAACAATGTGTTTAGCTATAACTCAAACTGGAACCTAAATGGAAAAAGTACTTTATCCATCCTTGACACAAAACGTTGTAACATGAAATGTCGCGCAATGAACCATCGTAACACAAAACTCAGTAACATGAAAACATTGTAACCTGAAATGTTGTGACATGAACCATCATAACACAAAACTCAGTAAATCGAAAACATCGTAACATGAAATGTTGTGACACAAAACTCACGAACACAAAACTTAGTAACACGGAACACATGGGTTGTGAACTTACTTTCAGAAAAACAATGTTTAGCTAAAACTCAAACTGGAACTTAAATGGAAAATGTACTTTATCGATCATGACACAATATATCGTAACATGAAATGTCGTGACACGAACCATCATAACACAAAACTCAGTAACACAAAAACATCCTAACATGAAATGTCATGACACAAACCATTATAACACAAAACTCAGTAACACATAACGTGTTGGGAACTTATTTTTAGAAAAACAATGTGTTTAGCCAAAACTCAAACTGGAATCTAAATGGAAAATGGACTTTATCAATCCTTGACACAAAACATCGTAACATGAAATGTCGCGCAATAAACCATCATAACCCAAAATAAACTAACACGAAATGTGACACTAAAAATTATGTCACAGTCTGGAACACGAAACTTCGTAACACGAAAAATGTATTGTGAACTTTTAGAAAAACAATGTGTTAAGCTAAAAGTCAAACCACAATCAAAATGGAAAATAGAATTTATCAATCCTTGACACAAAATGTCGTAAAATTAAATGTTGTGGCACGAACCATCATAACACAAAACATCGTAAGACAAAACACTTACTTTTAGAAAAACAATGTGTTTGGCTAAAACCCAAACTGGAATCAAAATGGAAAAGGACTTTCATCAATCCTTGATACAAAACGTAACAGGAAATGTGGCATAAATCAAAACACAAAACTCAACACAAAATGTAACAATAACAAAACTGACACAAGACTTCATAACATGAAATGTCGTTACAAAGACCATCAAAACACAAAACTCAATTACCGTACACAAAACGTTGTGACAGGAAATGTTGTAGCATGAATCTTAACACAAAACTCAACACAAAATGTCGTAACACTAACAAAACTAACAAGACTTCATAACATGAAATGTCATGACACGGACCATCAAAACACAAAACTCAATTACACAAAATGTCGTAACATAAAATGTCAAGACATGAACCATAATAACCCAAAACGTTTTAAAACCTTACTTTTAGAAAAACAATGTGTTTGGCTAAAACTCAAACTGGAATCAAAATGGAAAAGGACTTTCATCAATCCTTGATACAAAACGTAACAGGAAATGTCGTGGCATGAATCATAACACAAAACTCAACACAAAATGTCGTAACAACAACAAAACTGACACAAGACTCTATAACATGAAATGTTGTTACAAAGACCATCAAAACACAAAACTCAATTACACAAAACGTAACAGGAAATTTCGTGACATGAATCATAACACAAAAATCAACACAAAATGTAACACTAACAAAACTAACACAAAACTTCATAACATAAAATGCCGAGACACAAACCAATGACAAAACTAACACAAAACGTGACACAAAATGTCGAGACATGAACCATCATAACACAAAACTCAGTAACACGAAAACATCGGAACATGAAATATCGTGACACGAACCATCATTACACAAAACTCAGTCACACGAAAACATCGTAACATGAAATATCGTAACACCAACCATCATAACACAAAACGTAACATAAAATGTTGAGAATTTAACTAATAATAAAGCTAACACAAAACGTTGTGACATTAAATGTCGAGACATGAACCATCATAACACAAAACTCAGTAACACGAAAACATCGTAACATGAAATATCGTAACACGAATCATCATAACACAAAATTCAATTACACAAAACGTCGTAACCAGGAAAAGGTTGTGGCATGAATCATAACATGAAAATAAACACAAAATGTCGTAACAATAACAAAACTAACACAAGACTTCATAACATAAAATGTCGAGAGACGAACCATCAAATACCAAACTCATTTACACAAAACGTAACAGGAAATGTCGTGACATGAACCATAACACAAAACTCAACACAAAATGTCGTAACACTAACATAACACACACAAGATTTCATAACATGAAATGTCGAGACTCGAACCTTCAAAACACAAAACGTCATAACAGGAAATGTCGTGACATGAATTATAACACAAAACTCAACACAAAATGTAACACTAACAAAACTAACACAAGACTTCATAACATGAAATGTCGAGACTCGAACCTTCAAAACACAAAATTCAATTACACATAACGTCATAACAGGAAATGTCGTGACATGAATCATAACACAAAACTCAACACAAAATATAACACTAACAAAACTAACACAAGACTTCATAACATGAAATGTCGAGAGACGAAGCATCAAACACTAAACTCAATTACACAAAACTTTGTAACAAAATGTCGAGACACAAACCAATGATAAAACTAACTCAAAACGTGACACGAAATGTCGAGACACGGACCATCATAACACAAAACTCAGTAACACGAAAACATCGTAACATGAAATATCGTAACACCAACCATCATAACACAAAACGTAACATTGAAGGTTGAGAATTGAACTAATAATAAAACTAACACAAAACATGACATGAAATGTCGAGACATAAACCATCATAACACAAAACTCAGTAACACGAAACATCGTAACATGAAATATTGTAACACGAACCATCATAACACAAAACTCAATTACACAAAACGTCGTAACCAGGAAAAGGTTGTGGCATGAATCATAACACGGAAATCAACACAAAATGTCGTAACACTAACAAAACTAACACAAGACTTCATAACATGAAATGTCGAGACTCGAACCATCAAAACACAAAACTCAATTATACATAACGTCGTGACAGGAAATGCCGTAACGTGGATCATAACACAAAACTCAACACAAAATGTAACACTAACAAAACTAACACAAGACTTCATAACATGAAATGTCGAGAGACGAAGCTTCAAACACTAAACTCAATTACACAAAACTTTGTAACATAAAATGTCGAGACACGAACCAATGATAAAACTAAAAACGTGACACGAAATGTCGAGACATGAATCATCATAACACAAAACTCAGTAACACGAAAACATTGTAACATGAAATATCGTGACACAAATCATAACACAAAACTCAGTAACACGAAAACATCGTAACATGAAATATCGTAACACCAACCATCATAACACAAAACGTAACATAAAATGTTGAGAATTGAACTAATAATAAAACTAACAAAACGTGACATGAAATGTCGAGACAGGAACCATCATAACACAAAACTCAATTACACAAAACGTCGTAACCAGGAAAAGGTTGTGGCATGAATCATAACACAAAAATCAACACAAAATGTCATAATAACAAAACTAACACAAGACTTCATAACAAATGTCGAGAGACGAACCATCAAATACCAAACTCATTTACACAAAACGTGACACGAAATGTCGAGACATGAACCATCATAACACAAAACTCAGTAACATGAAAACATCGTAACATGAAATATCGTAACACCAACCATCATAACACAAAACGTAACATAAAATGTTGAAAATTTCACCAATAATAAAACTAACAAAAAACTTCATTACACGAAATGTCTAGACATGAACCATCATAACACAAAACTCCATTACACAAAACATCGTAACATAAAATGCAGAGAATCGAACCAATAATAAAACTAACACAAAACGTCATGACACGAAATGTCGAGACATGAACCATCATAACACAAAACTCAGTAACACGAAAACATCGTAACATGAAACATCGTGACACGAACCATCATAACACAAAACTCAGTAACACGAAAACATTGTAACATGAAATATTGTAACACCAACCATCATAACACACAACGTTGTAACATAAAATGGCGAGAATTTAACTAATAATAAAACTAACACGAAAACATCGTAACATGAAATATCGTGACACGAACCATCATAACACAAAACTCAATTACACAAAACGTCGTAACCAGGGAAAGGTTGTGGCATGAATCATAACACGAAAATCAACACAAAAATGTTGTAATAACAAAACTAACAAGACTTCATAACATGAAATGTCAAGAGACGAACCATCAAACACTAGACTTAATTACACAAATCTTTGTAACAAAAAATATCGAGACACGAACCAATGATAAAACTAACACAACGTGACACGAAATGTCGAGACATGAACCATCATAACACAAAACTCAGTAACACGAAAACATCGTAACACGACAAAATCGTAACATGAAATATCGTGACACGAATCATCATGCCACAAAACTCAGTAACACGAAAACATCGTAACATGAAATATCGTAACACCAACCATCATAACACAAAACGTTGTAACATAAAATGGCGAGAATTTAACTAATAATAAAACTAACACAAAACGTCATGGCATGAAATGTCGAGACATGAACCATCATAACACAAAACTCAGTAACACGAAAACATCGTAACATGAAATATCGTGACACGAACCATCATAACACAAAACTCAGTAACACGAAAACATTGTAACATGAAATATTGTAACACCAACCATCATAACATAACGTTGCAACATAAAATGGCGAGAATTTAACTAAAAATAAAACTAACACAAAACGTCATGACACGAAATGTCGAGACATGAACCATCATAACACAAAACTCAATTACACAAAATGTCGTAACATAAAATGTCGAGAATCGAACCAATAATAAAACTAACACAAAACGTCGTGACATGAAATGTCGAGACATGAACCATCATAACACAAAACTCAGTAACACAAAACGTAGCATGTAACCCAGTAAAAACGAAACATCGTAACATCATTTTTGTTGAACTAAAAGTTACAATGGAATCTAACTAAAAATACATACTTTATGAATTCCTCGATCCACTTATGCCAATTTTTCGTGTACACATATCATACTTGCCAACCCTCACGGATTTTCCGGGAGACTCCCGAAATTCAGCGCCTCTCCCGAAAACCTCCCGGGACAAATTTTCTCCCGAAAATCTCCCGAAATTCAGGCGGACTCAGGTCCATGAGGACCTGAGTCCGCTAACTCACAATATAACCAGCATACCTGCCCAATCACGTTATAACTGTAGAATGATGGAGGGCGAGTTCTTGGTTTCTTATGTGGGTTTATTGTTAGGCAGTTTCATTAACGTCCTCCCAGCGTGGCAACAACACACAACAACAGCAGTCACGTTTTTGTATACCGTAAAGCAGTTCGTCTGCCGTAAACAGCAATGTTGTGACACTCTTAAACAGGACAATACTGCCATCTATGTGCATTTGATGAAAGCACTTTTGTGCGTGCCACACATCAATGAGAGGGTGTTCAGCATGGTTAGAAAAATAGTGACAGAGAATAGAACAAGGATGGACATTTCAACCCTTAACTCAACAATGAGTAGATGAGTGTTATGTGTGTGTATATGTGTAAATAAATGAACACTGAAATTCAAGTATTTATTTTTTATATATATATATATATATATATATATATATATATATATATATATATATATAGCTAGAATTCACTGAACGTCAAGTATTTGTTATATATATATATATATATATATATATATATATATATGAAATACTTGACTTGGTGAATTCTAGCTGTAAATATACTCCTCCCCTTTTAGCCACGCCCCCAACCACGCCCCTCCCACCCCGACCACGCCCACCCCCACCCCCCGAAATCGGAGGTCTCAAGGTTGGCAAGTATGACACATATGTACATTGCGTCAGCAAACACACGTCCTGGCAAGCACGTTATGAAAGTGTAAATATTCAGAAACACTCTGAAACAAAAAAACAATGCCCAGTGTGAAAACACCACTGACTGATAGTTAACTCTGCGTGCGCGCGCGCGACGTGAAAGCTGACCTTGCCACGAAGGGGAAGAAGAGCAGCACAGGTGCGTAACATGATATATGAGCTCACCTTCCCTCAGACGGCCGCAGACTAGCAGGTGTTTGCGCGGCGAGCTCGTTGCCGCGTTGAGAAGATGAATGGAGCGTTGAGAAGATGAATGGAGCACTTCAGTCATTGGTCACGATCAAAAGGCACGACGACAAACAAGACGGCTGCAAGGTTAATGACGATCCACCGAAAAGGCACAATGAGACCACAACAGCTTCAAAGGATAATCCGACTTTCTGTCACTCGTTTTTGGTTTCAAATCTTTTTAAAACTGAACGGTACAGTTGACTTTTAGCCAACGTAAGTGTTTAGGAGCAAAATTTAAACACAATTTAGTATGTAGCTTAGCTAATTGTTCATCATGGAGGTACATTCAACAACAGGATAGGTTGATTGGAGCATATGCAGACAATAAATAGTTGTAGGTCTTGATTTGTTACCTTGTGTTTTAAGTATTAGTCGTCCCTATGTGTGGTTTTTAGCGCTCCTGGGTCCTGGCTTCCTTTATTTACTTTCTGTTGCTAGAAGTGATAGCAACACACCTGTCCTCATTTTATGATTAGCGCCTGAGCTAATCGTTCCCGGTATGTGTACTTTAATGGCTGCTGGTGGCAGGAGCTCTGTGCTCTTGTGTCGTCCTTTTGTGTTCCTGGTGTTTCCCTCTTGTTTTCATGTGGGGGTGTTTTGCCTTTTGCTTCGGAACCCTTTGGGACTGTGTGACAAGGGGTGGCACTTCCGTCATACTTGCCAACCCTCCCGATTTTTCCGGGAGACTCCCGAATTTCAGTGCCCCTCCCGAAAATCTCCCGGGGCAACCGTTCTCCCGAATTTCTCCCGATTTTCACTGGAACAACATTATTAAGGGCGTGCCGTGACGGCGCTTTTTCACCATACAAACAGCGTGCCGGCCAGTCACATTGTTGTATGCGGCTTCTACAGACACACGTAAGTGACTGCAAGACATACTTGATCAACAGCCATACAGGTCACACTGAGGGTGGCCGTATAAACAACTTTAACACTGTTGCAAATATGCGCCACACTGTGAACCCACACCAAACAAGAATGACAAACACATTTCGGGAGAACATCCGCACCGTAACACAACATAAACACAACAGAACAAATACCCAGAATCCCTTGCAGTTCAAACTCTTCCAGGCTACAATATACACCCCCGCTACCACCAAACCCCGCCCCCCCTAACCCCGCCCACCTCAACCCCGCCCCCCACACCTACACCCCACCCTCAATCTCCCGAATTCGGAGGTCTCAAGGTTGGCAAGTATGACTTCCGTGACTTCTGCGGTGCTTTTTTGTGAACTTCTGGATCTGCCTCCCGGGAGCCTTTTGGCCATGGAGACCAGCTGCTGGGTCTCTGCCACACCAGAGTCCGTTTGGAGAGACTGGAGGAGATGCGGATGAAGAGAGAGAGCTGCGGAGCTGGCGCCGAGCGCCGGGACGGACAAGCTTCACAGTGTCTTGGCTGAATGAGCAGGTGTCGGAGACCTCGGTCTCCTTGGACGCATCCTCGCTCATCCATGCGCACTGGACACTGGCTGAGAGTTGGTAGGCGGACTAGGGTGGAGTCGGCTAACTTGGTTGCTTTGTTGGGTCTGCTCCTGTCCCTGGCCATGCTCCGCCCACCCCAGCAGACGATGGTGTGGAACACCGCAGAGGCCACCACAGTGTATATGTTTTTTGATATTTTGTTATCGTTTTACTTTTGTGGAAGTGTGTAGAAGTGACTGGTTGCATCAGCTCTGCTCTTTTAATGTCTTCAATGTCCTTAGTGTGTTTTGATGTTTCCCTCTTACACACATTCATGTGTGCTATGGCTATGAGTTTTTTTTCCCTTGGCCTCAGTCTGAACCCCCTTTCAGGCTTAGACTGATTTTTTTATTTTTTATTACAGCCCCCCATCCCCAGCGTTTACCTGTCTCTCACCTATTTTGTAAGGGGCACCGGAAGTTGGCAGACCCGTCAGCGATCCTGTTCTGTCTCCCTGAAAATCTTAATTTCCCCTCGGGGATTATTAAAGTATTTGTGATTCTGATTCTGATTCTGATCCAATGTTTGTTTTTTACAACCAGTTACGTTTGTAAGCTACTAGGAGTGTCAAAAACATTGATTGATATATATATATATTTTTTTTATTTTTTTATTTTTTTTTTATCGTCCAGTCAAGCCACTCGGGCAAATCATATTGTTGACGTCGATGCCCATATTTGCCCTATGTGTACTTGACTTTATTGAAATGTTTGGGTCGAATGTTATTAAACAAAACCGGTTTTCTTCTAAGTAATATAGAAATTGATCAGAGCTGTTTATTTTATGTAGTTAATCATAAAACTGGCATCCAATGGTATTAAAAAATAAAGCTTTAGAATCGAGAATCGATTCTGAATTGAACGGTTACCCTAAGAATCAAATCAAATCTTGTGTTGCCAAAAGATTTACAGCCCTATAAGTTACGATCTTTATTAAGACCTCTTTTTATGCTAAGCTATGCTATTGGGCTAGCTTTGCGTCTTTAGCCCGCTTTACCTACTCAGTGGCCTAGTGGTTAGAGTGTCCGCCCTGAGATCGGTAGGTTGTGAGTTCAAACCCCGGCCGAGTCATACCAAAGACTATAAAAAAAATGGGACCCATTACCTCCCTGCTTGGCACTCAGCATCAAGGGTTGGAATTGGGGGTTAAATCACCAAAAATGATTCCCGGGCGCGGCCACCGCTGCTGCCCACTGCTCCCCTCACCTCCCAGGGGGTGATCAAGGGTGATGGGTCAAATGCAGAGAATAATCTCGCCACACCTAGTGTGTGTGTGACAATCATTGGTACTTTAACGTTAACTTTAACTTCCACGCGACCAGTTCTTGACAGATGCGGTAAAACAGGCGGGAGAAGCAGCGTGCAGGTAAGAATATTTTAATCCACAAAGATAAGGCAAAAATCCAAAAACGACATGTGTCAAAAACATGAAAAAATTATTTTTTTTGTTCATTTTAATTATGCATGCGAGTAATTTACTGTGATTAGTAACATTTCATCCAAAAAGTGTGATTATTCCGATTAAAAAAAAAACATTTTTTGAGAGCAAAAGTAACACAAATATTTGGTGACATGTCCTTTGGCAACTTTCACTGCAATAAGGCGCTTTTGGTAGCCATCCACAAGCTTCTGGCAAGCTTCTGCTTGAATTTTTGACCACTCCTCTTGACAAAATTGGTGCAGTTCAGCTAAATGTGTTGGTTTTCTGACATGGACTTGTTTCTTCAGCATTGTCCGCACGTCTAAGTCAGAACTTTTGGAAGGTAATTCTAAAACCTTAATTCTAGCCTGATTTAGCCATTCCTTTATCACTTTTGACGTGTGTTTGGGGTCATTGTCCTGTTGGAACACCCAACTGCGCCCAAGACCCAACCTTCGGGCTGATGATTTTAGGTTGTCCTGAAGAATTTGGAGGTAATCCTCCCTTTTCATTGTCCCATTTACTCTCTGTAAAGCACCAGTTTATTGGCAGCAAAACAGGCCCAGAGCATAATACTACCACCACCATGCTTGATGGTAGGCCTGGTGTTCCTGGGATTAAAGGCCTCACCTTTTCTCCTCATATTGCTGGGTATTGTGGCCAAACAGCAAAATTTTTGTTTCATCTGACATCACTTGGACAAAGACAAGTTCTGGGGTCAGAACCGGGCTTCGGGCCATACGTTTGACACCATTGCTCTAGAGTCCTTTCTTGTGTTTCTTTATCTCAAGATTGCTTTTTTTTGTTTTTTGTTTTATTGTTTTCCTTTATCTAGTTGACATGCACAAAGTGAATGTGGAAAGGGGAGGCATAGTAATCTTTTAGCTTCAGCCTATACCTTTTTGGTCAGGAAATGTAAAACCGATACTTTTATTTATTCATCTGCTGTGTACTTGAAGTGTACTGTTGACATGAACTGATGACCAAATAAAAAAAATACATATAATAAAAATTTAATAAAAAAAACTGTAGGGGAAAATGACTAAACAAACCAGTAACAAAAGAGCACGCAAAATATGGGGAAGAAACAGAACAAAACAGGAAAATAATGTGACAATACGTACTCAGTAGCCTAGTGGTTAGAGTGTCTGTCCTGAGATCGGTAGGTTGTGAGTTCAAACCCTGGCCGAGTCATACCAAAGACTATAAAAATGGGACCCGTTACCTCCCTGCTTGGCACTCCGCATCAAGGGTTGGAATTGGGGGTTAAATCACCAAAAATGATTCCCGGGCGCGGCCACCGCTGCTGCTCACTGCTCCCCTCACCTCCCAGGGGATGATCAAGGGTGATGGGTCAAATGCAGAGAATAATTTCGCCACACCTAGTGTGTGTGTGACAATCATTGGTACTTATTATTATTATTATTAACTTCATTCTAGTGATCACGTAGGTTTTGTGGCTCCAAGTGTGTTTAGATTTGGTGTGGAGAGTGGCCCAAACGGCTCTTTAGATGCAAAAGGTTGCCGACCCCTGTCTTAGACGTACACTATATTGCCAAAAGTATTTGGCCACCCATCCAAATGATCAGAATCAGGTGTCCTAATCACTTGGCCCGGCCACAGGTGTATACAATCAAGCACTTAGGCATGGAGACTGTTTCTACAAACATTTGTGAAAGAATGGGCCGCTCTCAGTGATTTCCAGCGTGTAAGTGTCATAGGATGCCACCTGTGCAACAAATCCAGTCGTGAAATTTGCTCACCCCTAAATATCCTGGGTTTGGAGGTTGCCAGGAGAATGATACATTTTGGACTGCAATGTGCTGAAAGTGAAATTTGGTGGAAGGAGAGGAATTATGGTGTGTTGTTTTTCAGGAGTTGGGCTTGGCCCCTTAGATCCAGTGAAAAGAACTTTGAATGCTCCAGGATACCAAAACATTTTGGACAATTCCATGCTCCCAACCTTGTGGGAACAGTTTGGATTGGGCCCCTTCCTCTCCCAACATGACTGTGCACCAGTGCACAAAGCAAGGTCCATAAAGACATGGATGACAGAGTCTGGTGTGGATGAACTTGACTGGCCTGCACAGAGTCCTGACCTGAACCCGATAGAACACCTTTGGGATGAATTAGAACGGAGACTGAGAGTCAAGCCTTCTCCGCCAACATCAGTGTGTGACCTCACCAATGCGCTTTTGGAAGAATGGTGGAAAATTCCTTTAAACACACTCCGCAACCTTGAAGCTGTAATAGCTGCAAAAGGTGGACTGACATCATATTGAACCCTATGGGTTAGGAATGGGATGGCACTTCAAGTTCATATGTGAGTCAAGGCAGGTGGCCAAATACTTTTGGCAATATAGTGTATGAATGATCCATCTTTGACACTCCCTAAAATGTATAAAAAAACAGGCTGTATGTCTTAAGTTTAAAGCCCCATCTGGTTGGAATAATCTCCCTGCTTCTTTAAAGTCCATCATAGGGTTGTACGGTATACCAGTACTAGTACAGTATCGCGGTACTAATGAATAAAAAAATGGTACTATACTCTGTTTGAAAAGTACTGGTTCCCCATTTTAAAATTTTTATTTTAACGGGCATGACACCGCGTCGTCACGTCGTGACATTGCTGGTTTTATGAGAAGCGGAGCATGTTCGGCAGCGCACACACACGGAGTACTTACAAGCAGACAC
The DNA here is from genome assembly GCF_033978685.3 of Nerophis lumbriciformis. Lineage (NCBI taxonomy): Eukaryota > Metazoa > Chordata > Actinopteri > Syngnathiformes > Syngnathidae > Nerophis > Nerophis lumbriciformis. The sequence goes on along the minus strand of NC_084567.2, from coordinate 14,987,541 downwards.
AGTGTGTAGACAGAAAAGGGAGAACGGACGCATTTTGGCTTAAGAACTAAAGATAAAGGTGAAGTTATAACACTAAAGCGCCCTCAGGAAGAGGTGCTTTAAGACATGGCTAGCTAGCTAGCGGCTAACATCCATACGCAGTCGGCAGTGTTTTAGTTACTTCTAAATCACTAATCTTGGTCTCCATGGCGACAAATAAAGTAAGTTTCTTACAAGTATCATCCCTGCAGGACGAGGAATAGCTAAACATGCTTCACTACACACCGCAGCTCACCGGCGTCACAATGTAAACAAATGTCATGGGTGGATCTACACCTGACATCCACTGTAATGATACCAAGTACAAGCATGTATCTGGTCGATACTACTATGATTGCATCGATATTTTTTATCGTCACAAAACCTTTTTTCCTTTTTTAAAAATTCATATGTTTATAAAGTCAGGAAATATGTCCCTGGACACATGAGGACTTTGAGTATGACCAATGTATGATCCTCTAACTACTTGGTATCGGATCGACACCTAAATTTGTGGTATCATCCAAAACTAATGTAAAGTATCCAAACAAGAGAAGAATAAGTGATTATTACATTTTAACAGAAGTATAGATAAAACATGTTGAAACAGAAAATAAGCAGATATTAACAGTAAATGAACAAGTGAATTATTAACCCCTTTCCGACCTACTCAGTGTCCTAGTGGTTAGAGTTTCTGCCCTGAAATCGGTAGGTTGTGAGTTCAAACCCCAGCCGAGTCATACCAAAGACTATAAAAAAAAAATGGGACCCATTACCTCCCTGCTTGGCACTCAGCATCAAGGGTTGGAATTGGGGGTTAAATCACCAAAAATGATTCCCGGGCTCGGCCACCGCTGCTGCTCACTGCTCCCCTCATCTCCCAGGGGGTGATCAAGGGGATGGGTCAAATGCAGAGGACAAATTTCGCCACACCAACTGTGTGTGTGACTACCATTGGTACTTTAACTTCAACTTAACTTCCTGCTGCATCTCAAGGGGCTAGCCTAAATAAATTGAAATTGAACATCCATCCATCCATTTTCTACCGCTTATTCCCTTCGGGTTCGCGGGGGGCGCTGGAGCCTATCTCAGCTACAATCGGGCGGAAGGCGGGGTACACCCTGGACAAGTCGCCACCTCATCGCAGGGCCAACACAGATAGACAGACAACATTCACACTAGGGCCAATTTAGTGTTGCCAATCAACCTATCCCCAGGTGCATGTCTTTGGAGGTGGGAGGAAGCCGGAGTACCCGGAGGGAATCCCACGCAGTCACGGGGAGAACATGCAGACTCCACACAGAAACAATAACACGTTAAACACTGACTCAAAGAAACACAACCACACAAACAAAATTGTTTGCAGCACAAACCAGCAACACATTCAACAAGTTTGTAGAGATGTGGACAAGGTGTGTGAAATAAAAAACTTAACATAAATTAATACTGTAAATTGTACTTTTTTCACCTATGCTTAGTACTCTGCGACTTATTAAACGGTGCGGCTACATTGACGATATTTTGCATATAAAGCTTTCCGGAAAAACAAAGAAACAAGAAAATACACTGGGAAGGTGCGTTATTGTTTGGGCTCCGGCGCCGTCTTTCGAACGAATTCGCTCTCTGCAGGTGCTGCGGTGTCCTTCCACGAAGTCTTCTCGCCGTCCATAGCTTTTCTACTCGTATGGATTCATTCATTCATCACTCCAAGCAACGTTTGTACATTTTACAATAAAACTCCAACAATTCTTACTTACTAAACCGTCCCACGTGCGACGTCTGTAGGAGTGTTTTCACGCATATTTGTGCGTGCCATCGTAATGTACTCAAGCTAGCGTCGTTAGCATTAGCTAACATGTTTACCAGTTTGGGTGTTAGGATTACTAACTTACCACGGCATTCTTTTTGTATTGCTTTCACAACTTCCTCATTAAATTCACCAAAACGTCAAACTGGAGTTATTGAGTTGGTTTAGCTGATTGGAGAACAAACTTGTGGAGCTAGCAGGTCCATGACGGTGACCTCTGTTTTGTTTGATCATCCGTTTTACTGCCGTGTTACAAACACCGTTTGGAAACAATTAGGTATGTAAATAAATATTTACAGAATATTCCTGTGTAGGGATGTCCGATAATGGCTTTTTGCCGATATCCGATATTCCAATATTGTCCAACTCTTTAATTACCGATACCGATATCAACCGATACCGATATATACAGTCGTGGAATTAACACATTATGCCTAATTTGGAGAACCAGGTATGGTGAAGATAAGTTACTTTAAAAAAAATAATAATAAAATAAAATAAGAAATAAATTTAAAAAAATGTTCTTGAATAAAAAAAGAAAGTAAAACAATATAAAAACAGTTACACAGAAACTAGTAATTAATGAAAATGAGTAAAATTAACTGTTAAAGGTTAGTACTATTAGTGGACCAGCAGCACGCACAATCATGTGTGCTTATGGACTGTATCCCTTGCAGACTGTATTGATATATATTGATATATAATGTAAGAACCAGAATATTAATAACAGAAAGAAACAACCCTTTTGTGTGAATGAGTGTGAATGGGGGAGGAAGGTTTTTTGGGTTGGTGCACTAATTGTAAGTGTATCTTGTGTTTTTCATGTTGATTTAATAAAAATAAAAATAATAATAATAATAATAAAATTAAAAAAATGATACCGATATTAAAAAAACGATACCGATAATTTCCGATATTACATTTTAACGCATTTATCGGCCGATAATATCAGCCTGCCGATATTACCCGCCGACCTGTGTAAATAACTTATTTCACAACGTATATATCTGTGGCTTATATGGAAACATGTTTTTTCTAGAATTTAGTGGGTGCGGCTTATACACCGGTGCGCTCTATAGTCGGTAATACGGTAAATCTCCAAATACTGTATGGTTGTTTTTCCCAATATGGCGCCGCTGTAGTGGCTGCTGTTGGCAGGAGCTCTGTGCTCTTGTGTCATCCTTTTGTGTTCCTGATGTTTCCCTCTTGTTTTCATGTGGGGTTTTTTTGCCTTTTGTTTCGGGACTCTTTGGGACTGTGTGACAAGGGGTGGCACTTTCGTGACTTCTGCGGTGCTTTTTTGTGAACTTCTGGATCTGCCGCCCGGCAGCCTTTTGGCCATGGAGACCAGTTGCTGGGTCTCTGCCACACCAGAGTCCGTTTGGAGAGACTGGAGGAGATGCGGATGAAGAGACAGGGCTGCGGAGCTGGCGCCGAGCACCGGGACAGACAAGCTTCACAGTGTCTTGGCTGAATGAGCAGGTGTCGGACACCTCGGTCTCCTTGGACGCATTCTCGCTCATCCATGCGGACTGGACACTGGGCGAGAGCTGGTGGGCGGACGAGGGTGGAGTCGGCTCTCTTGGTTGCTTTGTTGGGTCTGCTCCTGTCTCTGGCCATGCTCCACCCACCCCAGCAGACGGTGGCGTGGAACACCGCAGAAGCCACCACAGTGTATATGTTTTTGTTGTTGTTGTTGTTTTACTTTTGTGGCTGTGTGTAGAAGTGGCTGGTTGCATCAGCTCTGCTCTTTTAATGTCCTTTGTTTTCGTTGATGTTTCCCTCTTACACACATTTATGTGTGCTATGTAGGGATGTCCGATAATGGCTTTTTGCTGATATCCGATATTATCCAACTCTTTAATTACCGATACCGATATCAACCGATACCGATATATACAGTCGTGGAATTAACACATTATTATGCCTAATTTGGACAACCAGGTATGGTGAAGATAAGGTACTTTTTTTAAAAAAGTAATAAAATAAAATAAGATAAATAAATTAGAAACATTTTCTTGAATAAAAAAAGAAAGTAAAACAATATAAAAACAGCTACATAGAAACTAGTAATTAATGAAAAATAGTCAAATTAACTGTTAAAGGTTAGTACTATTAGTGGACCAGCAGCACGCACAATCATGTGTGCTTACGGACTGTATCCCTTGCAGACTGTATTGATATATATTGATATATAATGTAGGAACCAGAATATTAATAACAGAAAGAAACAACCCTTTTGTGTGAATGAGTGTGAATGAGTGTAAATGGGGGAGGGAGGTTTTTTGGGTTGGTGCACTAATTGTAAGTGTATCTTGTGTTTTTTATGTTGATTTAATAAAAAAATAAATAAAATAAAATAAAAATAAAAATAAAAAACCCGATACCGATAATAAAAAAAACGATACCGATAATTTCCGATATTACATTTTAACGCATTTATCGGCAGGCCGATATTATCGGACATCTTTAGGTTTTTTTTCCTTCGGCCTCAGTCTGGACCCCCTCTCCAGGGGCCCAGGCTTAGACTGAATTTTTTTTTTTCTCACCTTTTTTGTAAGGGGCGCCAGAAGTTGGCAGACCCGTCAGCGATCCTGTTCTGTCTCCCTGTAATGTTTGTCCGCTCTTGAACGGGATTGTGCTGAGAATCTTCATTTCTCCTCGGGGATTATTCAAGTATTTCTGATTCTGATTCTGTATATCGGGAGATGACCGAGGAAGTTGAGAAGCGTTCCCGGTTGACTCCGACGGAGTACGGCGTTTGTGGCGTCGCCGCAACAACGCTTGACGGCTCCCCGAACACCGTGCCGCGTGGCGTGCAGCCGGTCAGTAATCGCGGCGCGTTACCACAACTCTAAGACGCAGAGGGACATCTGTCCTCCTCAAATGTAGGTCAGCGCTCCTCCTGATTGCGGCAGCAAGACGGCCGAGTTACACGACGTTGGGCGTTGATAAGGTTTCATGATCCTCCATCGCTGGATAGGATAGCCAGCTGTCAATCAATCACACGGCCGTCCACGCGAGCCCACCCAAACAGATGGCCACCAAGCCCCCCCCCCGACCCACCCCACTCCACATGTCTGTAAGCTCCTTACTTGTTTCATGCTTATCACTGATTTTATTATTTCTTGCACCAAATCTGTTATCATTGCTTATTTGCCGGCAAAACGCTGAGGAAACTCTCAATTCTTCTTTTATCCGCCATGATACGGGCCAGCAGCAGATAGGCACTGAAAGAATGCACAATGGCCGCTAAGGACAATAGCATGGGGGGGGGCTGAGGGTGGGATGTGATTTGGGGCAGGGGGCGTGGAGGGTGGGGGGGGCACCACCCCTCCCCGGACACCCTGACCAGGCGGGCGTAGAAGGTGTCCCTGCTGGCATCTGCTGGAGCTCACATTGGACATCTCTTCAACAAGGTAAACATCTCCCTGCTTCTTTTCCACTCCGAGAAAGTGCGGTGAAACATTTGCGGTGTTCAGTTCCGAATCTTTCGCGACGTGAAGATATTTGCTTCTTCAAGCTCCTGCTTGCTCCGAAAAAGACACGTTTGTTCATTTTCAGTGCTTTCGTTCTGAAATGTCTTTGTTTTTTTTTTATAAAATGTGCTTCCGCCGAGCTTTTATAATTCAGGAACACCACTCCTACCGTCAAGTATGGGTGTCATAATTCATTTTCGAATGAACTGCAATTTCCTATTTGTACCGATTCTTAACCCGGCAGACACAAGACATTGAAACAACGTTGGTTATGCAGGTGAAATGTAACCAAATAGTTGTATTTGTAAAATAAGACTATGTTTATGTCTAACGTTGGATCCACATTACACAGCACTTGCTTTTGTTCACTTCCTGTTCTCAATTTATTCACAGTATACTCCATAAGTAAAAAATGAATAAATAATTAATAATCGGTTAAGTAAGTTATTTTCTAGATTATCTAGAAAATTAATGGATGAATGAAATAAATTCAGAATGTTTGTGTTGTACGTGTGTATTGGTTGGGAAATGACCAAAATTCAATGTTCAATGTCACAACCTGACATTGATTAAATGTTGTCAAACAGAATGTTGTATTTCAACGTTCTACTCGTCTTGTAGAATCTTGGTTGGGAAATGACCAAAATTCAATGGTCAAATCAATGTCACAACCTGACATTGAATAAAGGTTGTGTTTGTGTTGTCGAATATTGCTTGGAAAAGAACCACATTTGAATGGTCAAATCAATGTCAGAATCTGACATTGATTAAACGTTACAAAGTATGTTTTTTCAATGTTGTATTTGTGTTGTACAATATTGGTTGGGAAATGACCAAATTTCAATGGTCAAATCAAAGTCACAACCTGACATTGATTAAACGTTGTTAAAAATTTTTTATTTTCAACGTTGTACTCGTGTTGTAGAATATTGGTTGTGAAATTACCAAATTTCAATGGTCAAATCAACATCACAACCTGACATTGATTAAACGTTGTCAAAAAACATGTTTCAACGTTGCATTTGTGTTGTCAAATATTGTTTAGGAAATGACCAAATTTTAATGGTCAAATCAACATCTAAACCTGACATCGATTAAACGTTGTTACAAAGTATGTTGTTTCAACGTTGTATTTGTGATGTAGAATATTGGTTGGGAAATGACCAAAATTCAATGTTCAAATCAATGTCACAACTTGACATTGATTAAATGTTGTTAAAAAGTATGTTGTTTCAACGTTGTATTTGTATTGTAGAATATTGGTTGGAATGCAATGGTCAAATCGGGCAGCACGGTGGTAGAGGGGTTAGTGCGTCTGCCTCACAATACGAAGGTCCTGAGTTGTCTTGGGTTCAATCCCGGGCTCGGTATCTTTCTGTGTGGAGTATGCATGTTCTCCCCGTGACTGCGTGGGTTCCCTCCGGGTACTCCGGCTTCCTCCCACCTCCAAAGACATGCACCTGGGGATAGGTTGATTGGCAACACTAAAATTGGCCCTAGTGTGTGAATGTGAGTGTGAATGTTGTCTGTCTATCTGTGTTGGCCCTGCGATGAGGTGGCGACTTGTCCAGGGTGTACACCGCCTTCCGCCCGATTGTAGCTGAGATAGGCCCCAGCGCCCCCCGCGACCCCGAAGGGAATAAGCGGTAGAAAATGGATGGATGGATGGATGGATGGATGGGCAATGGTCAAATCAACATCAGAATCTGACATTGAATAAACGTTAAAAAGTATGATGCTTGAACAATGTATTTGTGTTGTAGAATATTGTTTGGAAAATAACCAAATTTCAAATGGTCAAATCAACGTCAGAACCTGATATTGATTAAACATTGTCAAAAAGTATGTTGTTTCAACGTTGTATTTGTGTTGTCAAATATTGTTTAGGAAATGACCAAATTTCAATGGTCAAATGAACATCTCAACCTGACATCGATTAATCGTTGTTAAAAAGTATGTTGTTTCAACGTTGTATTTGTGATGTAGAATATTGGTTGGAATGCAATGGTCAAATCAACATCAGAATCTGACATTGAATAAACGTTAAAAAGTATGTTGCTTGAAAATTGTATTTGTGTTGTAGAATATTGGTTGAAAAATGACCAAATTTCAATGGTAAAATCAACATCTCAACCTGACATCGATTAAACGTTGTTACAAAGTATGTTGTTTCAACGTTGTATTTGTGTTGTAGAATATTGGTTGGGAAATGACCAAATTTCAATGTTCAAATCAACGTCAAAATCGGACATTGATTAAACGTTGTCAAAAAGTATGTTCTTTCAACATAGTGTTTGTGTTGTAGAATATTGGTTGGAATGCAATGGTCAAATCAACGTCAGAACCTGACATTGAATAAACGTCGTTAAAAAGTATGTTGCTTCAACGTTGTATTTGTGTCATAGAATATTGGTTAGGAAATGACCAAATTTCAATGGTCAAAATCAACCTCACAACCGGACAGATTAATTGTTACAAAGTATGTTCTTTCAATGTTGTGTTTGTGATGTAGAATATATATATATATATACACACATACATACATACACACATTATATATATATATATATATATATATATTTTTTTTTTTATTATTATTTTTTTTTTTTTTAGTTGAGTTTGAGTTTATTTCGAACATGCATGCATACAACATGATACATCACACATGCATGCATACAACATGACACACAATTTCCAGTTTGTCTATTCAACATGTTCAAAGAGGAGTAGGAAGAAGCAGATCTTATTTAATCCTACCCATTTTGCTTTACATAGCAGTCAGTAGCTAACACTTTTGTTCACTTCCTGTTCTCAATTTATTCACAATATACTTCATAAGTAATAACAATAAAAATAAATAAATAAATACTAATCGGTGAAGTAAGTTATTTTCTAGATTATCTAGAAAATGAATGGATGGAAAAAATTCATTCAGAATGTTTATGTGTTGTATTTGTGTGTATTGGTTGGGAAATGACCAAAATTCAATGTTCAATGTCACAACCTAACATTGATTAAACGTTGTCAAAAAGAATGTTGCTTCAACGTTATATTCGTATTGTAGAATATTGGTTGGGAAATTACCAAAATTCAATGGTCAAATCAACGTCACAACCTGACATTGAATAAACGTTGTGTTTGTGTTGTAGAATATTGCTTGGAAAATATACAAAATTCAAAAGGTCAAATCAACGTAGGAACCTGACATTGACCTGTCAACTTTGTAGAATAACGGTTGAAAAATGACCAAATTTCAATGATCAAATCAACGTCAGAACCTGACATTGAATAAACGTTGTTAAAAAGTATGTTGCTTCAACATTGTGTTTGTGTTGTAGAATACTGGTTGAAAATTGACCAAATTTCACTGTCAAATCATTGTCAGAAGCTGACATTGATTGAACGTTGTTAAAAAGTATGCTGTTTCAAAGTTGAATTTATGTTGTAGAATATTGGTTGGAAAATCACTAAATTTCAATGGTAAAATCAACGTCATAACCTGACATTGAATAAGTGTCAGTAAAAATTATGGGGTTTTTTTAACATTTTTTTATTTGTTTTTCTAAGAATTAATGTATAGGCCATCTCCATATAGCCAGGATGAGTTTTTTCTAACCTGTAACCTGCTTGGTAAAGGTTTCATGATAATTATTGTACCAAAAAACACGTTGCGAGAATCGATTATGAATCGAATCGTTAGAGGTGTGAATATTAGGGTACCTGACGATTACTCAGTTCTGATTCTTTTAGGGTCCAAAAAGTCCTAATAACTTTAGACAGTGCTATTTTCAAACAGTCAACACACAACACTGGTGTGTGTGTGTTTCTTGTATTTCTACCCTTGAGACATCAACAAGGAATAGTATCTTCCATATGAGGAGGTCTGAACAAGTTAGGACATAAATCAAAACCATCGCAGCTAATAGAGAATGTCTCATTTGCACCCCTGGTGGTGAAATCTATCAAAATGAGGGTGGTCCCAAAAAGGAGGGATTTTTCAAATTGACTGTGTGTCAGTTTTAAAAGTGCTCCCCCTCTGGTCAACATATGAAATAACAAGTGTATGTAAAAATGTGAAGTGCTCCCCCTCTGGCCAACATATGAAATAACAAGTGTGTGTAAATAATTTGAAATACGCCCCCTTTGGTCAGAATTAATACAAAAAAAATCCAATAAATATGTATATAGAGACATACTTTAATAACTTCAAGTAAATAATGAAGATTAAAAACCAATTACAAACAAAATATTTTTTTAAATTCACTCAAAGCAGTCTTGTTCTCACAATGTCGAATTTTTTCTTATAAAATTGGGAACAATTTCTCATATTCTTTCTGTTTCTGTAATATTGCAATACAATCCCGTAAAATTATTACTTTTTATGCAAAATGGTGACATTTGTCATATAAAATTCTGACTTTTACCACAATGTTAACAATTTTTTGGTTGTTCTTGTAAAATAGTGAAATTGTTTGACATTTGACATTTAGTTATTATAATATTGCAAATTAATTTTTTTACTTTTAACGAGTAAAATTACGACTCTTCATAAAATTGCCAAAATGTTCAGCTTTTCTTGTAAAATTGTGACTGTTATTGAGTAAATTCCAACTTTTAACATAATATTCCACAAATGTTCAGTTATTTTTGTAAAATGACGACTTTTATTATAATTCCGCCAAAATTCTAAGTTTTTCTTGTGAAATTGTGACCTTTTTCTTGTAAAAATTATAATTAATTTTTCAAAACAAGCTTTTTTATATTTGCAGAGTATGTATATATTATTAATGTTGTAAATACAAATCTTTATATATCCAGAAAGGATGGTCCTAAAGATGTAGGCTTTTTTCGGTTCTCAAGAAGGTAACAAATACAGGAAATGTGTGTATGTGTGTGTGTGTGTGTGTGTGTGTGTGTGTGTGTGTGTGTGTGTGTGTGTGTGTGTGCGTGTGTGTGCGTGTGTGTGTGTGTGTGTATTCTTGTATTTCTGTCTTTCTTGAGACATCAACAAGGAAAAGTATCTTCCATATGAGGAGGTGTGAACAAGTTAGAACATAAAAGTCATGGTCCCAGTACGGAAAACCATTACATCTAATAGAGAATGTCTCATTTGCACCACTGGTGGTGAAATCTATCAAAATGAGGGTGGTCCCAAAAAGGAGGGATTTTTTTTAAGTGACTGTGTGTCGGTTTTAAAAGTGCTCCCCCTATGGTCAACATATGAAATAACAAGTATGTGTAAAAATTTGACGTGACTTTGTGACAAGTGTGTGTAAAAATTTGAAATGCCAGAATAAATTAAAAAAAATTAAAAATATGTAAATAGGGATATACTGTAATAACTTGAAGTAAATAATGAAGATTGAAAACCAATTACAAACAAAAAGTAAAAAAAAATTTTTTTCACTAAAAGCAGTCTTTTTCTCACAATGTGTCAACTTTTTTCTTATAAAATTGGGAACAATCTCATATTCTTTCTGTTTCCGTAATATTGCAATATTTTCTCATAAAGGACGGCGTGGCGAAGTTGGTAGAGTGGCCGTGCCAGCAATCGGAGTGTTGCTGGTTACTGGGGTTCAATCCCCACCTTCTACCATCCTAGTCACATCCGTTGTGTCCTTGGGCAAGACACTTCACCCCTTGCTCCTGATGGCTGCTGGTTTGCGCCTTGCATGGCAGCTCCCGCCATCTGTGTGTGAATGGGTGAATGTGGTAATACTGTCAAAGCGCTTTGAGTACCTTGAAGGTAGAAAAGCGCTACACCAGTATAACCCATTTATCATTTATTTATAAAATGATTACTTTTTTATGTAAAATTATTACATAAAAAATTATTATTATGTAAAATGGTGACATTTGTCATAAAATTCTGACTTTTATCACAATATTGCCAATTTTTTGTTGTTCTTGTAAAACGTGTGTGTGTGTGTGTGTGTGTGTGTGTGTGTGTGTGTGTGTGTGTGTGTGTGTGTGTGTGTGTGTGTGTGTGTGTGTGTGTGTGCTTAAAAACTGTATTTATAAATTGTGTCATGCTGGAGCTTAGGGGTGGGCAAAGTGCAAACATTTTAATTATTATAATCAATATACTATTACAAATAAAACAAAAAGTGTAATAAAAAAGCAAAAACGTAACAAAAAAAGTGGAGGCTTTTTGGAAAACCGAGACCATTAGCCTGATATATTCTTTTTAAATTTAACTCTCATTGTTCAAAAAATAATAATAATCAAAAACAATGGTGTTATGAATTATTGACCTGTTTAATACTTCACATCAAATATGAATTATGAATTATTGACCTGTTTAATACTTCACATCAAATATGAATTATGAATTATTGACCTTTCCAAGACTCAAATTACTACACATCAAATATTCCACTTAGAAATATTTTTGAGTGAATATATTGCCTTTTTTTTTCATAGCTTTTTTAGGTAAAATATAGCAATTTTTTGGGTAAAATATAGCACATTTTTAGGTGAAATATAGCAAATTTGTAGGTAAAAAATAGCACATTTTGGGATAAAATATAGCAAATTTGTGGGTAAAATATAGCAAATTTGTGGGTAAAATATAGCAGATATTCCACTTTGAAACCATTTTTGTTGGGGGAAAAAAATTGCATAGTTTGTGTTTATGCAACAAAAAATATGGTTTTCTTTGACAAAAAAGGCTTAAAAAACAACTTTATGTCAACAGATGGATTTGAAGTTGATGTATGGATATTTTAGCATGAAAAAAAAAAGGACTTATTTTTAACACCTTAATGACAGAGACCCTTTTGGGTCCCCGGGACCTTTAGTGTTCACCAACATTGAGGAGAGCCCTGATGGTTACAATAAATATTGTACTGGTTTTGAAAACAAAAAAGATCCTGGAGGGGGTGGAAAGTCTGGAGGGGAAACACTTTCTACTTTTCCAAATTCAGTCGTGTGGTCCGTGGAGAAAAAGATGGCCTCCATGGAGGTGTGAAAGGTTGCAAGATGTAATATTAATGCGGGTATGTTGACTCGTCAACACTTTGTCCCTCTACGCCATGGTGTCAAACTCTGTCCCGCGGGCCAAATTTGGCCCTTGAGACGATATCAATTTAACACTAGAGCTGGCCCGCCAATCATATACAGCGGCGATGCCGCGGTAACACCTCACTCACCGCTAATTCTCATACTTGCCAACCCTCTCGGGTGACTCCCATATTTCAGTGCCCCTCCCGTAAATCGTCATGTCCCCTTTGCGTCCAGTCCAACGAGTGCTGGCCTAGTCGTATAATATGTGCGGTCTTGGCTCGCACACACAAGTGAATGCAACGCATACTTGATCTTCATTGATACAGGTTACACTGAGGGTGCCAGTATAAAAAAAACTTTTATACTGTTAGAAATATACGCCGCACTGTGAATCCACACCAAACAAGAATGACAAACACATTTCGGGAGAACATCCGCACCGTAACACAACATAAACACAACAGAACAAATACCCAGAACCCTTTGCAGCACTAACTCTTCCAGGACGCTACAAGGTGTGTGTGTGTGTGTGTGTGTGTGTGGGGGGGGGGGGGGGGGGGGGGGGGTTGTATTTTGTAGCGGAAGAGTTAGTGCTGCAAAGGGTTCAGAATCAGAATCAGAATCAGCTTTATTGTCATTACGCAAGGTAACGAGATTGAGGCCATTCCATACAGTGCGATGTGTGCATGCTAGAAAAACAATGTGCAAATATATAAAAATTTAAAAAATGTAGAAGTGCAATGAATATGGTGTGAAATGAATATATACATGAAAAAACAAAACAAAAACAGGGTGGTTGGTGGAATGGGTTATTGCACCGAAGAGAAGGCAGTTATGAGGGACAATGGGGCAGTCCGTTCAGGATGGTTATGGCCCTGGGGAAGAAGCTGTTCTTTAGCCTGTTTGTTTTGGTTTTAATGCACCTGTAGCGCTTCCCAGAGGGCAGCAGGTGGAACAGGTCAGAGCCAGGGTGGGTGCTGTCTTTGATGATGGCACTGGCTCTGTTGAGGCAGCGGGAGGTGTAGATGTCCGTCAGAGAGGGGAGAGGGCGGCCGATGATCTTCTGAGCCGTCTTGACCACTCTTTGCAGCCTCTCCCTGTCTGCTGCAGTGCAGCTGCCGTACCATACCGTAATACAGTAGGTCAGCAGGCTCTCGATGGACGAGCGGTAGAAGGTCAGCAGCAGGTCAGGCTTCAGGTTGTACTTCCCGAGGACTCTAAGGAAGTGTAGCCGCTGCTGAGCCTTCTTGATGATTGATGTGGTGTTGACTGTCCAGGAGAAGTCATTAGAGATGTGGACTCCAAGGTACCTGAAGGTGTGGACCCTCTCTACACGCTCGCCGTTGATGTAGAGGGGGGCAGGGTCGGTGCTGCTCCTCCTGAAGTCGACGATGATCTCTCTGGTCTTGCTGGTGTTGAGAGCGAGGTTGTTCTCCGAAGACCAGGCCGTCAGCTTCAGGACCTCCTCTCTGTAGGCAGCCTCGTCACCCCTGGAGATGAGCCCGGCCACTGTGGTATCGTCGGCAAACTTGACGGTAAGGTTGTCACTGTGGGCTGGACTGCAGTCATGGGTGTAAAGGCAGTATAGGAGGGGGCTCAGCACACAGCCCTGTGGGGAGCCGATGCTCAGCGTGCGGGAGGATGAGAGGTGCGGGCCAAGTCTCACATTCTGGGGTCGGTCCGTTAGGAAGTCCCTTATCCAGGCGTTTGTGAGAGGGGGGAGGCCAAGAGTGTCCAGTTTATTGCAGAGTCTGTCCGGGATTATTGTATTGAAGGCAGAGCTATAGTCCACAGAGAGCATCCGGACGTAGCTCTGCTGCTGCTCCAGGTGGTTCAGAGCAGAGTGGAGAGCAACAGCGATGGCGTCCTCTGTGGACCTGTTCGCCCGGTATGCGAACTGGTGGGGGTCGAAGTCTGGAGGGATATGGTCCTTGATGTGCTGGAGAACAAGTCGCTCGAAGCACTTCATGATTACCGGAGTGAGGGCCACTGGTCGGTAATCATTCAGGCTGGTGATGGGAGACTTCTTCGGCACCGGGATTATTGTAGATGACTTCAGGCAGGATGGGATGACTGCCTGAGCCAGGGAGAGGTTGAAGATCCTGGTGAGGGGGGGAGCGAGCTGGTGGGCGCACGTCCTGAGCACCTTTCCAGGTACTCCGTCTGGTCCGGTAGCCTTCCTGGGGTTCACAGCCAGGAGCACTCGTCTGACACTGTGCTCCTGTACAGTGAGTGGAGTGGCGCCGGAGCCCGGTGGGGGCGGGGGCAGGGCTGGAGCAGATGAGTGTCGCTGGGGGGTTTCGAAACGGGCAAAGAAACAGTTAAGCTCCTCTGCCAGTGTCACACTCTGATCCGCAGTTGTCATATTGCAGCCTCTGAAGTTCGTGATGTCATGAATGCCCCGCCACACCTCCCGTGAGTTTTTGCTGGACAGATGGGACTCTATGCACCTCCTGTGGGCCGCCTTTGCTTTTTTAATCCCTCTCTTCAGGTCGGCTCTAGCAACACTGTACAGTGCCCTGTCCCCTGACCTGAAGGCTGCGTCGCGGGCCCTGAGGAGTGTGCGGACCTGGCTGGTCATCCAGGGTTTCTTGTTGGGGTAAACCCGGATGTTTTTTTCCACAGTCACATTCCCGATGCAGAACTTTATGTAGTCCAGCACCGTTCCTGTGGCTGTCTCCAGCTCCTGTTGTTGGAAGAGGTCCCAGTCTGTGTGTTGGAAGCAGTCCTGAAGTTTGGGGAGTGCATCGTCAGGCCAGGTCATCACAGTCTTTGTGATAGGCCTGGCCTGGCGTCTGATGGGGGTGTAGGTAGGAGAGAGCAGGAGGGAAAGATGGTCTGACTGTCCAAGCTGGGGGAGGGGTGTAGCTCTGTACGCGTGCTTTATGTTGGTATACACGTGGTCCAGGGTGTTCTTGCCCCTTGTAGAACACTTCACGTGCTGGTAGAACTTAGGGAGTACAGTCTTCAGATTGGCCTTATTAAAATCCCCTGCTATGATATGAACACCGTCGGGGTGGGCCCGCTGCTGTTTGTTGACGGTGTTCAGCAGAAGAGAGAGCGCTGTGTTTACTTTGGCGTCCGGTGGAATATACACAGCCGCGATGATAACAACAGACAGCTCTCTCGGGAGAAAAAAAGGCCGACATCTAACAGACATGTACTCCACGTCCGGGCAACAGTGCTGTTCAGTGATTGTCCCGTTGTTGCACCAGTTCTCATGCACGTAGATACAGAGCCCCCCTCCTCTGCTCTTACCGGAGTCCTTAGTTCTGTCCCGGCGGAGCAGAGTGCGTCCGGCTAGCTGCATGCTAGCATCGGGTATTTCCGGGTGAAGCCAGGTTTCGGTGATAATCATAGCACAACAGTCCCGAACATAGCGGTTTCCAGCAAGTTGTAACTCCAGGTCGTCCATCTTCTGTACAAGGGATCTGGCATTAGAGAGGAACAGGCTCGGTAGAGGTGGCTTGTGGGGTTGTTTCCTAAGCCTGAGCAAGACGCCGGACCTGCGGCCACGCTTCTGCTTCCTCTCCCTCCTCCGTCTGCGCCGTCTCCCAGACCTGACAACAAACCACGGAGAGGCCTGTGCTCTCGCTATGTCATCTGGGATGTTGTGCTCGTGGTGAAAGTCGCTCGAAACAGATATCTGGTGCGAGTTACCGATATCCAAGAGTGACTGGCGGGTGTACCGGGTGTTTGCAGTACAGGTGGTGCACAAAAGGAAAAAAAACATGAAGAAAAGAAAGAAGAAAGAGCACTGAAATGGAGAGCCGTAAGCCGCTGCGTCTGTGCGCGCCGCCATCTTGAAAAAAAAAAAAAAAAAAAAAAAAAAAAATTCTCTGGGTATTTGTTCTGTTGTGTTTATGTTGTGTTACGGTGCGGATGTTCTCCCAAAATGTGTTTGTCATTCTTGTTTGGTGTGGGTTCACAGTGTGACGTATATTTCTAACAATGTTAAAATTGCTTATACGGCCACTCTCAGTGTAAACTGTATCACTGTTGAAGTATGCGTTGCATTCACGTGTGTGTGCGTACAGAAGCCGCTCATATCTTGTGACTGGGCGGGCACGTTGTTTGAAGGGATGAAAAGCAGACGTGACGACAGCTCGTAGAGGACGTTAAGAGCAGTGCCTGTAAGGCACGCCCCCAAGACTGTGGAATACGAGATATAATGACTGATAAACACCTTCGTTCGAAAATGAAGGTTGCCTCAGCTCAAAGCCTGAGCCCCGACATTAATGAACTAGCATCCAAGAAAAGATGGCAGGTATCTGGCTTGGGCACATCAGATTAGATCAGTGTGTTGCAAACTGAGCAGTTTAAAGTCCTGAATGGTTGGTTTATTCATTATTTAATTTTCAAATGTATTGGCCTGTGGAAAAAGTTAATGTTGATATTTACCTCAGAAGGCTGCAAATAGAAAAGAGGCATTACATTTTTATTTAAAATTGTATTTGATATGCCATTGATATTTTTTAATTATTATTATTTGAAACTCGATTTTGCATGTCACTATAAAGTTATATAAGCCTTGCTTGTTTAATATTCAATGCAAAACTTGTTTGGGTCCCTATCAAAAAGGTTAATTTGTTCAACCTTGGCCCGCGGCTCTGTTCAGTTTTAAATTTTGGCCCACTCTGTATTTGAGTTTGACACCCCTGCTCTACGCAGTCAAGCTGACAAAGCTCAAGCCTCGCCTTGCAAGGCCAGTCGGGGACTTTGTAGTCCAGGCCAAGTCTCTGGGGACTCGTGGTGGACACCGAGCAGCGCAAACTTTTTTTTTGCTCCAAAGACTTTGATGGCCCACACCTAATGAGGGACAGAGTGGGGGTGCAGGACGAGGAGCACGGGAAGTACAGGCAGGTCCCGAGTGCCACTTGGGGGCCATTTGTAAACAGCACATTCTAAAAATAGTATCGAACAAAAAAAACATTAAAAAAAAGTGGATTAAAAGAGCAAACAGGTGAAATGTGAGGAGAAAAAGTTGCAAGTTGACTCTAATAACACAAAGTTAACATGCAGGCTGCTCTTTGTCATTGCTCAAAAAATAATGTTTGACCTTTCTAAGACTCCAATTACTACACATCAAATATTCAACTTTGACATATTTTGGGGGGGAATATATTGCCTTTTTAAAAAAAATTTTTTTAGCTTTTTTAGGTAAAATATAGCAAAATAAATTTAGGTAAAATATAGCAAATTTTTAGGTAAAATACAGCACATTTTAGGTAAAATATAGCTAATTTTTTGGTAATAAATAACACATTTTTGGGTAAAATATAGCAAATTTTGGGGTAGAATATAGCAACTTTTTAATGTAAAATATAGCAACTTTTTAATGTAAAGTATAGCAACATTTTAATGTAAAATATAGCATATTTAGGGGAAAAATATAGCATATTTTGGCCGCAAATATAGCAATTTTTTTGGTAAGATATAGCATGTTTCTAGGTAAGGTATAGCACATTTTTGGGGGAAATATAGCACATTCTTTAGGTAAAATATATCATATTTTGAGAAGAAAATATTGCATATTTTGAAGGGAAATTATTGCATTTTTTTAGGGAAGATATTTAATTTTTTAGTGCATTTCTTTAGGTAAAGTACAGCACATTTTAGAAGGGAAATTATTGCATATTTTTAGGGAAGATTGCATTTTTTTAGCACATTTCTTTAGGTAAAATACAGCACATTTTTTAGCTTTTTTTAGGTAAAATATAGCACAATAAATTTAAGTAAAAGAGCACATTTTTAGGTAAAATACAACACATTTTTAGGTAAAACATATTTAAGTAAAAGAGCACATTTTTAGGTAAAATACAACACATTTTTAGGTAAAACATAGCAAATTTTTTAGTAAAATATAGCACATTTTGGGGTAAAATATAGCACATTTGGGGGTAAAATATAGCAACTTTTTAATGTAAAATATAGCAACTTTTTAATGTAAAAGATAGCATATTTAGGGGAAAAATATTGTATATTTTGGCAGGAAATATAGCAAACTTTTTGGTTGGATACAGCATATTTCTAGGTAAAGTATAGCACATTTTTGGGGGAAATATAGCACATTCTTTAGGTAAAATATATCATATTTTGGGAAGAAAATATTGCATATTTTGAAGGGAAATTATTGCATTTTTTTACGGAAGATATTGAATTCTTTAGCGCATTTCTTTGGATAAAGTACAGCACATTTTTAGCTTTTTTAGGTAAAATGTAGCAAAATAAATGTAGGTAAAATAGCACATTTTTAGGTAAAATACAGCAGATTTTTAGGTAAAATACAGCAGATTTTTAGGTAAAACATAGCTAATTTTTTGGTAAAATATAGCAAATATTATCATTTATTATTTATCATAAATTTTGGGGTAGAATTTAGCAAATTTTGGGGTAAAACATAGCAACTTTTTAATGTAAAATATAGCAACTTTTTAATGTAACATATAGCATATTTAGGGGAAAAATATTGCATATTTTGGCAGGAAATATAGCACATTTTTTGGTAACCACAGCATATTTCTAGGTAAAATATAGCACATTTTGGGGGAAAATAAAGCACATTCTTTAGGTAAAATATAGCATATTTTGGGAAGAAAATATTGCATATCTTGAAGTGAAATTATTGCATATTTTTAGGGAAGATATTGAATCTTTTTAGCACATTTCTTTTGGTAAAATACAGCACATTTTTAGATAAAATAGCAAATTTTATGTAAAATATAACACTTTTAGGCAAAACAGCAGATTGTTTGGTAAAATATAGCACGTTTCAATACAATATAGCATATTTTTTAGGTAAAGTACAGCACATTTTGGGGGGAAATATAGCAAATTTTTAGGTCAAATTTACCATAATTTTTAGGTAAAATATAGTAAATTATTACATAAAATATAGCATATTTCTAGGTAAAGTATAGCACATTTTGAGGGAAAATGATTGCATATTTTTAGGGAAGATATTGCATCTTTTTAACACATTTCTTTGGTAAAATGCAGCACATTTTTAGATAAAATATAGCACATGTTTCGATAAAATATAGCATATTTTTAGGTAAAGTACAGCATTTTTTGGGAGGAAATATAGCATATTTTTAAGTTAAATATACCATATTTTTCAGGTAAAATATAGCAAATTTTTACATAAAATATAGCATATTTTGGGGTAAAATATAAAATTATCGGGGGGAAAATAGCATATTTTGGGAAGAAAATATTGCATATTTTGAGGAGAATTATTGCATATTTTGGGGGAAATTATTCCATATTTTTAGGGAAGATATTGAATATTTTTAGAACATTTCTTTAAATAAAATGCAGCACATTTTTAGATAAAATATAGCAAATTTCTGGGTAAAGTATAGCACATTTTTGATGGCAATATAGCACAATATTTAGGTAAAATCTAGCATATTTTGAGAAAAAAAATATTGCAGATTTTGAGGAAAATTTTATTGCCTATTTTTAGGGGAGATGTTGAATATTTTTAGCACATTTCTCTAGGTAAAATACAGCACATTTTTAGATAAAATATTGCAAATTTTTATGTAAAATATAACACATTTTTAGACAAAACTTAGCACATTTTTACATAAAATATAGCATATTTTTGGGTAAAATATAGCACATTTTGGGGGGAAATAGCATATTTTGGGAAGAAAATATTGCAAGTTTTGAGGAAATATTGCATATTTTGTGGGGAATTATTGCATATTTTTAGGGAAGATATTGAATCTTTTTAGCACATTTCTTTAGGTAAAATGCAGCACATTTTTAGATAAAATATGGAACATGTTTATGTAAAATATAGCACACTTAGGCAAAAGAGCACATTTTTTGGTCAAATATTGCACATATTTCTAAACAATATAGCATATTTTTAGGTAAAGTATAGCACATTTTGGGGGGAAATATAACCCATTTTTAGATAAAGTATAGCACATTTTGGGGGAAAATATAGCACATTTTTAGGTCAAATATAACATATTTTTTTGGTAAAATATAGCATTTTTTTTTACATGAAATATAGCATATTTCTAGGTAAAGTATAGCACATTTTTGTGGGAAATATTGCATATTTTGAGGGAAATGTATTGCATATGTTTAGGGAATATATTGAATATTTTTAGCACATTTCTTTTGGTAAAATGCAGCACATTTTTAGATAAAATATAGCACATTTTTATGTAAGATATAGCATATTTTTCGATACAATATCACACCTAATGTGTGTGTGACAATCATTGGTACTTTAACTTTTTATATAGTATATTTTTAGGTAAAGTATACCATATTTCTTAGGTAAAATATAGCAAAATTTTACATAAAATATAGCATATTTTGGGGTAAAATATATAATTTTGGGGGGGAAAAGAGCATATTTTGGGAAGAAAATATTGCACATTTTAAGGGAAAATTATTGCATATTTTGGGGGGAAATTATTGCATATTTTTTATGGAAGATATTGAATATTTTTAGCACATTTCTTTAGGTAAAATACAAATTTTTTGATAAAATATAGCACATTCTTATGTAAAACATAGCATTTTTAGGCAAAACATAGCACATTTTTGGGCAAAATATAGCACGTTTCGGTAAAATATTGCATTTTTTAGGTAAAATATAGCATTTTAAAATAAATTATAGCATATTTTGGGCGGAAATTATGGCATATCTTGGGGGGAAATTATTGGATACCTTGGGAAAAAATATTGCATACCTTGGGGGAATTATTTCATACCTTGGGGGAAATTATTGCATACCTTGGGGGAAATTATTGCATACCTTGGGGAAAATTATTGCATATCTTGGGGGGAAATTATTTTAAAAAATTTAAACATTTCTTTAGGTAAAATACAGCACATTTTTAGGTAAAATAGCACATTTTATGTAAAATATAATACATCTTTGGGGAAAACATACCACATTTGTATGTAAAATATAGCACATTTTTAGATAAAATATAGTACAATTTCTAGGTAAAATAGCACATTTGATGTAAAATATAGCATATTTTGGGGTAAAAAGGATCCTGTTATTAGAGGAAAATGTTGCATATTTTAGGGAAGATATTGCTTATTTGGAGCACATTTTTTAGGTAAACTATAGCATACTTTGAGGGGAAATATTGCATATTTTGTGGGTTTTCCATATAAAAATCTAAGTTTTCTTTGACGAAAAGGGCACAAAATAAAAATAATTTTTTTTTAAAAAGAGCAATTATAATCGACGAATAGGTCTGAAGTTGAACTCGATCAGTGGTTGTCAAAAAATGTTCACCAAGTACCACCATGATGACCAACATTAAAATACAGCGGCGTTGTATACTTAAGTATTCATTAAAAACAAGGCAGAGGTTTTATATAATTGTATTTAAGTATATTTGATATTGTTTATTTATTTCAGTATGAAAGTGTAAAAAGTGTTTTGCTTGGGTCATGAAATGATGATAAATCTCTGGAGTCTACATCAACTTCAGATCTATCCCTCATTTCAAAATGTTTTAGTTTTTTTTATGTTGTTTTTTTGTTTGTTTGTTTTCCGCCCTTTTTTTGTCAAACAAAACTATGTTTTTTATAGCAAACACACAAAATATGCAAAATCTTCCACCAAAAATATTTTTCAAAGTGGAATATTTGATGTGAAGTAATCAGCACCTTTGATAGGTCAATAATTCATAATAACATTGATTTTGATTCATTATCATGTTTTGAGCAATGCCAGTTTGAAAGAAAAAAACCAGCTTTGTTTTATTAGTCAACATTGCAATATTTTCTAAATTACATTCCACCTTTAAGCTTTTTTATTTCACTTTTGTTATGTTTTTGTTTATTTTAATAGTATTTTTAGAATGTGCCATGGGCCTTTAAAACATTAGCTGTGGGCCGCAAATGGCCTCCGGGGCACACTTTTGACACCCCTGCTATAGATAATAAAAAATTAAATCTGATAAATATATATATATATATATATATGTAGCTGAGATAGGCTCCAGCGCCCCCCCGCGACCCCAAAGGGAATAAGCGGTAGAAAATGGATGGATGGATATATATATACATATATATATATATATATATATATATATATATATATATATATATATATATATATGTATATATATTTATACATATATACATATATAGATATACAGTACATATACATATATATATATTCAGCATGCTTAAATTTTTCTGTGTGTGGTCCTCAGTGGAAAAAGTTTGGACACCCGTGGTTTAAGCAATAAGCAGTATTACAGTATTTGTCAGTATTAGAGTATTTGTCAGTAGTACACTACTTGTGGGGACGGGGGTCCCTCCAGCCTGAAGGCAGCTGATCTGGCATCAGCCTGTCTGGGGACAGGATTAGGGGGAGCGTGGAGGTGAAGACTGGCTGACAGATGAACAGACGCCAGCAAACAAGCGCATTAGCAACATTACCCGGCACATATACTTCTGTACTAGCACGAGATATTATTTATGTATCCGTACACGTGTGTGGCCTGGCTGCTCTTCCACGCCGTGTACGCCAAACCAACCATGCTTGCATTGGGACCTGCTGCCAAACATCCTTCAAACATGTCCACAACACATATCCATCTTTTTTTAAATGATATTGAGCAAGCTGGTATTTGATTTGAGTCCGTCCAAGTCCTGAGGACGTTGTTCCGTGTTCAGATTAGTGCTCATCCCCAAAGCGAGATCATCCCAGATTGGGCAGGATTTGACCATTTTTGCTAATTGACTTCCGAGTAAAACACTAAAGATACCTTTAAAACTTTTGTCGTAAGAAGCCGTGACAACACGCACATCAGCAACATTTTAAATGTGCATATTTTGAGGGAAAATTATTGCATATTTTGGGGGTAAATTATTGCATATTTTTAGGAAAGATATTGAATCTTTTTAGCACATTTCTTTAGGTAAAATGCAGCACATTTTTAGATGAAATATAGCACATTTTTATGTAAAATATAGCACACTTTTAGGTAAAACATAGCACATGTTTTGATACAATATAGCATATTTTTAGGTAAAGTATAGCAAATTTTGGGGGTAAATATAGCACATGTTTAGGTAAAATATAGCACATTTTTACAGAAAATATAGCACATTTTGGGGGGAAAATAGCATATTTTGGGAAGCAAATATTGCATATTTTGAGGGAAAATTATTGCGTATTTTGGGGTGAAATTCTTGCATATTTTTAGGGAAGATATTGAATCTTTTTAGCACATTTCTTTAGGTAAAATGCAGCACCTTTTTTGGTAAAATATAGCACGTTTCGATACAATATAGCATATTTTTATGTAATGTATAGCACATGCTGGGGGGAAATATAGCACATTTTTAGGTAAAATATACCATATTTTTTAGGTCAAATATAGCAAATTTTAGGTAAAATATACCATATTTTTTAGGTAAAATATAGCAATCTTTTACATAAAATATAGCATATTTTGGGGTACAATATTTAACATTTTCAGGAGAAAATAGCATATTTTGTGAAGAAAATATTGCATATTTTAAGGGGAAATTATTGCATATTTTGGGGTGAAATGATTGCATATTTTGTGGAGAAATTCTTGCATATTTTTAGGGAAGATATTGAATTTTTTTAGCACATTTCTTTAGGTAAAATGCAGCACATTTTTTAGATAAAATATAGCACTTTTTATGTAATATATAGCACACTTTTAGGCAAAACAGCACATTTTTTGGTAAAATATAGCACATGTTTTGATACAATATAGCATATTTTTAAGTAAAGTATAGCACATGTTGGGGGAAATATAACAATTTTTTAGGTAGAATATACCATTTTTTTAGGTAAAATATAGCAAATCTTCACATAAAATATGGCATATTTTTGGGTAAAATATAAAACATTTTTGGGGGAAAATAGCATATTTTGGGAAGAAAATATTGCATATTTTGGGGGGAAATTATTGCATATTTTGGGGGGAAATTATTGCATATTTTTAGGGAAGATATTGAATCTTTTTAGCACATTTCTTTAGGTAAAATGCAGCACATTTTTTGGTAAAATATAGCACATGTTTCGATACAATATAGCATATTTTTATGGAATGTATAGCACATGTTGGGGGGAAATATAGCACATTTTTAGGTAAAATAAACCATATTTTTTAGGTCAAATATACCATATTTTTTAGGTAAAATATAGCAATCTTTTACATAAAATATAGCATATTTTGGGGTACAATATTTAACATTTTGAGGAGAAAATAGCATATTTTGGGAAGAAAATATTGCATATTTTAAGGGGAAATTATTGCATATTTTGTGGAGAAATTATTGCATATTTTTAGGGAAGATATTGAATCTTTTTAGCACATTTCTTTAGGTAAAATGCAGCACATTTTTTAGATAAAATATAGCACTTTTTATGTAAAATATAGCACACTTTTAGGCAAAACAGCTAATTTTTTGGTAAAATATAGCATATGTTTCGATACAATATAGCATATTTTTATGTAAAGTATATCACATGTTGGGGGAAATATAGCACATTTTTAGGTAAAATATACCATTTTTTTAGGTAAAATATAGCAAATCTTCACATAAAATATAGCATATTTTTGGGTAAAAACATTTTGGGGGAAAATAGCATATTTTGGGAAGAAAATATTGTATATTTTGGGGGAAATTTATTGCATATTTTGGGGTGAAATTATTGCATATTTTGGGGGGAAATTATTGCATATTTTTAGGGAAGGTATTGAATCTTTTTAGCACATTTCTTTATGTAAAATGCAGCAAATTTTTAGATTAAAATATAGCACTTTTTAATGTAAAATATAGCACACTTTTAGGCAAAACAGCACATTCTTTGGTCAAATATAGCACATGTTCCGATACAATATAGCATATTTTTAGGTAAAGTATAGCACATGTTGGGGGAAAATATAGCAATTTTTTAGGTAGAATATAGCAAATCTTCACATAAAATATAGCACATTTTTGGGTAAAATATAAAACATTTTGGGGGGGAAATAGCATATTTTGGGAAGAAAATATTACATATTTTGGGGGGAACGTATTGCATATTTTGGGGGAAATGATTGTATATTTTGGGGGAAATGATTGCATATTTTTAGGTAAAGTATAGCACATTTTGGGGGGAAATATTGCATATTTTGAGGGGAAATTATTGCATATTTTGAGGGAATATCTAATATTTTTAGCACATTTCTTTAGGTAAAATACAGCACATTTTTAGATAAAACATTGCACGTTTTTATGTAAAATATAGCACATTTTTAGGCAAAACTTAGCACACTTTTACATATAATATAACAATAATTGACTTCTGAGTAAAACACAAAAGATACCTTTAAAACTTTTGTCGTAAGAGGCCGCGACAACACACATTTTAACGACATTTTAAATGTGCAAAAATTGAATTTCTGTGGAAAAAACCCAAAACAAAGAAACAAGACTTTGGGCTATTTCAATAAATATGGCTTAGCAGAAAGCACATAAATGTAAATAAATTAGAAACATTCATGTTTTCATAGTAATGGAGCTCATGTTTTAGCAGGTATCAAATCCTTTGGTAACATTAGCCATGCTTTGAATATTGTTTTTATTTAAAAAACACTTGTTGTACGAGCTAGGTAACACAGCTGTAGCTAGTTAACTACCATGTCAGACTGGCAGCAAACTGACTTCACCCCAATTTATTACATTTCATGAATGATTAGAGAGTTATTCTACTTTCAAAATCTGTATTAGTCATGTTTAAGAATGCTGCTTTTACTTTAAAATCACTCATCGTACTAGCTAGCTAACACAGCTGTAGCTAGTAAACTACGATGTCAGACTGGCAACAAGCAGACTTTAATGCAATTTACTACATTTCATGAACGATTAGACAGCTATTCTACGTTCAGAATTTACATGTTTAGAATGTTGTTTTGATTTTAAAAATCACTCGGCGTACAAGCTAGCTAACACAACTGTAGCTGGTAAACTACCATGTCAGAGCGGCACTACATTTTACTGCCTAGTAACTGTGATGTAATGTAGAACAAGGTCGTGTGAAGCATAACTACTGCTTACATCACACTCACCAAGCGGTTTCCACTACCGGCTCGAGTCCATCTGGTTCAAGGGGTGCTGGTGGGACCACGAAGGGAGAGACTTTGGATGTAGCCTTGGCATGGACGCTAGCAGCAAGCTGACAAGGAAGTAGTGGCGCCCATCAAGTATTAGTACAGTGTCACTATGATAAAGTGCAGTGTCACCTTCATGAAGTATAGTGTCAGCATCATGAAGTATAGTGTCAGTATGATATAGTTTAGTGTCACTTTGATCAAGTGTAGTGTACCGGTGTTACTATCATAACATTTAGTGTCCTTATGATAAAGTGTAGTGTCACTACGATAGGGAAGTGTACCAGTGTCTCTATAGTAAAGTGTAGTGTCATTATTGTAAAATGTAGTGTCACTACCATAATGTGTAGTGTCACTATGAGTCTAGTGTACTAGAGTCACTATCATAAATTGCGGGGTCACTATGATAAAGTGTAGTGTCAGTATGATAGCGTAGTGTACTAGTGTCACTATGATAAAGTGTAGTGTCACTATCATAAAGTGTAGTGTCACTATCATTAAGTGTAATGTACTAGTGTCACTATCATGTGTAGTGTCACTATCATTAAGTGTAATGTACTAATGTCACTAACATAAAGTGTAGTGTCACGATGATAGTGCAGTGTACTGTCACTATCAGAAATTGTGGCATCACTATGATAAAATGTAGTGTCACTATGATAGTGTAATGTACGAATGCGACTATGATAAAGTGTTGTGTCACTGTCATAAAGTGTTGTGTCATTATGATAGTGTTGTGTACTTGTGTCACTATGATAAAGTGTAGTGTCACTATCATAAAGTAAAGTGCAACTATCATAAAGTACAGAGTCACTATCATAAAGAGTAGTGCCACTTTGATTGTGTGGTGTATTAGTGTCACTGTCATAAGGTGTAGTGTCACTATCATTGAATGTAGTGTCACTATGATAGCGGCGCAGACTACTAGTGTCACTATGATAAAGTGTAGTGTCACCTTCATGAAGTATAGTGTCAGCATCATGAAGTATAGTGTCAGTATGATATAGTTTAGTGTCACTTTGATCAAGTGTAGTGTACCAGTTTTACTAACATAAAAATGTAGTGTCCCTATAAAAAAGTGTAGTGTCACTATGATAAAGTGTAGTGTCACCACCATGAAGTATAGTTTCAAAATCATGTAGTTTAGTGTCACTTTGATAAAGTCTAGTGTACCAGTGTTACTATCATAAAGTTTAGTGTCCTTATGATAAAGTGTAGTGTCACAACGATAGGGAAGTTACCAGTATCTCTATAGTAAAATGTAGTGTCACTACCATAAAGTGTAGTGTCACTATGATAGTGTAGTGTACTAGAGTCACTATCATAAATTGTGGGGTCACTATGATAAAGTGTAGCGTCAGTTTGATAGCGTAGTGTACTAGTGTCACTATGATAAAGTTTAGTGTCACTATCATAAAGTGTAGTGTCACTATCATTAAGTGTAATGTACTAGCGTCACTATCATAAAGTGTAGTGTCACTATTATTAAGTGTAATGTACTAGTGTCACTATCATAAAATGTAGTGTCACTATCATTAAGTGTAATGTACTAGTGTCACTAACATAAAGTGTAGTGTCACGATGATAGTGTAATGTACGAATGTGACTATGATGAAGTGTCGTGTCACTATCATAAAGTGTTGTGTTATTATGATAGCGTTGTGTACTTGTGCCACTATGATAAAGTGTAGTGTCACTATCATAAAGTAAAGTGTCACTATCATAAAGAGTAGTGCCACTATGATTGCGCGGTGTATTAGTGTCACTGTCATAAAGTGTAGTGTCACTATCATGAAGTGAAGTGTTAATACCATAAAGTATAGTGTCAATATCATAAAGTGTAGTGTCACTATCATTGAATGTAGTGTCACTATGATAGCGGCGCAGACAACTAGTGTCACTATGATAAAGTGTAGTGTCACCTTCATGAAGTATAGTGTCAGCATCATGAAGTATAGTATCAGTATGATATAGTTTAGTGTCACTTTCATAAAGTGTAGTGTACCAGTGTTACTAACATACAATTTAGTGTCCCTATAAAAAAGTGTAGTGTCACTATGATAAAGTGTAGTGTCACCACCATGAAGTATAGTATCAATACAATATAATTTAGTGTCAATTTGATAAAGTGTAGTGTACCAGTATTACTATCATAACGTTTAGTGTCCTTATGATAAAGTGTAGTGTCACTACGATAGGGAAGTGTACCAGTATCTCTATAGTAAAGTGTAGTGTCATTATTGTAAAATGTAGTGTCACTACCATAAAGTGTAGTGTCACTATGATAGTATAGTGTACTAGAGTCACTATCATAAATTGCGGGGTCACTATGATAAAGTGTAGTGTCAGTATGATAGCGTAGTGTACTAGTGTCACTATGATAAAGTGTAATGTCACTATCATAAAGTGTTGTGTCACAATCATTAAGTGTAATGTACTAGTGTCACTATCATAATGTGTAGTGTCACTATCATTAAGTGTAATGTACTAATGTCACTAACATAAAGTGTAGTGTCACGATGATAGGGTAGTGTACGAATGTGACTATGATAAAGTGTGGTGTCACTATCATGATAGTGTTGTGTACTTGTGTCACTATGATAAAGTGTAGTGTCACTATCATAAAGTAAAGTGTAGCTATCATAAAGTACAGAGTCACTATCGTAAAGAGTAGTGCCACTTTGATTGTGTGGTGTATTAGTGTCAATATCATAAAGTGTAGTGTCACTATCATTGAATGTATGTCACTATGATAGCGGCGCAGACTACTAGTGTCACTATGATAAAGTGTAGTGTCACTATGATAAAGTATAGTGTCACTTTGATAAAGTGTAGTGTGCCAGTGTTACTATCATAAAGTTTAGTGTCCTTATGATAAAGTGTAGTGTCACTACGATAGAGAAGTTACCAGTATCTCTATAGTAAAGTGTAGTGTCACTACCATAAAGTGTAGTGTCACTATGATAGTGTAGTGTACTAGAGTCACTATCATAAATTGTGGGGTCACTATGATAAAGTGTAGCGTCAGTTGGATAGCGTAGTGTACTAGTGTCACTATGATAAAGTTTAGTGTCACTATCATAAAGTGTAGTGTCACTATCATTAAGTGTAATGTACTAGTGTCACTATCATAAAGTGTAGTGTCACTATCATTAAGTGTAATGTACTAGTGTCACTATCATAAAGTGTAGTGTCACTATCATTAAGTGTAATGTACTAGTGTCACTAACATAAAGTGTAGTGTCACGATGATAGTGTAATGTACTAGTGTCACTAACATAAAGTGTAGTGTCACGATGATAGTGTAATGTACGAATGTGACTATGATAAAGTGTAGTGTCACTATCATAAAGTGTTGTGTCATTATGATAGTGTTGTGTACTTGTGTCACTATGATAAAGTGTAGTGTCACTATCATAAAGTACAGAGTCACTATCATAAAGAGTAGTGCCACTATGATTGCGTGGTGTATTAGTGTCACTGTCATAAAGTGTAGTGTCATTATCATGAAGTGAAGTGTTAATACTATAAAGTATAGTGTCAATATCATAAAGAGTAGTGTCATTATCATTGAATGTAGTGTCACTATGATAGTGGTGCAGTGTACTAGTGTCACTATGATTAAGTGTAGTGTCACCTTCATGAAGTATAGTGTCAGCATCATGAAGTATAGTATCAATATGATATAGTTTAGTGTCCCTTTGATCAAGTGTAGTGTACCAGTGGTACTAACATATAATGTAGTGTCCCTATAAAAAAGCGTTGTGTCACTATGATAACGTGTAGTGTCACCACCATGAAGTATCATATCAATATGATATTGTTTAGTGTCACTTTGATAAAGTGTAGTGTACCAGTGTTACTATCATAAAGTTTAGTGTCCCTATGATAAAGTCTAGTGTCACTAGGGAAGTGTACCAGTATCTCTCATAAAGTGTAGTGTCATCATTTTAAAATGTTGTGTCCCTATCATAAAGTGTAGTGTCACTATAATAGTGCAGTGTACTAGAGTCACTATCATAAATTGCGGGGTCACTATGATAAAGTGTAGTGTCATTATGATAGTGTAGTGTACTAGTGTCCCTATGATAAAGTTTTGTGTCACTATCATAAAGTGTAGTGTCACTATCATTAAGTGTAATGTACTAGTGCCACGATCATAAAGTGTAGTGTCACTATCATTAAGTGTAATGTACTATCATAATTTGTTGGGTCACTATAATCAAGTGTAGTGTCACTGTGATAGTCTAATGTACTAATGTGACTATGATAAAGTGTAGTGTCACTATCATAAAGTGCTGTGTCATTATGCTAGCATTCTGTACTCGTGTCACTGTGACAAAGTGTAGTGTCACTATCATAAAGAGTAGTGTCACTATGATAGTGTAATGTATTAGTGTCACTATCATAAAGTATAGTATCATTATGATAGTGTAGTGTACTACAGTTGCTATCATAAAGTGAAGTGTTAATACCATAAAGTATAGTGTCAATATCATAAAGTTTAGTGTCTTTATCATGAACTGTAGTGTCACTATTATTGAATGTAGTGTCACTGTGATATTGGTGCAGTGTACTAGTGTCACTATGATAAAGTGTAGTGTCACTACCATAAAGTGTAGCATCATTATCATTAAGTGTAGTGTACCTATGATACAGTAGTGTACTAGAGTCAGTATCATAAAGTATAGTGTCATTTATGATAGTATATTGTCACTATTAAAGTGTAGTGTATTAATGTCACTATCATAAAGTGTAGCGTCACTATCATAAAGTACAGGGTGACTATCATAAAGAGTAGTGTCACTATGATAGTTAACTGTATTAGTGTTACTATGATAAAGTGTAGTGTCACTATCATAACGTGTAGTATCGCTATAATAACATACAGGATAACTATCGTAAAGTGTAGTTTCACTACGATAGCATAGTGTACTAGTGTCACTATGATAAAGTGTAGTGTCACTATCGTAAAGTGTAGTGTCATTATAATAGTGTAGTGTACTAGTGTTAGTATCATAAGGTGTAGTGTCAATATCATAAAGTAGTGTACCTACCATTAAGAGTAGTGTCACTATGATAAATTGCAGTGTCACTATCATAAAGTGTAGTGTAACTAACATAAAGAGTAGTGTCACTATGATAAAGTGTAGTGTCACTATCTTAAAGTAGTGTAACTACCATAAAGAGTAGTGTTACTATGATAAAGTGTAGTGTTACCATCATAAAGTAGTGTAACTACCATAAAGAGTAGTGTCACTATAATAAAGTGTAGTGTCACTATCATAAAGTGGAGTGTAACTACTATAACAAGTAAAGTCACTATGATAAAGTGTACTGTCACTACGATACTGTAGTGTACTATTGTTAGTATCACAAAGTGTAGTGTCACTATCATGAAGTGTAGTGTAACTACCATAAAGAGTAGTGTCACTATGATAAAGTGTAGTGTCACTACGATAGTGTAGTATACTAGTGTTACTATCATAAAGTGTAGTATCACATACAATTACTATAACAAGTAGTGTCATTATGATAAAGTGTAGTGTCACTACAATAATGTAGTGTTCTCTTGTTAGCATCATAAAGTGCAGTGTCATCATCATAAAGTAGTTTAATTATCATAAAGTGTAGTGTCACTATGATAAAGTGTAGTGTCACTATGATAAAGTGTAGTGTTACTAACATAAAAGTAGTGTAACTACCATAAAGAGTAGTGTCACTATGATAAAGTGTAGTGTCACTATCATAAAGTAGTGTAACTACCATAAAGAGTAGTGTCACTATGATAAAGTGTAGTGTCACTAACATAAAGCAGTGTCACTATGATAAAGTGTAGTGTCACTAACATAAAGTAGTGTAACTAGTAGTTACACTAGTTACACTAAAATTTTGTGTCCCTATCATAAAGTGTAGTGTCACTATGATAGCGTAATGTACTAGTGTCCCTATGATAAAGTTTAGTGTCACTATCATAAATAGTGTCACTATCATAAAGTGTAGTGTCACAACGATAGTGAAGTGTACAGTATGATCAAAAGTAAAAAACAACAACAAAGCACAACAATATGAACAACACAAAAAAATACAAGAGATTTGTGAAAACAAACAGAAGAGAACTGAAAATCCTCGATATCACCATGCTAGTATCGATCTGACGCCGATACAAGCCTTGGTATCAATGATAAGGGGAAGGTGTTTGGAGCAATCTGCCTTCCCCCGAGATAAAACAAACTAGAGTATCAGTTTGGAAATGAGAGTAGGCCAGAGCGCGCGCACACGCGCGCGCGCACACGTACACACACACACACACACACACACACACACACACACACACACACACACACACACACACACACACACACACCCCTCCAGCACAGAGACATGCCTGAGATTTGAATATGTAATGAGGTGAATATGTAATGAGGTGAATATGTAATGAGGTATGATCTGCAGGCAAAGATAAGGAGCACAACAAAGACGTGTTACCTTTGCTGCCTGCAGGACCTGCTCCACTTTCAGGGCTGCTGCCCTGGGGGAGATTCTGTTGGATCCCGGCATTAACCCACGTGGTCCAAGTTCTAAGCCCCGCTTTGATCTCGGTCAGGCTCCTGAGTTGTGATGGTCTTGACACGTCACGATGTCATCACGTGATTACACCACACTTCATTTATGACGTCATAGTGTCACACACCGCTGCTTACAACATGTTTTAATGATTGTTAGAGTGTTTACTTGTGTGTGATATCATGTGCGATACAAGCAGTCCTGCAGTGTGGTTACTTGTTTGTGACATCATGTGCGATACAAGCAGTCCTGCAGCGTGGTTACTTGCGTGTGACATCATGCGCGATACAAGAAGTCTTGCAGAGTGTTTACTTGTGTGTGATACCATGTGTGATACAAGCAGTCCTGCAGCTCGTTCACGTGTGTGATGTCATGTGCGATACAAGCAGTCCTGCAGCGTGTTTACTTGTGTGTGATATCATGTGCGATACAAAACGTCCTGCAGAGTGTTTACTTGCGTGTGATACCATGTGTGATACAAGCAGTCCTGCAGCTCGTTCATGTGTGTGATGTAATGTGCGATACAAGCAGTCCTGCAGCGTGTTTACTTGTGTGTGACATCATGTGCGATACAAGCAGTCCTGCAGCGTGTTTACTTGTGTGTGACATCATGTGTGATGCAAGCAGTCCTGCAGCATGTTTACTTGTTTGTGATATCATGTGCGATAGAAGCAGTCCTGCAGCGTAATTACTTGTGTGTGATATCATGTGTGATTCAAGCAGGCCTGCGGCATGTTTACTTGTGTGTGATATCATGTGGGATACAAGCTGTCCTGCAGTGTGTTTTACTTGTGTGTGATATCATATGCGATACAAACAGTCCTGTGGCGTGTTCACTTGTGTGTAATAACATGTGCAATACAAACAGTCCTTTAGCGTGTCTATTTGTGTGTGATATCATGTGCGATACAAGCAGTCATGCAGCGTGTTCACTTGTGTGTGATATCATGTGCTCTACAAGCAGTCCTGCGGCATGTTCACTTGTGTGTAATAATATGTGCGATACAAACAGTCCTTTAGCGTGTTTACTTGTGTGTGATATCATGTGCGATACAAGATGTCCTGCAGCATGTTTTACTTGTGTGTGACATCATGTGCGATACAAGCAGTCCCTCAGCGTGTTTACTTGTGTGTGATATCAGGTGCGATACAAGATGTCCTGCAGCATGTTTTACTTGTGTGTGACATCATGTGCGATACAAGCAGTCCTTCAGCGTGTTTACTTGTGTGTGATATAATGTGCGATATAAGCAGTCTTGCAGAGTCTTTACTTGTGAGATATCATGTGCGATACAAGCAGTACTGCAGAGCGTTTACTTATGTGTGATATCATGTGTGATACAAGCAGTCATGCGGCATATTTACTTGTGTGTGATATCATGTGCAATACAAACAGTCCTGCAGAATATCTACTTGTGTGTGATATCATGTGCGATACAAACAGTCTTGCAGTGTTTACTTGTCTGTGATATTATGTGCGATACAAACTGTCCTGCAGAGTTTTTACTTGTGTGTGACATCATGTGCGATACAAGCAGTCCTGCAGAGTGTTTACTTGTGTGTGATATCATGTACGTTACAAACAGTCCTGCCGAGTGTTTACTTGTGTGTGATATCACGTGCGATACAAGCAGCCCTTCTACATGTTTACTTGTGTGTGATATCATGTGCGATACAAACAGTCCTGCAGTGTTTACTTGTGTCTGATATCATGTGTGTTACAAGCAGTCCTGCAGCATGTTTACTTGTGTGTGATATCACGCACGATACAAGCAGTCTTGTAGACAATATGTAAGGTTCTGATATCAGAACCGTATTGTGGTCATCAAGTTGTATCAGTGCATCCTGTTAACTTCCATAAAGCATTTAAAAGTTGCATTATTGTGGACACATTGTTCTGCTGAGTTCTCTTATCAAGCGACACAAACTCCTCTGGTTCTGAGATCAGTGGTTTTATGTTCCAGGATCTGAGAGAACCGACTTTTACCAAAGCTCTTTTTGGCGGACGCGAAGGTCGCCGAAGAGTGACCTCTGGACTCGCACTCAAACCGTTTCCAAAGATGTAAGACGCTGCCACTGAACGCTTTTGCAGAGCAGCGAGTAAATGAAGGAGCACATGGTCTGGAGACCACGTGACCCTCATGTAGAAGTCAGATCTTCACTGCACCTGGTCCAACATCCACTACACTCTCAGTATCACATCTTGATGGTCTACTACATCCTGGTACTTGATAGTCTACTACATCCTGGTACTTGATGGTCTACTACATCCTGGTACTTGATGGTCTACTACATCCTGGTACTTGATGGTCTAATACATCCTGGTACTTGATGGTCTACTACATGCTGGTACTTGATGCTCTACTACATCCTGGTACTTGATGGTCTACTACATCCTGGTACTTGATGGTCTACTACATCCTGGTACATGATGGTCTACTACATCCTGGTACATGATAGTCTACTACATCCTGGTACATGATAGTCAACTACATCCTAGTACTTGATGGTCTACAACATCCTGATACTTGCTGGTGTACTACATCCTGGTACTTGATGGTCTACTACATCCTGGTACATGATGGTCTAATACATCATGGTACTTGATGGTCTACTACATCCTGGTACTTGATGGTCTATTACATCCTGGTACTTGATGGTCTACTACATCCTGATACTTGATGGTGTACTACATCTAGGTATTTGATGGTCTGCTACATCTGGTACTTGATGGTCTACCACATCCTGGTACTTGATGGTGTACTACATCCTGGTACTTGATGGTCAACTACATCCTATTACTTGATGGTGTACTACATCGTGGTACTTGATAGTCAACTACATCCTGGTACTTGATGGTGTACTACATCCTGGTACTTGATGGTGTACTACATCCTGGTACTTGATGGTCAACTACATCCTGATACTTGATGTTCTACTACATCCTGGTACTTGCTGGTCTACTACATGCTGGTACTTGATGGTCTACTACATCCTGGTACTTGATGGTCTACTACATCCTGGTACTTGATGGTCTACTACATCCTGGTACTATATGGTCTAATACATCCTGATACTTGATGGTCTACTACATCCTGGTACTTGATGGTCTACTACATCCTGGTACTTGATGGTCTACTACATCCTGGTACTTGATGGTCTAATACATCCTGGTACTTGATGGTCTACTACATCCTGGTACATGATGGTCTACTACATCCTGGTACTTGATGGTCTACTACATCCTGGTACTTGATGGTCTAATACATCCTGGTACTTCATGGTCTACTACATCCTGGTACATGATGGTCTAATATATCCTGGTACTTGATGGTCTACTACATCCTGGTACTTGATGGTGTACTACATCCTGGTACATGATGGTCTACTACATCCTGGTACTTGATGGTCTACTACATCTTGGTACTTGATGGTCTACTATATGCTGGTACTTGATGGTCTACTACATCCTGGTACTTGATGGTCTACTACATCCTGGTACTTGATGTCTACTACATCCTGGTACATGATGGTCTACTACATCCTGGTACTTGATGGTCTACTACATCCTGGTACTTGATGGTCTATTACATCCTGGTACATGATGGTCTAATACATCCTGGTACTTGATGGTCTACTACATCCTGGTACTTGACGGTCTACTACATCCTGGTACATGATGGTCTAATACATCCTGGTACTTGATGGTCTACTACATCCTGGTACTTGATGGTCTACTACATCCTGGTACTTGATGGTCTACTACATCCTGGTACTTCATGGTCTATTACATCCTGGTACATGATGGTCTAATACATCCTGGTACTTGGTGGTCTACTACATCCTGGTACTTGACGGTCTACTACATCCTGGTACATGATGGTCTAATACATCCTGGTACTTGATGGTCTACTACATCCTGGTACTTGATGGTCTAATACATCCTGGTACATGATGGTCTACTACATCCTGGTACTTGATGGTCTACTACATCCTGGTACTTGATGGTCTACTACATCCTGGTACTTGATGGTCTAATACATCCTGGTACTTGATGGTCTACTACATCCTGGTACATGATGGTCTAATGCATCCTGGTACTTGATGTTCTACTACATCTTGGTACTTGCTGGTCTACTACAACCTGGTACTAGCTGGTAGTCAGTCACATCAATGGTGACTCATGTTTATGTCTCGTGAAGTTTGCATCAAACTGCGATATTAACTTAAAAATCGTGGACTTTGGATACTTGATACGACCATCTTAGAAGTATGCTAACTACTCCTATGTCATCATGCTAAGAACAACATGCTAACTGGCTTTTTAGCTTATTTTATATGTTTAAACCTAAACATTTTGGATTTTGATACTTGGCGGCATCTTAGAAATATGCTAATTAATCCTATGTTAGCTTGCTAATGTTTTATGTAAGCATTTTCGCTAATTTTGTTCTTTTAAACCTAAAAATCATGGATTTTGATACTTGTCACTATTTTTGAAGTATGGTAACTTTTTTTTATGTTAGCATGCTAATGTTGACATGCTACCTTTAGCATGCTAATACATATTGTTAGAATTTCAGCTAAGTGTGTTGTTTTACCGATAAAATACATCGTTTTTTATATTTGGCGCCATCCTAGAAGTATGCTAACTTATCATATGTTAGCATGCTTACGTTAGCATATTAACGTTCTATGTCAGCATTTTAGCCGATGTTGTTTGTTTAAACCTAAAAATTACAGATGTTGATACTTGGCACCATCATAGAAAATATGCTAACTCATCCGATGTTAGCATGCTAATGTTTCATGCTAATTTCGATCGTTTAAACCTAAAAATCATGGATTTTGATACTTGGCACCATCTTAGAAGTATGCTAACTTTTCGTATGTCATCATGTTATCGTTAACATGCTAGCTCTAGCACGCTATTGTTTATTGCTCGCATTTGAGCTGATTTTGTTCTTCTAAAAATCATGTTTTTTGAAACTTTACGTGGTCCTAGAATTATGCTAACTCTTCCTTTGTCAGCATGCTATTGTTTCATGCTCGCATGTTAGCTCATTTTGTTTGTTTGAACCTAAAAATATGGATTTTGATACTTTGCACCATCTTAATTTCTTCTAATGTTAGTGTCCTAACGTTAGCACGCTAGTATAGAAGGTTTGCATCAATCTGTTTAGTGAGGTTGACAAGGTTTGTAGTTCCTTTTAGCTCATCTCTGGATGCAGATGTTCTAAATTAGTCCTTTGGTTATGAGCATCCTGTTCACTCATATTTGCTGTGGTATCTCCTAACAAGATCTCCTGTGGTGTGTTGACTTGATGCATCCGTCTGTGCTCCACTTGATTTAGTGACCTAGTTAGCAGCAGCCGCTCACTCGGCCTTCTGGGAACGAGCCGTAAAACATATTTCCTAGATAGGCTTTGCTCGGAACACTTGGAAAGTCCTGAACACTTCAGCCATGTGTGACCTCAGCAGCTCTCTCACGTTGGCAGTAACCAGACATTAGCTAGCCGACTTTAAAACTTTAACCAACATACTTTAACTAAAATACTATACAACTTTAACTGCCATATTTTAACTGGCAAACTTGAATTAACATATTTTAACTAACATATTTTAGCTAACATATTTTAACTAACATAATTTAACTAAAATACTGTAACTAACATACTATACAACTTTAACTGGCATATTTTTACTAGCAAACTTGAACTAACACTTTTTAACTAACATACTGAAACCAACATATTTTAACTAACATATTTTAACTAACATCATTTAACTA
This sequence comes from Nerophis lumbriciformis, assembly GCF_033978685.3. Taxonomy (NCBI): domain Eukaryota; kingdom Metazoa; phylum Chordata; class Actinopteri; order Syngnathiformes; family Syngnathidae; genus Nerophis; species Nerophis lumbriciformis. Next base: position 14,948,739 of record NC_084567.2, on the reverse strand, counting down.
AAATACTGTAACTAACATACTATACAACTTTAACTACCATATTTTAACTAGCAAACTTGAATTAACATATTTAACTAACATACTTTAAAACTTTAACTAGCATACTTTAACTCGCAAACCTTAACCAACATATTTTAACCAACATACTTTAACTAAAATATTTTAACTAGCATACTTTAAAACTTTAACTAGCATACTCGCAAACTTGAACTAACATATTTTAACTAACATACTTTAAAATACATTAAATAACATACACTTTAAAATACATTAAATAACATACACTTTAAAATACATTAAATACCATACTTTAAAACTTTAACTAGTGTAATTTAACTCGCAAGCTTTAACATATTTTAACTAACATACTTTAGCTAAAATACTTTAACTACATAATTTAAACTACGGGACTTAAACACTTTAACTAACAAACTTTATCTAACCGTTTTAAACTAACAAACTTTAACTAACTGACTTAAACATTCTTTAACCAACAGACTTATACTAAGAGACTTAAACAGACTTTAACTAACAGACTTCAAGTAACAAATTTAAACTAAGGTACTAGACCATAATTTAACTAACATACTTTAACTAACTGACATTAACAAACAAACTTAAACTAAAGGACTTAAACAGACTTTAACTAACTGACTTAATCTAACAGACTTTAACTAGGGGACTTTAACAAACAGACTTAAATTAAGGGACTAAAACAGACTTTACGTAACTGACTTAAACTAAAATACTTTAACTAGTGGACTTCAACTAACAAACCTAAACTAAAATACTTGAACAGACTTTAACTGAGACTTTAACTATCAAATTTAAACTAAGGGACTTAGAGACTTAAACTAACAGACTTTAACTAATGGACTTTGACTGAGTGTCATCAAAATTAATGGACTTCAATTAACTAACTGACTTAAACCAAAATATTTAAACTAATGGACTCTAATTAATGAACTTAAACTAAGGGATCTAAACATACTTTAAATAACTAACATAAACTAACAAACTTTAACTTAGGGACTTAAACCAAGTGACTTAAACAGACTTTAACTAACTGACTTAAACTACAATATTTTAACTAATGGACTTTAACTGAATAACTTAAACTAAGGGACTTAAACAGACTTTAACTAACTTAAACTAACATACTTTAACTAACTGTCTTGAACTAAAATATTTTAACTAATGGACTTTAACCAACAAACTCAAACTAAGGGACTCAGACAGACTTTCACTAACAGACTTAAACTAAAAGATTTTAACTAATGATCTTTAAATAACAAACTCAAACTACGAACTCAGACCGACTTTAACTAACTGATTTAAACTAACAGACATTAACTAACTGACTTAAACTAAACTATTTTAACTAATGTACTTTAACTAACAAACTCAAACTAAGGGACTCCCACTCGGGGACTTAAACAGACTTTGACGAACCGACTTAAACTAACAGAACATAACTAATGGACTTTAACCAACAAACTCAAACTAAGGGACTCAGACAGACTTTTACTAACTGACTTATACTAACAGACTCTAATTAATGGACTTTAACTAAAGGACTCCAACTAGGGGACTTAAACAGACTTTGACTAACCGACTTAAAGTCCATTAGTCAAGGTCTGTTAGTTTAAGTCGGTTAGTCAAAGTCTGTTTAAGACCCCTAGTTGGAGTCCCTTAGTTAAAGTCCATTGGTTAGAGTCTGTTAGTTTAAGCAAGTTAATAAAATTGTCTGTCTGAGTCCCTTAGTTTGAGTTTGTTAGTTGAAGTCCATTAGTTAAGGTCTGTTAGTTTAACCAACAAACTCAAACTAGGGACTCAGACCAACTTTTATTAACTGGCTTAAACACACAGACTTTAACCAATGGACTTTAACTAAGGGACTCCAACTAGGTGACTTAAACAGACTTTGACTAACCGATTTAAACCAACAGACCTTATCTAATGGACTTTAACTAACAAACTCAAACTAAGGGACTCAGACAGACGTTTACTAACTGACTTAAACTAACAGACTCTAACCAATGGACTTTAACTAAGGGATTCCAACTAGGGTCTTAAACAGACTTCGACTAACCGATTTAAACTAACAGACCTTATCTAATGGACTTGAACTAACAAACTCAAACTAAGGGACTCAGACAGACTTTTACAAACTGACTTAGACTAACAGACTCTAACCAATGGACTTTAACTTCGGGACTCCAACTAGGGGACTCCAACTAGACTTTGACTAAGCGATTTAAACTAACAGACCTGACTAATGGACTTTAACTAACATACTCAAACTAAGGGACTCAGACAGACTTTTACTAACTGACTTAAACTCACAGACTAACTAATGGACTTTAACTAGGGGACTTAAACAGACTTTGACTAACTGACTTAAACTAACAGACCTGACTCATGGACTTTAACTAACAAACTCAAACTAAGGGACTCAGACAGATGTTTACTAACTGACTTAAACTAACAGACTCTAACCAATGGACTTTAACTAAGGGACTCCAATTAGGGGACTTAAACAGACTTTGACTAACTGACTCAAACTAACAGACCTTGACTAATGGACTTTAACTAACAAACACAAACTAAGGGACTCAGACAGACTTTTACGAACTGACTTGAACTAACAGACTCTAACCAATGGACTTTAACTAACGGACTCCAACTAGGGGACTTAAACAGACTTTGACTAACCGATTTGAACTAACAGACCTTATCTAATAGACTTGAACTAACAAACACAAACTAAGGGACTCAGACAGACTTTTACTAACTGACTTAAACTCACAGACTCTAACTAATAGACTAACTAGGGGACTAAAACAGACTTTGACTAACCCAGTTAAACTAACAGACCTTGACTAATGGACTTTAACTAACAAACTCAAACTAAGGCACTCAGACAGACTTTTACGAACTGACTTAAACTAACAGACTCTAACCAATGGACTTTAACTAACGGACTCCAACTAGGGGACTTAAACAGACTTTGACTAACCGACTTAAACTAACAGACCTGACTAATGGACTTTCACTAACAAACTCAAACTAAGGGACTCAGGCAGACTTTTACTAACTGACTTAAACTCACAGACTCTAACTAATTTACTTTAACTAAGGGACTTAAACAGACTTTGATTAACCCACTTAAACTAACTGACTCTAACCAATGGACTTTACCCACATATGCGGTCCTCTCCAAGGTTTCTCATAGTCATTCAAATCGACGTCCCACTGGGGTGAGTTTTTACTTGCCCTTATGTGGGCTCTGTACCGAGGATGTCGTTGTGGCTTGTGCAGCCCTTTGAGACCCTTGTGATTTAGGGCTATATAAATAAACATTGATTGATTGATTGATTGATTGATTGATTGAACTAAGGGACTCCAACTAGGGGACTTAAACAGACTTTGACTAACCGACTTAAACTGACAGACCTTGACTAATGGACTTGAACTAACAAACTCAAACTAAGGGACTCAGACAGACTTTTACAAACTGACTTAAACCAACAGCCTCTAACTAATGGACTTTAACTAAGGGACTCCAACTAGGTGACTTAAACAGACTTAAACTAGGGGACTTAAACATACTTAAACTAGGGGACTTAAACTAACAGACTTAAAGTACAGGTTTTAAAGAGACTACAAGGGAGAAAAACAAAGTACATTTATCTATAAACGTGTGTACAGTTTGATAAAGTTAAGTGTTTCCATCGACCCACTTGACCCACCACAGTCTCCAGGACAAGCCGCGTAAAAATAAGCAGCAGAAACAAGAAATGTCAGCCAAAACAGGAAGCGAGAAAATAAGAGCATGCCTGTTGACTTGTGGCTATGTTGATGTGTTCACTTAAGTCATCTCAGTTGCGACCTTTTCTTCCAGGAATAAACGGTTTGTGTCTCTTACTCCTTTCCAACACGTGCAAACATAAACACGATGAAGACTTTTCCCGGTGTCATACTTGCCAACCCTCCCGGATTTTCCGGGAGACTCCCGAAATTCAGCGCCTCTCCCGAAAACCTCCCAGGACAAATTTTCTTCCGAAAATCTCCCGAAATTCATGCGGAGCTGGAGGCCACGCCCCCTCCAGCTCCACGCGGACCTGAGTGACGTGTTGACAACCTGTTCACACGTCCGCTTTCCCACCATATAAACAGCTAATGATCGAGGGCGAGTTCTTGGTTTCTTATGTGGGTTTATTGTACGGCAGATTCATTAACGTCCTCCCAGCGCGGTAACAACGCACAACAACAGCATTTCGTCTACGTAAAGCAGTTCGTCTGCCGTAAACAGCAATGTTGTGACACTTTTAAACAGGACAATACTGCCATCTACTGTACATGCATATGTGACCCACCCATAATGTGTCACATTTTTGTGTTGATTTATTTATTTTATTTTGTGGTTTGAATTCGTTTTTGGAGCTGTCATTCCACATTTATCAGTATTCACATTGGTCAGTAGGGGGCAGTAGGGCGTTTCTTCCCAATTGAATGCTATCACCTGCAGACCGGAAGTGTCTTGTCATTCTGATGAGCGCGACCAGTCTGTGAACAATTGAAACGTCCTGTGTGCTTTTTCCTCCTGTATAACAGGTTCGTTTTGGTGAATCAACTCAATGAATAATAACCATGTGATCTTTATAAGTTTAAGTACACATTCTGATGGTGGAGCCTAACTCTAAAGTGTTTGTGAGTTGTAGTTTGTATTTGTGAATGAATCCAGTGCACAGCTGCAGTAATCAATACAAAATGGCGACTTGAGTACGCAATGTTTATGTAGGAACTTCTGATCCTAATTCAGACTCCCAAATTAGAGCTCCCGTTTTCTTATTGATTTTATAATGTATATTTGTATAATGTGTGTGTTCTGAAATAGTGACAGAGAATAGAACAAGGATGGACAATTCAACCCTTAACTCAACAATTAGTAGATGAGTGTTATGTGTGTGTTTATGTGTAAATAAATGAACACTGAAATTCAAGTATTTCTTTTATTTATTTATATATATATATATATATATATATATATATATATATATATATATATATATATATATATATATATATATATATATATATATAAATAAATAATAATTTATTATATATATATATGTAATAAAATATATATATATATATATATATATATATATATATATATATATATATATATAGCTAGGATTCACTGAAAGTCAAATATTTTTTATATATATATATCTTAACCACGCCCCCAACCACGCCCCCACCCCACCCCCGACCACGCCCCCCACACCTCACCCCCACCTCCCGAAATCGGAGGTCTCAAGGTTGGCAAGTATGCCCCGTGTAGCTAATATACTAATATGCTAGTATGCTAATATGACTGGGAATAAAACCTACTGCACACCTCGTCTAAGACGTTTTATGGTCTGCCTTTACAGGCGAATCTGGTCCTGCTCATTTTCCTCACGCAGGCTCACTTACACTCAATTATTGTTGTGGGCCATCATAAATTGTGGAAACAACAACGCGCTCGTGGTGAGTAAAGACATCACCAGTCAGTGCGTAATAAAAATTATTATCACGTGCATATGAAAAAAATACCTACGCCTCATGTTTGTGTTCCATAAATAAATACTTTTAAAACCACACAGATAGGTTTCTTCTTTGTTCTGGATTGCATTATGATCTCATCATATGCATTGGTGATATAAAGGTTGGCTAGCTTAATGCTAACGTACAATGGACTATCCCATTGACAGGCTAATGAAAATTAGTAGCGTTTTTTAGTCACCCCAATTCTACATCAATTCATAATTTTCAAATACATATTATATATATATATATATATATATATATATATATATATATATATGTATATGTATATATATATATATATATATATATATATATATATATATATATATATATATATATATATATATATATATATTAGGGATGTCCGATAATGGCTTTTTGCAGATATCCGATATTCCGATATTGTCAAACTCTTTAATTACCGATACTGATATCAACCGATACCGATGTCAACCGCTATATACAGTCGTGGAATGAACACATTATTATGCCTAATTTGGACAACCAGTTATGGTGAAGATAAGTTACTTTTGAAAAAAATCATAGAATAAAATAAGATAAATAAATTAAAAAAAAATTCTTGAATAAAAAAGAAAGTAAAACAATATAAAAACAGTTACATAGAAACTAGTAATTAATGAAAATTAGTCAAATTAACTGTTAAAGGTTAGTACTATTAGTGGACCAATCATGTGTGCTTACGGACTGTATCCCTTGCAGACTGTATTGATATATATTGATATATAATGTAGGAACCAGAATATTAATAGCAGAAAGAAACAACCCTTTTGTGTGAATGAGTGTAAATGGGGGAGGGAGGTTTTTTGGGTTGGTGCACTAATTGTAAGTGTATCTTGTGTTTTTTATGTTGATTTAATACAAATAAAAATAAAAAATAAATAAATAAAAAACCGATACCGATCATTTCCGATTATATATTCTAACGCAATTATCTCTCTCCTCTCTGAGCTGCCACCTTAACGTGGTAGAGGAGTTTGCGTGTCCCATTGATCCTAGGAGCTATGTTGTCCGGGGGCTTTATGCCCCCTGGTAGGGTCTCCCAAGGCAAACTGGTCCTAGGTGAGGGATCAGACAAAGAGCAGCTCAAAGAGCTCGAAGATCTCTATGAGGAACACTGACAAGGAACCCAGATTTCCCTCGCCCGGACGCGGGTCACCGGGGCCCCCCTCTGGAGCCAGGCCCGGAGGTGGGGCACGATGGCGAGCGCCTGGTGGCCGGGCCTGCCCCCATGGGGCCCGGCCGGGCACAGCCCGAAGAGGCAACGTGGGTCCCCCCTCCAATGGGCTCACCACCCATAGCAGGGGTCATAGAGGTCGGGTGCGATGTGAGCTGGGCGGCAGCCGAAGGCAGGGCACTTGGCGGTCCGATCCTCGGCTACAGAAGCTAGCTCTTGGGACGTGGAACGTCACCTCGCTGGGGGGGAAGGAGCCTGAGCTAGTGCGCGAGGTGGAGAAGTTCCGGCTAGATATAGTCGGACTCACTTCGACGCACAGCAAGGGCTCTGGAACCAGTTCTCTCGAGAGGGGCTGGACTCTCTTCCACTCTGGCGTTGCCGGCAGTGAGAGGCGACGGGCTGGGGTGGCAATTCTTGTTTCCCCCCGGCTCAGAGCCTGCACATTGGAGTTCAACCCGGTGGACGAGAGGGTAGCTTCCCTCCGCCTTCGGGTGGGGGAACGGGTCCTGACTGTGGTTTGCGCTTATGCGCCAAACCGCAGCTCAGAGTACCCACCCTTTTTGGATTCACTCGAGGGAGTACTTGAGAGTGCGCCCCCAGGTGATTCCCTCGTTCTACTGGGAGACTTCAATGCTCATGTTGGCAGCGACAGTGAAACCTGGAGAGGCGTGATTGGGAAGAATGGCCGCCCGGATCTGAATCCGAGTGGTGTTTTGCTATTGGACTTTTGTGCTCGTCACAGATTGTCAATAACAAACACCATGTTCAAACATAAGGGTGTCCATATGTGCACTTGGCACCAGGACACCCTAGGCCGCAGTTCCATGATCGACTTTGTAGTTGTGTCATCGGATTTGCGGCCTCATGTTTTGGACACTCGGGTGAAGAGAGGGGCGGAGCTTTCTACCGATCACCACCTGGTGGTGAGTTGGCTGCGATGGTGGGGGAGGATGCCGGACAGACCTGGCAGGCCCAAACGCATTGTGAGGGTTTGCTGGGAACGTCTGGCAGAGTCTCCTGTCAGAGAGAGTTTCAATTCCCACCTCCGGAAGAACTTTAAACATGTCACGAGGGAGGTGCTGGACATTGAGTCCGAATGGACCATGTTCCGCGCCTCTATTGTCGAGGCGGTTGATTGGAGCTGTGGCCACAAGGTAGTTGGTGCTTGTCGTGGCGGTAATCCTAGAACCCGTTGGTGGACACCGGCGGTGAGGGATGCCGTCAAGCTGAAGAAGGAGTCCTATCGGGTTCTTTTGGCTCATAGGACTCCTGAGGCAGCGGACAAGTACCGACAGGCCAAGCGGTGTGCGGCTTCAGCGGTCGCAGAGACAAAAACTCGGACATGGGAGGAGTTCGGTGAGGCCATGGAAAACGACTTCCGGACGGCTTCGAAGCAATTCTGGTCCACCATCCGCCGCCTCAGGAAGGGGAAGCAGTGCACTATCAACACCGTGTATGGTGAGGATGGTGTTCTGCTGACCTCGACTGCGGATGTTGTGGATCGGTGGAGGGAATACTTCGAAGACCTCCTCAATCCCACCAACACGTCTTCCTATGAGGAAGCAGTGCCTGGGGAGTCTGTGGTGGGCTCTCCTATTTCTGGGGCTGAGGTTGCTGAGGTAGTTAAAAAGCTCCTCGGTGGCAAGGCCCCGGGGGTAGATGAGATCCGCCCGGAGTTCCTTAAGGCTCTGGATGCTGTGGGGCCGTCTTGGTTGACAAGACGGCCCCACAGTACGGCCCCGATGTCCAAGCATCGCGTGGACATCGGGGGCGGTACCTCTGGATTGGCAGACCGGGGTGGTGGTTCCTCTCTTTAAGAAGGGGAACCGGAGGGTGTGTTCTAACTATCGTGGGATCACACTCCTCAGCCTTCCCGGTAAGGTCTATTCAGGTGTACTGGAGAGGAGGCTACGCCGGATAGTCGAACCTCGGATTCAGGAGGAACAGTGTGGTTTTCGTCCTGGTCGTGGAACTGTGGACCAGCTCTATACTCTCGGCAGGGTCCTTGAGGGTGCATGGGAGTTTGCCCAACCAGTCTACATGTGTTTTGTGGACTTGGAGAAGGCATTCGACCGTGTCCCTCGGGAAGTCCTGTGGGGAGTGCTCAGAGAGTACGGGGTATCGGACTGTCTGATTGTGGCAGTCCGCTCCCTGTATGATCAGTGCCAGAGCTTGGTCCGCATTGCCGGTAGTAAGTCGGACACGTTTCCAGTGAGGGTTGGACTCCGCCAAGGCTGCCCTTTGTCACCGATTCTGTTCATAACTTTTATGGACAGAATTTCTAGGCGCAGTCAAGGCGTTGAGGGGATCTGGTTTGGTGGCTGCAGGATTAGGTCTCTGCTTTTTGCAGATGATGTGGTCCTGATGGCTTCATCTGGCCAGGATCTTCAGCTCTCACTGGATCGGTTCGCAGCTGAGTGTGAAGCGACTGGGATGAGAATCAGCACCTCCAAGTCCGAGTCCATGGTTCTCGCCCGGAAAAGGGTGGAGTGCCATCTCCGGGTTGGGGAGGAGATCTTGCCCCAAGTGGAGGAGTTCAAGTACCTCGGAGTCTTGTTCACGAGTGGGGGAAGAGTGGATCGTGAGATCGACAGGCGGATCGGTGCGGCGTCTTCAGTAATGCGGACGCTGTATCGATCCGTTGTGGTGAAGAAGGAGCTGAGCCGGAAGGCAAAGCTCTCAATTTACCGGTCGATCTACGTTCCCATCCTCACCTATGGTCATGAGCTTTGGGTTATGACCGAAAGGACAAGATCACGGGTACAAGCGGCCGAAATGAGTTTCCTCCGCCGGGTGGCGGGGCTCTCCCTTAGAGATAGGGTGAGAAGCTCTGTCATCCGGGAGGAGCTCAAAGTAAAGCCGCTGCTCCTCCACATCGAGAGGAGCCAGGAGAGGTGGTTCGGGCATCTGGTCAGGATGCCACCCGAACGCCTCCCTAGGGAGGTGTTTAGGGCACGTCCCACCGGTAGGAGGCCGCGGGGAAGACCCAGGACACGTTGGGAAGACTATGTCTCCCGGCTGGCCTGGGAACGCCTCGGGGTCCCACAGGAAGAGCTGGACGAAGTGGCTGGGGAGAGGGAAGTCTGGGCTTCCCTGCTTAAGCTGCTGCCCCCGCGACCCGACCTCGGATAAGCGGAGGAAGATGGATGGATGGATGGCAATTATCTCTAATATATATATATATATATATATATATATATATATATATATATATACAAACAATATATGTACATACATGTAAAAACACTATTTTTTCTTATACAAAAATATAGATTTATATGTAAATAAAGACGTATGTGCACATGTGCAGTCGTGATCAAAAGTTTACATACACTTGTAAAGAACATAATGTCATGGCTGTCTTGAGTTTCCAATCATTTCTACAACTCTTATTTTTTTGTGATAGAGTGATTGGAGCACATACTTGTTGGTTACAAAAAAACATTCATGAAGTTTGGTTCTTTTATGAATTTATTATGTGTCTACTCGAGATGCGCGGATAGGCAATTATTTCATCCGCAACCGCATCAGAAAGTCGTCAACCATCCGCTATCCACCCGATGTAACATTTGATCAGAACCGCACCCACCCGCACCCGCCCGTTGTTATATATCTAATATAGACGATGCAAGGCATTAGTGAGGTTATAAAGCTTTTGCCTGTTAAAGAAAGGAGACTGATCCAATGCAGCACAGACATTCGCGTGCCACGCTGTCACGACCCAGACGCACACCAGTGCGCAATCATATGGGAGCCGCGCTAAGCGCACCTCCAAGCGCGTCTCGCTGCCGGCGACGGCCGGGTATGGGCCTGACGCTCCAGCGCCATCCATTTTCAGGGCTAGTTGATTCGGCAGGTGGGTTGTTACACACTCCTTAGCGGGTTCCGACTTCCATGGCCACCGTCCTGCTGTCTATATCAACCAGGGTGAGCCCCACCCCTTTCGTGAGCGCACTGCGCGCGGAGTGACCCCTGTTACGCGCCCCCGGCAAAAGGGGTGGCGGGCAGGTAAGCTGCTTACCTGCTGCGCGTGACGCCGGCCGCGGCAAAGGCGGACGAGGCGGGGTGTCGGTGCGGTGGGCGCGGTGGTGACCCTGGACGTGTGTCGGGCCCTTCTCGCGGATCGCCTCAGCTACGGCTCCCGTTGGGGCCCTCTCGGGGGAAGGGGCCTCGGTCCCGGACCCCGGCGAGGCGTCCCTTCTCCGCTCGTAAAAGTGTCCATCTCTTTTTCTTTTTTTTCTTCTGTTGTGGCATATGCAGCAGGTGCCTGCTCGTTTTTCGTATGTGGGTAACAACATTTAACTATGTATATATATTTCCGAATTGGTTTAACTGCCACCCGCCTGAATCTATTTAAAATCTAATTTTTTTTTATTTAAACCGCCCGACCCGACCCGACCCGCGGATAAAATCTAATTTTTTTTAATTTCATCCGCCCGATCCGCGGATAATCCGCGGACTCCGCGGTTGTGCCCGCAAACCGCGCATCTCTAGTGTCTACTGAAAATGTGAGCAAATCTGCTGGGTCAATAGTATACATACAGCAATGTTAATATTTGGTTACATGTCCCTTGGCAAGTTTCACTGCAATAAGGCACTTTTGGTAGCCATTCACAAGCTTCTGCTTGAATTTTTGAGCACTCCTCTTGACAAAATTGGTGCAGTTCAGCTAAATGTGTTGGTTTTCTGACATGGACTTGTTTCTTCAGCATTGTCAACACGTTTAAGTCAGGACTTTGGGAAGGTCATTCTAAAATCTTAATTCTAGCCTGATTTAGCCATTCCTTTACCACTTTTGACGTGTGTTTGGGGTCATTGTCCTGTTGGAACACCCAACTGCACCCAAGACCCAACATCCGGGCTGATGATTTTAGGTTGTCCTGAAGAATTTGGAGGTAGTCCTCCTTTTTCATTGTCCCATTTACTCTCTGTAAAGCACCAGTTCCATTGGCAGCAAAACAGGCCCAGAGCATAATACTACCAACACCATGCTTGACGGTAGGCATGGTGTTCCTGGGATTAAAGGCCTCACCTTTTCTCCTCCAAACATATTGCTGGGTATTGTGGCCAAACAGCTAAATTTTTGTTTCATCTGACCACAGAACTTTCCTCCAGAAGGTCTTTAAGTTGTCTATGTGATGTCAGATGTCACTGTATGTATGTATTTTTTTAAATACGTTTTTAGGCCATCTCCATGCAACCAGAAGGACCTTTATTCTAAGTCAATTCATAATTTTCAAAGATTGATTGAACAAATAATTTTAATAAATGTTTTCTATTAAAATAAAAAAAAAAAACTTGTGTGTGATATCATGTGCGATACGAACAATCCTGCAGAGTCTTTACTTGTGTGTAATATCATGTGCGATACAAACAGTCCTGCAGCGTGTTTACTTGAGTGTGATATCATGCGCGATACAAACCGTCTTGCGGCGTGTTTACTTGTGTGTGATATAATGTGCGATGCAAACAGTCCTGCAGCGTATTTACTTGTGTGTGATATCATGTGCGATACAAACAGTCCTGCAGCGTGTTTACTTGAGTGTGATATCATGTGCGATACAAGCAGTCCTGCAGAGCGTTTACCTGTGTGTGTGATGTCATGTGCGATACAAGCAGTCATGCAGTGTGTTTACTTGTGTGGGATATCATTTGCGATACAAACAGTCCTGCCGAGTGTTTACTTGTGTGTGATATCATGTGCAATACAAGCAGTCCCGCCGAGTGTTTACTTGTGTGTGATATCATGTGCGATACAAGCAGTCTTGCGGCGTGTTTACTTGTGTGTGATATCATGTGCGATACAAGCAGTCCCGCCGAGTGTTTACTTGTGTGTGATATCATGTGCGACACAAGCAGTCCTGCAGAATGTTTACTTGTGTGTGATATCATGTGCAATACAAACAGCCCTGCAGAGTTTTTACTTGTGTGTGATATCATTTGTGGTACAAGCAGTTCTGCAGAGTGTTTACTTGTGTGTGATATAATGTACGTTACAAACAGTCCTGCCGAGTGCTTACTTGTGTGTGATATCACGTGTGATACAAGCAGCCCTGCGGCATGTTTACTTGTGTGTGATATCATGTGCGATACAAAAAGTCCTGCAGTGTTTACTTGTGTGTGATACCATGTGCGATACAAGCAGTCCTGCAGAATGTTTACTTGTGTGTGATATTATGTGCAATACAAGCAGTCCTGCAATGGGTTTACGTGTGTGTGATATCATGCACGATATAAGCAGTCCTGCAGTGTGTTTACTTGTGTGTGATATCATGTGCGATACAAGCAGTCCTGCCGAGTGTTTATTTGTGTGTGATATCATGTGCAATACAAGCTGTCTCGCAGTGTGTTTACTTGTGTGTGATACCATGTGCGATACAAGCAGTCCTGTGGCTTGTTTAATTGTGTGTGATATCATGTGCGATACAAGCAGTTTTGCCGAGTGTTTACTTGTGTGTGATATCATGTGCGATACAAGCAATCCTGCCGAGTGTTTACTTGTGTGTGATATCATGTGCGATACAAGAAGTCCTGCGGCGTGTTTACTTGTGTGTGATATCATGTGCAATACAAGCAGTCCTGCAGTGTGTTTACTTGTGTGTGATATCATGTGCGATACAAAAAGTCCTGCAGTGTGTTTACTTGTGTGTGATATCATGTGCGATACAAGCAGTCCTGCAATGTGTTTACTTGTGTGTGATATCATGTGCGATACAAGCAGTCCTGCAGTGTGTTTACTTGTGTGTGATATCATGTGCGATACAAGCAGTCCTGCAGTGTGTTTACTTGTGTGTGATATCATATGCGATATAAGCAGTCATGCAGCGTGTTTACTTGTGTGTGATATCATGTGCGATACAAGCAGTCCTGCAGTGTGTTTACTTGTGTGTGATATCATGTGCGATACAAGCAGTCCTGCAGCGTGTTTACTTGTGCACACGTGGACAGACAGTGAACATGAAAATGTCCACACAGTTTCCTCTCCTCTTCAAGAGGGAAACATGCTAAGCGACAGGCTGGTGTTGTTTTGCCAACATGGCAGGAGGATTTGGGATGGGGGCTGCAAGAAGCTGTTAGCACCAAAGCAGCGACCTAATCCATCCAGACTTATGTTGACATGTCATCACAGAGTCCGTGTGGAAGTCCTCAATCAGCCCACGGCTCAGCGCTCCTTGGACCAGACACGCTTTCGATCCACTCCTTTCTTGTGTTTGGCTTCCATCAATCAAAGTGCGGACTTATTCTACAACTGGAGACCAAAAAATTCATTTGGCAATTTTGCCTTTAAGCTTCCCTTTGAAAGCTGATCAGCGATGAGAACTTCAGAAGCCGGACAGTTTCTTACACGGAACCAAAAGAGCTGCAGGCCCAAAACCACATTCAGTAACTTCAATATTGCTCTACTTCTTAAACACATTTTAGTACATTACTTATTAATACTCTGTGTTCTACTCTCTCTCTTTGGTCATTTCACTCCACATGTTGATATATAAACTAGGAATATGCTAATCGATCAACCACTAATCAGTATCGGCCAATTTAATGAAAAAACAACGTTGATTAATGCCTTTTAATGCCGATCACAAACGTCAATTAATATACACACACACATATATATATATATATATATATATATATATATATATATATATATATATATATATATATATATATATATATATATATATATATATATATATATATATATATACACATATATACATATATACGTATATATGCATATTTTTCCATCTAAACATATGTATATATATATATATATATATACATACATATATATTATCGGCAGGCCGATATTATCGGCCGATAAATGCGTTAAAATGTAATATCGGAAATGATCGGTATCGTTTTTTTTATTATCCATCCATCCAGCCATTGTCTACCGCTTATTCCCTTCGGGGTCGAGGGGGGCGCTGGAGCCCATCTCAGCTACAATCGGGCGGAAGGCGATTGTTCGTGTTGGAGGAGTTGTGAATGACTGCAAGGCCACAACATTAGGTACACCTGCAGACTGCAGGTGTACCTAATTCACAACTCCTCCAACACGAACATTATTGTTTTTGCACTTTTTGGCTTCTTATTAAATAACTTTTGTAACCTATTTTTATGGGCTTTCCTCTTTGTGATGTTAAGTTCCTGTTATGCGCTGTTATACAGTATATGCCTTGAGCTCTTATTTTGAAGGCGCTAAGAGCGGAAGTGACGACACGTCGGAGTGGAGTGGAAGTTTTTGAAAGAAGGTAAATAAAGTGGTCCTCGTGTAAACTGGAGCCTCCGTGTTTGTTATTTTGCAGTTTCATACAGTATAGGCGACATTTATAAACCCTCGGTTACACTTTTTTAAATAGATTCAATCTTGCACGTGGAAAGTTTAAGTGAGGGCTTTAGTTGATATAACACTCTCGTCAAGGATTGCATTAATCCAGCACAATAGCGGCTCATGGATTTATTTTATAAGTAAAAGTAAGACCATAATAACGTTTTTTTAATTAAATGTGCTTTTTTGTGTGCTACAGTTTGTATGTGTTAAGTTAAAGTACCAATGATTGTCACACACACACTAGGTGTGGTGAAATTTGTCCTCTGCATTTGACCCATCCCTTGATCACCCCCTGGGAGGTGAGGGGAGCAGTGGGGAGCAGTGGGCAGCAGCGGCGCTGCGCCCGGGAATAATTTTTGGTGATTTAACCCCCAATTCCAACCCTTGATGCTGAGTGCCAAGCAGGGAAGAATGCTGGCATGAGCTTTTAAACATAACCCGTTAACTGCTGCCAATCAAATGGTGAATAAGATACTCTTTAGGGTTCATATGTTTGTAAATCTGACTGTGATGAAGTCAGTGCCTCACCAGCCATCAACCTCACCGCACGCCACTGATATATACATATACACAGTGTATATATACATATATATACATATATAGTATATACAGTATATACATTTACACATATATATACACACATATATATATATATATATATATATATATATATATATATATATATATATATATATATATATATATATATATATATATATATATATATATATTGTGGAGCATCACAATACCTCCGAACAGGTGAGACTAGGCGGAGGGCCAGCCATCTCAATGAAAGCATGCACCAGGCGGTCAAACTACGCCACCCTCTAGGTGTGGTCATTGAAGGCAAGTACATCCCTAATTTTATCCTCAATCAGGCTGATGTGTGGCCACCTGCCCCAAGGCAGCTGTGTCAGGTTGGCAATCACTGTGTTTGATTTAAATAGCACCTCAGTGTTTGACTCATGGTGTGGCTGGCTCCCTGCTGGGAAAGGTCTGCTTCCATCGGGCGGCAATTTAGGAGACCTGATCAAGGCATGAGGAATGCGATAATTTGTTTGTTTAAATGAAAGCCCCAACCAGGAGGAATTTAAGTTAACCTGCATTCCAAAAAAGTGACTGAATAAAGCAACGCTGCTGCGTTTGAACCCTAACAGAACTGTCTCTGGGAGGTTGGTTTGTGACCGCACATCACAAATTGGTGGAGGATGCGGGCATAGAAGACCCTCCCCAACCACAGTATGGAGCAAGCAGTAAGGGCGCTCCTGCAAAGCCAGGCGGAGTTGCAGAATGCGATGAAGGAACTGCTCAAGAAGGTCGACAAAGACGAAGCAGTGGTTCGAGCCCCGGGGGGAGTCCTCACCAAACAAGGCCCCGATGACGACGTTGAAGCCTATTTGGAGCTCTTCGAGCGCACTGCTACAAGGGAGCGATGTCCACCCGGTGAGTGGGCAGGAATAATTGCCCCGTTCCTCATTGGGGAGGCCCAGCACGCCTGCCGTGACCTGCGAGCAGAGGACGCACGAGACTACCCCAAGCTCAAGGCCGCCATATTAGCAAGTCATGGGTACAGTCTAGCAGCTAGAGCTCAGCGATACCACGCCTGGGCCTACTGTGCCAGCCAGCCGCCCAGGGCCCAGCTTGCAGAACTACTACGTCTTACCCAGGGCTGGCTGACGAGTGGCGGGGAGACACCCTGGATCCAAAGATTGGTGATTGATCGGTGTATTCGAGCTTTGCCGCCCGATGCCAGAAAGTATGCTGCGCAGGTGAGCCCCACCTCCCTGGATTCTCTGGTAGCTCTGTTGGAGAACTACCAAGTTTGCAACGAGATGCTCCGAACCACCAGAGCTGAGCCAAGCCGCCCCACCCCTGCTGAAAGGATGGGCCGTGAACGCCGGCGATCTCCTCCACGTAATGCCCCAAGGGATAGTAACCCACCGGAAAGGTTGGCCCGACCCCCCAGAAGGTGCTATGTCTGCGGGCGAGAAGGCCACACCTCCTGGGCCTGTCCGGAACGGGACCGAGACGTCTCAATGCCCTCTGCCGCCAGCTCGGGTGCCCACCGACCTTGCTTGCACACCGGGGACACCAGCTGACTCCATGCCACCCTGCCGGTGCGGGTGGGAGGTACAGACGGCCATGCCCTGATTGATTCTGGCAGCGTCGTCACCTTGGTGAGGGCTGACTACGCTGGTCCTGTCGGCGCAGACACCATCCCGGTCACCTGCGTCCATGGTGATGTCCGCCATTACCCGGTCAGCCATATCCGGGTCCAGACCCCCCGTGGAGACGCCGTTGTGGCTGCTGGGGTGGTCCCCAACCTACCTGTCCCTCTGCTGATAGGCACGGATTGTGTCCTCTTCCAGCGGTATTGGAACCCAGGCCGCCGCCGCCCACATCCTCCCCGACAAACAAGACAAAGAGACCGGCGCCCCGCAGCCTCGACCCCGCGGACCGCATTCCCCACCTTCCGAGCACCTAGAGGAACCTCACCAGGAAGTGGAGCATCTGAAAGAGACACCAGTGGGGGAGAGACCCCTCCAGCCAGTGAAGACCCCTTCTCTGAGTTCCCGCTCATGCCGGTCGAGGGGAATCCTCCTCAAGGCGAGTATGCCACAGCCCAATGGGCTGACCCCAACCTGGAAATGGCCCGCCAAAGCATCACCACCATAGACGGTCAACTGGTCTCTGGGGTGAGTGTGATGTCTTATCCTCATTTTTTGGTAAAAGCGGGTCTGTTGTACCGAAGTGCAAAAGCTAAGGGTGGGGAAGTTGTCGAACAACTATTAGTGCCAAAAAGTTACGTCACCCGGGTGTTATACCTCGCTCACTCCCACCAATTAGGGGCTCATCTGGGAGCCCAGAAAACCTATGACCGAGTGGTCGCCCGTTTTTATTGGCCCGGGGTGAAGCGAGCCGTCGAAGACTTTTGTCGCACCTGTCCAGAATGCCAAAAAGCTGCACCACGGCCCTTTCTCCGGAATCCCCTCATACCCCTCCCTATTATTGAGACGCCATTTTCACGAATAGCTATGGACATTGTGGGGCCATTGCCAAAATCGTCTCGTGGACACCGCTATATCCTTGTCATCGTCGATTACGCAACCCGATACCCCGAGGCCATTCCCTTGCGTGTTGCTACCGCCAAGAATGTTGCCCATGAACTACTCATGCTTTTTAGCCGGGTTGGAATAGCAGACGAGGTTTCGACAGACCAGGGTACCTGTTTTATGGCCCGTGTAATGACCACATTGTATAAATGGCTTAAGATAAAACAGATCAGAACCTCAGTCTATCACCCACAAACTAACGGACTAGTGGAACGCTTTAATTCAACCTTGAAGACAATGTTAAGGAAACTGGTTGAAGTTGACGGGAAAGACTGGGACCGGTTAATTCCTTATGTACTGTTTGCTATTCGTGAAGTGCCACAAGCCTCTACAGGTTTTTCTCCCTTTGAGCTGCTCTACGGGCGGAATCCACGGGGTCTGCTAGACCTCGCCAAGCAAGCCTGGGAAAGTCAGCCCTCCCCCCACCGGAACGTTATAGACCACATGGAACACCTACAGGAGAGAGCCAGAAGGGTATGGCCACTGGTCCGGGACCATATGGAGAAGGCTCAAGCCGCCCAGGCACGAACATACAACAAGGGCGCCCGTCTCCGTGAGTTTAAGGTGGGTGACCTTGTCTTAGTATTGGTCCCGACGGCAGAGTGCAAATTCTTGGCTAAGTGGCACGGCCCGTACGAGATCGCTGAGCGAGTGGGGGACGTCAACTACCATGTACAGCAACCCGGCCGGAGGAAAGGTTTGCAGCTGTACCATGTAAATGTATTGAAAAGATGGCACACTGCTGCACCTTTGCCTAGCCCTGCCCTTCTAACGGACCTCTCTTCCCAGAAACCTGCCGTCAATGTAGGCGTGGACCTTGGCCCAACACAAATCCAAGATGTCCAAGAGCTCTTGGACCGCTACCGGGACATTTTTGCAGAGATGCCCGGGCGCACCCATGTCATAGAACATGACATAGAGACCCCGCCTGGGAAGGTGGTCAGGCAACGACCATACAGGGTCCCAGAAGCGCGGAGGGAAGCAATAAAAGAAGAGGTAAAAAAGATGCTTGACCAAGGCGTCATTGAAGAGTCCTACAGCCCTTGGTCCAGTCCAATCGTGATCGTCCCTAAACCAGATGGCACCTTGAGGTTTTGCAACGACTTCCGAAAACTAAACGACATATCCACCTTCGATGCATATCCCATGCCTAGAGCCGATGAGCTGATTGACCGCCTTGGACCTGCCCGCTTCGTCAGCACCATGGACTTGACAAAAGGTTATTGGCAGGTACCCCTGACCCAGAGAGCCAAACCCAAGACGGCCTTCTCAACTCCAGACGGCTTATTCCAGTACACTGTCCTCCCCTTCGGCATCCACGGGGCCCCTGCGACCTTCCAGCGCATGATGGACCGAATCCTCCGTCCTCACCAAGCCTATGCCGCCGCATATCTTGATGACATCGTGGTCCACAGCGCCACCTGGGCCCACCATCTGGAACACCTGGAGGCTGTCCTCAAGGCCCTTCGTCAGGCTGGTCTAACAGCGAACGGCAAGAAGTGCCGGGTAGGATGGACCGAAACCGACTACCTCGGGTATACGATAGGCTGTGGGTGTGTGCGACCCCAAGCCCAGAAGGTGGAGAAGATACGGAACTGGCCCCGCCCCATCACTAAAAAACAGGTGCAGTCCTTCTTAGGTCTGATCGGCTACTACCAGAAGTTTATCAAAGACTTTGCCACAATAGCGGCCCCCCTCAACGACCTCACGCGCCAACGGTCAACCCACCGAGTATCTTGGACCACCGAAACGGAAGGGGCCTTCGAGAAGTTAAAGCAGGCTCTGTGTGAGGAACCCATCCTTGTTGCACCTGACTTCCCGAAGCCATTCGTCCTCCACACAGATGCCTCTGGCACTGGGATCGGGGCAGTCCTAGCCCAATTGGTTGGCGCCGATGAACACCCCATAACCTTCATTAGCCGAAAATTGCTGAAGCACGAGAAAAATTACTCTACCGTGGAGAAAGAGTGTCTTGCTGTGAAGTGGGCCATCCACCATCTCAGGTATTACCTATGGGGAAGACGCTTCACTCTGGTGACCGACCACGCCCCCCTCAAATGGATGGCCACCAATAAGGACAGCAACGCTCGGGTGACACGCTGGTTTCTGGAACTGCAAAATTATAAGTTCACCGTCGAGCACCGCCCTGGAAAGGAAATCCACCACGCCGACGCGATGTCCCGCCGCTACGAAGATGAACAGGAAGCTCCTCGTCCCAACAAGGAGCTTAGGGGGGGGGATATGTGGAGTATCACAATACCTCCGAACAGGTGAGACTAGGCGGAGGGCCAGCCATCTCAATGAAAGCATGCACCAGGCGGTCAAACTACGCCACCCTCTAGGTGTGGTCATTGAAGGCAAGTACATCCCTAATTTTATCCTCAATCAGGCTGATGTGTGGCCACGTGCCCCAAGGCAGCTGTGTCAGGTTGGCAATCACTGTGTTTGATTTAAATAGCACCTCAGTGTTTGACTCATGGTGTGGCTGGCTCCCTGCTGGGAAAGGTCTGCTTCCATCGGGCGGCAATTTAGGAGACCTGATCAAGGCATGAGGAATGCGATAATTTGTTTGTTTAAATGAAAGCCCCAACCAGGAGGAATTTAAGTTAACCTGCATTCCAAAAAAGTGACTGAATAAAGCAACGCTGCTGCGTTTGAACCCTAACAGAACTGTCTCTGGGAGGTTGGTTTGTGACCGCACATCACAATATATATATATATATATATATATATATATACAGTAGATATATACATATATACAGTATATATACAAACATATACACAGTATGTGATGAGGTGGCGACTTGTCCAGCGGGTACCCCGCCTTCCGCCCGAATGCAATTGAGATAAGCTCCAGCACCCCTCGCGACCCCCAGATGGACAAGCGGTAGAAAATGGATGGAGGGATGGATGGATTTATACATATATATACACATATATATGTGCATATATATACATATATATTTATATACAGTCGTAATCAAAAGTTTACATACACTTGTAAAGAACATAATGTCATGGCTGTCTTGAGTTTCCAATCATTTCTACAACTCTTATTTTTTTGTGATAGAGTGATTGGAGCACATACTTGTTGGTCACAAAAAACATTCATGAAGTTTGGTTCTTTTATGAATTTATTATGGGTCTACTGAAAATGTGACCAAATCTGCTGGGTCAAAAGTCTGACTCAGCAGTATCTGACCACAGAACTTTCCTCCAGAAGATCTTACCTTTGTCCATGAGATATCAGATGAAACAAAAATGGAGTTGTTTGGCCACAATACCCAGCAATATGTTTGGAGGAGAAAAAGCGAGGCCTTTAATCCCAGGAACACCATTCTTACCGTCAAGCAAGGTGGTGGTAGTATTATGCTCTGGGCCTGTTTTGCTGCCAATGGAACTGGTGCTTTACAGAGAGTAAATGGGACAATGAAAAGGAAGGATTACCTCCAAATTCTTCAGGACAACCTAAAATCATCAGCCCGGAGGTTGGGTCTTTGGCGCAGTTGGGTGTTCCAACAGGACAATGACCCCAAACACACGTCAAAAGTGGTAAAGGAATGGCTAAATCAAGCTAGAATTAAGGTTTTACAATGACCTTCCCAAAGTCCTGACTTAAACGTGTGGACAATGCTGAAGAAACAAGTCCATGTCAGAAAACCAACACATTTAGCTGAACTGCACCAATTTTGTCAAGAGGAGTGGTCAAAAATTCAAGCAGAAGCTTGTGAATGGCTACCAAAAGCGCCTTATTGCAGTGAAACTTGCCAAGGGACATGTAAGCAAATATTAACATTGCTGTATGTATACTTTTGACCCAGCAGATTTGCTCACATTTTCAGTAGACACATAATAAATTCATAAAAGAACCAAACTTCATGAATGTTTTTTGTGACCAACAAGTATGTGCTCCAATCACTCTATCACAAAAAAAAAACAAGAGTTGTAGAAATTATTGGAAACTCAAGACAGCCATGACATTATGTTCTTTACAAGTGTATGTACACTTTGGACCACAACTGTATATATATATATGTATATATATATTTATGCATATCTATATATATACATATATACATATGTACATACATATATACACATACATAAACATATATAATTACATACAGTATATATAATATACATACTTTATATACTACACACACACACACACACACACACACACACACACACACACACACACACACACATACACACACATACATACACACACACACCTGAATTATTTCCTCTTTTACTCAGCAAACTCATTTCCCTGATGAGTTTTCAGTTCTTCCTTCAGAAGTCGGGTACAGGACTTGAAGAGTTACGTAAGGACTGAAATGCGCCTAATCGTCCAAATCCGAGGGCCGACCTTGGCGGAATGACGGACGTCTCCACAGGCGCGAGTTCCTCTCCCCCATCTGCTGGAAGTCTGTGCGTCTGTGTTTGCTTTGACTCGGCGCTGCTGTACAAACACACTTCCTGTCGCTCATCCGCGCACCTTCGCCCGCGCGCGCACACTCAGCCCTTTGTGTGGGCGCGCACCCGGCCGGTGGAAGCCGGTCCAAAGGCGGGGAAACGGGGAGCGGAACCCGTGACTGGTGGGAGTGGGTGATGGGGAAGATGAGATTGTGGAAGGTCCGAGAGGAAGCGAGCGATACTAGAGCCGGCCGGGCTCGGAGTGACGACGAGGCAAAATAAAGCCTGCCGTCTTTCCCAGGACAACCATGCTGACACAGCACTCCTGACACCAGGGACTTTAAAGTGTTCTTCAAAGGTTCTTGAGGAACACCTTGGCTTTCTTCTGTGTGCTCAACCTTTGCCCCAGTTTACACTTTGAGCTCCGCTGACATCCCCAAAATATTTGGATTCAGCAAACCTCTGGTGGGCGGTTTTGCTTCAGCCCTCGGTCTTGTCGTCACGGGGACACAGCCGGACTACCTTTTCATACAACTTCCTGTTCTCCAACAAGGAAAGGAACTCTGTGACACTCGAAACCAGGGGAGTCAAACTCCTTTTCAATGAGGGCCACGTTGCAAATATGGCCGCCCTCAGGGGGCCACACTTCATTACGTGGAATGAAATGGCGGCTCACATTAAATGATATGGTGGGCCACTTTGAATAACGTGACGGGCTGAATACAGAAATGTGTCAGGCCACTTTATAGGATGTGGCAGACCACATTGAATGACGTGGAAGACCATGTTGAATGACGTTGCAAAGTACATTAAATAACATGACAGGTCAGATGAATAGCGTGGCAGACCAAGTTAAATGATGTGACGGGCCACATTAAATGACACCAAAGACCACGTTGAATGACGCTGTATACCGCATTGGATGACGTGACAGACCACGATAAATAACGTGATGAACCACGTTAAATGATGTTGCAGACCACATTAAATGATGTTGCAGACCACATTAAATGATGTGGCAGACCACATTAAATGATGTGGCAGACCACATTAAATGATGTGGCAGACCACGTTAAATTATGTGGCAGACCACATTAAATTATGTGGCAGACCACATTGAATGAAATGGCGGGCAAAACACAAAAATGTGTCAGGCCACATAAATGATGTGGCAGACCACATTGAATGATGTGGAAGACCACATCAAGTGATGTGGCAGACCACATCAAATGATGCGGCAGACCACATCAAATGTTGCGGCAGACCACATCAAATGATGTGGCGGGCCACTATGAATAACGTGACGGGCTAAATAAAAAATGTGGTAGAAGACCATGTTGAATGACGTTGCAAAGTACATTAAATAACATGACAGGCCACTTGAATGGCGTGGCAGACCAAGTTAAATGATGTGACAGGCCACATTAAATGACACAAAACACCACTTTAAATGGCGCTGTATACCGCATTGGATAACGTGGCAGACCACAATAAATAACGTGATGAACCACAATAAATGATGTGGCAGACCACATAAATGACATGGCAAATCACATTAAATGATGTAGCAGACCACTTTAAATGACGTGGCGGGCCACGATGAATAACGTGACGGGCTAAATACAAAAATGTGGCAGGCCACATAAATGACGTGGAAGACCACATTGAATGATGTTGTAAAGTACATTAAATAACATGACAGGCGACTTAAATGGCATGGCAGACCTAGTTAAATGACGTGACGGGCCAACTTAAATGACACGAAAGACGACTTTAAATGATGCTGTATACCGCAGTGGATGATGTGGCAGACCACAATAAATAACGTGATGAACCACATCAAATGATGTTGCAGACCACTTTAAATGATGTGGCAGACCACATCATTTGATGTGGCGGACCACGTTGAATGACTTGGAAGACCATATTGAATGACGTTGTAAAGTACATTAAATAACATGACGGGCCACCTGAATGGTGTGGCAGACCAAGTTAAATGATGTAACGGACCACCTTAAATGACACAAATGACCACTTTAAATGACGTTGTATACCACGTTGAATGACGTGGCAGACCACAATAAATAACGTGATGAACCACAATAAATGATGTGGCAAACCACATTAAATTATGTGGCAGACCGCATTAAATGATGTGGCAGACCACATTAAATTACGTGGCTGACCACATAAATGACATGGCAAATCACATTAAATGATGTGGCAGACCACGTTAAATGACGTGGCGGGCCACTTTGAATGACGTGTCAGACCACAATGAATAACGTGACGGGCTAAATACAAAAATGTGGCAGGCCACATAAATGACGTCGAAGACCATGTTGAATGACGTTGCAAAGTACATTTAATAACATGAGGGGCCACATGAATGGTGTGGCAGACTTAGTTAAATGACGTGACGGTCCAAGTTAAATGACACAAAAGACCTCTTTAAATGACGCTGTATACCGCATTGGATGACGTGGCAGACCACAATAAATAACGTGATGAACCACCACATTAAATGATGTTGCAGACCACCTTAAATTATGTGGCAGACCACATTAAATGATGTGGGAGACCACATTAAATTATGTGGCAGACCACATTGAATAAAATGGCGGGCTAAATACAAAAATGTGTCAGGCCACATAAATGATGTGGCAGGCCACATTGAATGAAATGGCGGGCTAAATACAAAAATGTGTCAGGCCACATAAATGATGTGGCAGACCACATTGAATGACGTGGAAGACCACATCAAGTGATATGGCAGACCACATTAAATGATGTGGCAGACCATATCATTGTGGCGGGCTACTTTGAATGACGTGTCAGGCCACAATGAATAACGTGACGGGCTAAATACAAAAATGTGGTGGAAGACCATGTTGAATGACGTTGCAAAGTACATTAAATAACATGACGGGCCAGTTGAATGGTGTGGCAGACCTAGTTAAATAATGTGACGGGCCACTTTAAATTACACGAAAGACCAATTTAAATGACGTGGATACCGCATTGGATGATGTGGCAGACCAGAATAAATAACGTGATGAACCACAATAAATGATGCTGCAGACCACTTTAAATTATGTGGCAGACCACATTAAATGATGTGGCAGACCACGTTAAATGATGTGGCAGACCACATTAAATGATGTGGTAGACCACTTTAAATTATGTGACGGACCACTTTAAATGATGTGGCAGACCATGTTAAATGATGTGGCAGACCACATTAAATAATTTGGCTGACCACATAAATGACATGGCAAATCACATTAAATGATGTGACAGACCACGTTAAATGACGTGGCGGGCCACTTTGAATGACGTGTCAGGCCACAATGAATAACGTGACGGGCTAAATACAAAAATGTGGCAGGCCACATAAATGATGTGGCAGACCATGTTGAATGACGTTGCAAAGTACATTTAATAACATGGGGGGCTACTTGAATGGTGTGGCAGACCTAGTCAAATGACGTGACGGGCCACATTAAATGACACGAAAGACCACTTTAAATGACGCTGTATACCGCAATGGATGATGTGGCAGACCACAATAAATAACGTGATGAACCACCACATTAAATGATGTTGCAGATCACTTTAAATGATGTGGCATACCACGTCAAATTATGTGGCAGACCACATTAAATGATGTGGCGGACCACGTTGAATGACTTGGAAGACCACATTGAATGACGTTGTAAAGTACATTAAATAACATGACAGGCCAGATGAATGGTGTGACAGACCAAGTTAAATGACGTGACGGGCCACCTTAAATGACACGAAACACCAAGTTAAATGACGCTGTATACCACATTGGATGATGTGGCAGACTACAACAAATAACATGATAAACCACTTTAAATAATGTGGTAGAACACGTTAAATGAGGTGGCAGACCACGTCAAATGATGAGGCAGACCACATTAAATGATGTGGCAGACCACATTAAATGACGTGGCGGGTCACCTTGAATTACGTGTCGGACCACAATGAATAACGTGACGGGCTAAATACTAAAATGTGGCAGGCCACATAAATGACGTGGAAGACCATGTTGAATGACGTTGCAAAGTACATTAAATAATATGACAGGCCACATGAATGGTGTGACAGACCAAGTTAAATGATGTGACAAGCCACCTTAAATAACACCAAAGACCACTTTAAATGACGCCGTATACCGCATTCAATGATGTGGCAGACCACAGTAAATAACGTGATGAACCACAATAAATGACGTGGCAGACCACATTGAATGAAATGGCGGGCTAAATACAAAAATGTGTCAGGCCACATAAATGATGTGGACGTGGCAGACCACATTGAATGACGTGGAAGACCACATTGAATGATGTTGCAAAGTACATTAAATAACATGACAGGCCACTTCAATGGCGTGGCAGACCAAGTTAAATGTGACGGGCCACATTAAATGACACGAAACACCAGACACCTGACGCTGTATACCGCATTGGATGATGTGGCAGACCACAATAAATAACGTGATGAACCACATTAAATGATGTTGCAGACCACATTAAATGAAGTGGCAGACCACATCAAAGGATGTGGCAGACCACATCAAAGGATGTGGCAGACCACATTAAATGACGTGGCGGGCCAATTTGAATGACGTGTCAGACCACAATTAATAACGTGACGGGCTAAATACAAAAATGTGGCAGGGCACGTAAATGACGTAGAAGACCATGTTGAATGACGTTGCAAAGTACATTAAATAACATGAGGGGCCACTTGAATGGTGTGGCAGACCTAGTTAAATGACGAGACAGGCCACATTAAATGACACCAAAGACCACTTTAAATGACACCGTATACCACATTGGATGATGTGGCAGACCACAATAAATAACGTGATGAACCACATTAAATTATGTTGCAGACCACATTAAATGATGTGGCAGGCCACATTGAATTACGTGTCGGACCACGATGAATAACGTGACGGGCTAAATACTAAAATGTGGCAGGCCACATAAATGATGTGGAAGACCATGTTAATGACGTTGCAAAGTACATTAAATAATATGACAGGCCACTTGAATGGTGTGGCAGACCAAGTTAATTGATGTGACAAGCCACCTTAAATGACACCAAAGACCACTTTGACGCCGTATACTGCATTCAATGACATGGCAGACCACAGTAAATAACGTGATGAACCACAATAAATGATGTTGCAGACCACATTAAATGATGTGGCAGAACACGTTAAATGATGTGGCAGACCACATTAAATGATGTGGCAGACCACATTAAATGACGCAGCGGGCCACATTGAATGAAATGGCGGGCTAAATACAAAAATGTGTCAGGCCACATAAATGATGTGGATGTGGCAGGCCACATTGAATGACGTTGCAAAGCACATTAAATAACATGACAGGCCACTTCAATGGTGTGGCAGACCAAGTTAAATGTGACGGGCCACATTAAATGACACGAAACACCACTTTAAATGACGCTGTATACCGCAGTGGATGACGTGGCAGACCACAATAAATAACGTGATGAACCACATTAAATGATGTTGCAGACCACTTTAAATGATGTGGCAGAACACGTTAAATGATGTGGCAGACCACATTAAATGATGTGGCAGACCACATTAAATGACGCAGCGGGCCACTTTGAATGATGTGGCAGACCACATCAAAGGATGTGGCAGACCACATTAAATGATGTGGCGGGCCACTTTGAATGATGTGTCAGACCACAATGAATAATGTGACGGGCTAAATACAAAAATGTGGCAGGCCACATAAATGATGTGGAAGACCATGTTGAATGACGTTGCAAAGTACATTAAAAAACATGAGGGGCCACTTGAATGGCATGGCAGACCTAGTTAAATGACGTGACAGGCCACATTAAATGACACGCAAGACCAATTTAAATGACGCTGTTTACGACATTGGATGATGTGGCAGACCACAACAAATAACGTGATGAACGAAAAACTACTTTTAATGGCGGAGTCGGTAGCTACTATTTGTGGTAATGGAGGAGACAATGAAACAGCAAGTAACAACAGTAGGTTAGAAATGTGTCCAACGATACGTTAGCAATGTTGGCTCGAGTTGTTGTGTAGCTACCTTAGCCTTCTAATGTAAGACAAAACAATAGTGTTACCGTCCACCGGCAAAATAAATAATAATTTTCCCAAAAAATATCGTATTTCACGGACTATATTGCGCAGCGGTATATTTGCCGCACCCACTGAATT
This sequence comes from Nerophis lumbriciformis, assembly GCF_033978685.3. Classification (NCBI taxonomy): domain Eukaryota; kingdom Metazoa; phylum Chordata; class Actinopteri; order Syngnathiformes; family Syngnathidae; genus Nerophis; species Nerophis lumbriciformis. The sequence continues at coordinate 14,919,808 of NC_084567.2, read as the reverse complement.
TTAAGGAAAGAAAAAAATTCCATATATTAGCTGTATGCATGTATCACACTCTCGAAAGCGTCCCATGTGTGATGTCTATAGGACTGTTTTAATGCATATTTGTACGTGCTATCGCAGCATCGTTGGCATTAGCTAATATGCTAACTCGTTCGCAAGTGTCTGTGTTTGTATTATCACCTTACAATGGCATTCCTTTTGTATTGTTTCACTTTCACAAATTCCTCAGTAAATTCACCAAAACGTCACCGTGGAGTTATTCAGTCTGTTTATCTGATTGGATGTATACATATATATATATATATATATATATATATATATATATATATATATATATATATATCACATCAGGGGTGTGGGGAAAAATCGATTCGAATTCGAATCACGATTCTGACGTTGTGCGATTCAGAATCGATTTTCATTTTTAAAAAATATTTTTTTTCAATGTATTTATTTATTTTTAATTTTTAATTTTTTAATTTTGTATTTTAATTAATCCAATTCCAAAACCAAACCCGACCCAGCAACACTCAGAACAGCAATAAACAGAGCAATTGAGAGAAGACACAAACACAACACAGAACAATCCAAAAGTAGTGAAACAAAAATGAATATTATCAACAACAGTATCAATATTAGTAACAATTTCAACATAGCAGTGATTAAAAATCCCTCATTGACATTATCATTAGACATTTATAAAAAATTTAAAAAAAAGAACAATAGTGTCACAGTGGCTTACACTTGCATCGCATCTCATAAGCTTGACAACACACTGTGTCCAATATATTCACAAAGATAAAATAAGTCATATTTTTGGTTCATTTAATAGTTAAAACAAATTTACATTATTGCAATCAGTTGATAAAACATTGTCCTTTACAATTATAAAAGCTTTTTACAAAAATCTACTACTCTGCTTGTATGTCAGCAGACTGGGGTAGATGCTGCTGAAATCCTATGTATTGAATGAATAGAGGATCGCTTTGAATTGGGAAAAAAAATCGTTTTTTAATCGAATCGTGACCCCAAGAATCGATATTGAATCGAATCATGGGACACCCAAAGATTCACAGCCCTAATATATATCTATATACAACCCCGTTTCCATATGAGTTGGGAAATTGTGTTAGATGCAAATATAAACGGAATACAATGATTTGCAAATCCTTTTCAACCCATATTCAATTGAATGCACAACAAAGACAAGATATTTGAATGTTCAAGCTCATAAACTTTTCTTTTTTTTTTGCAAATAACAATTAACTTAGAATTTCATGGCTGCAACACGTGCCAAAGTAGTTGGGAAAGGGCATGTTCACCACTGTGTTACATGGCCTTTCCTTTTGACAACACTCAGTAAACGTTTAGGAACTGAGGAGACACATTTTTTAAGCTTCTCAGGTGGAATTCTTTCCCATTCTTGCTTGATGTACAGCTTAAGTTGTTCAACAGTCCGGGGGGTCTCCGTTGTGCTATTTTAGGCTTCATAATGCGCCACACATTTTCAATGGGAAATGGACTACAGGCAGGCCAATCTAGTACCCGCACTCTTTTGCTATGAAGCCACGTTGATGTAACACGTGGCTTGGCATTGTCTTGCTGAAATAAGCAGGGGCGTCCATGGTAACGTTGCTTGGATGGCAACATATGTTGCTCCAAAACCTGTACGTACCTTTCAGCATTAATGGCGCCTTCACAGATGTGTAAGTTACCCATGTTTTGGGCATTAATACACCCCCATTCCATCACAGATGCTGGATTTTCAACTTTGCGCCTATAACAATCCGGATGGTTCTTTTCCTCTTTGGTCCGGAAGACACGACGTCCACAGTTTCCAAAAACAATTTGAAATGTGGACTCGTCAGACCACAGAACACTTTTCCACTTTGTATCAGTCCATCTTAGATGAGTTCAGGCCCAGTGAAGCCGACGGCGTTTCTGGGTGTTGTTGATAAACAGTTTTCGTCTTGCATAGGAGAGTTTTAACTTGTACTTACAGATGTAGCGACCAACTGTAGTTACTGACAGTGGGTTTCTAAAGTGTTCCTGAGTCCATGTGGTGATATCCTTTACACACTGATGTCGCTTGCTGATGCAGTACAGCCTGAGGGATCAAAGGTCACGGGCTTAGCTGCTTACGTGCAGTGATTTCTCCAGATTCTCTGAACCCTTTGATGATATTACGGACCGTAGATGGTGAAATCCCTAAATTCTTTGCAATAGCTGGTTGAGAAAAGTTTTTCTTAAACTGTTCAACAATTTGCTCACTCATTTGTTGACAAAGTGGTGACCCTCGCCCCATCCTTGTTTGTGAAAGACTGAGCATTTCATGGAATCTACTTTTATACCCAATCATGGCACCCACCTGTTCCCAATTAGCCTGCACACCTGTGGGATGTTCCAAATAAGTGTTTGATGAGCATTCCTCAACTTTATCAGTATTTATTGCCACCTTTCCCAACTTCTTTGTCACGTGTTGCTGGCATCAAATTCTAAAGTTAATGATTATTTGCAACAAAAAAAAATGTTTATCAGTTTGAACATCAAATTGATCATGTTTTGTTTGACCATGTGCTTTTTTGGATTTTGTCGGTTCCTGTTTTTTCACTCCCTGTTTTGTTTCCATGACTACCAATCAGTTCACCTGTCCTCACGACTCACGCACCTGATTCATTTGAACTCACGCACATGTTTTCAATCACCACATGACTATTTAAGCCTGTCATTTTCTTTTGGTCGGCCTGGCGACATCACATTCATGCTCTGCACTCTTGACACGCTGCTTACTCTGTCCAAGTCATAGTTCATGCTGCTCTTTTCTTGCCACGTAAGTTTTTTTTGTTTATTCAAGCCACTGTTTTGTACTTCCGCTGTGAGCGCCTTTTGTTTGTTCCTTTTTTTCCATAGTTCTGCCTTTGTGCGAGTTTTGTTTTATTAGCCAAGTTTGTTCCCCGCCATGTGCGCGCCTTTTGTTTATACTTCCATCCATCCATCTTCTTCCGTTTATCCGAGGTCGGGTCACGGGGGCAGCAGCCTAAGCAGGGAAGCCCAGACTTTCCTCTCCCCAGCCACTTCGTCCAGCTCTTCCCGGGGGATCCCGAGGTGTTCCCAGGCCAGCCGGGAGACATAGTCTTCCCAACGTGTCCTGGGTCTTCCCCGTGGCCTCCTACCGGTTGGACGTGCCCTAAACACCTCCCTAGGGAGGCGTTCGGGTGGCATCCTGACCAGATGCCCTAACCACCTCATCTGGCTCCTCTCGATGTGGAGGAGCAGCGGCTTTACTTTGAGCTTCCCCCGAATGACAGAGCTCCTCACCCTATCTCTAAGGGAGAGCCCCGCCACCCGGCGGAGGAAACTAATTTCGGCTGCCTGTACCCGTGATCTTGTCCTTTCGGTCATGACCCAAAGCTCATGACCATAGGTGAGGATGGGAACGTAGATCGACCGGTAAATTGAGAGCTTTGCCTTCCGGCTCAGCTCCTTCTTCACCACAACGGATCGATACAGCATCCGCATTACTGAAGACGCCGCACCATTCCGCCTGTCGATCTCACGATCCACTCTTCCCCCACTCGTGAACAAGACTCCTAGGTACTTGAACTCTTCCACTTGGGGCAGGGTCTCCACCCTTTTCCGGGCGAGAACATTGGACTCGGACTTGGAGGTGCTGATTCTCATCCCAGTCACTTCACACTCGGCTGCGAACCGATCCAGAGAGAGCTGAAGATCCTGGCCAGATGAAGCCATCAGGACCACATCATCTGCAAAAAGCACAGACCTAATCCTGCAGCCACCAAACCGGATCCCCTCAACGCCTTGACTGCGCCTAGAAATTCTGTCCATAAAAGTTATGAACAGAATCGGTGACAAAGGGCAGCCTTGGCGGAGTCCAACCCTCACTGGAAACGTGTCCCACTTACTGCCGGCAATGCAGACCAAGCTCTGACACTGATCGTACAGGGAGCGGACAGCCACAATCAGACTGATACCCCATACTCTCTGAGCACTCCCCACAGGACCTCCCGAGGGACACGGTCGAATGCCTTCTCCAAGTCCACAAAGCACATGTAGACTGGTTGGGCAAACTCCCATGCACCCTCAAGGACCCTGCCGAGAGTATAGAGCTGGTCCACAGTTCCACGACCAGGACGAAAACCACACTGTTCCTCCTGAATCCGAGGTTCGACTATCCGGCGTAGCCTCCTCTCCAGTACACCTGAATAAACCTTACCGGGAAAGCTGAGGAGTGTGATCCCACGATAGTTGGAACACACCCTCCGGTTCCCCTTCTTAAAGAGAGGAACCACCACCCCGGTCTGCCAATCCAGAGGTACCGCCCCCGATGTCCACGCGATGCTGCAGAGTCTTGTCAACCAAGACAGCCCCACAGCATCCAGAGCCTTAAGTAACTCCGGGCGGATCTCATCCACCCCCGGGGCCTTGCCACCGAGGAGCTTTTTAACTACCTCAGCAACCTCAGTCCCAGAAATAGGAGAGCCCACCACAGACTCCCCAGGCACTGCTTCCTCATAGGATAACGTGTTTGCGGATTGAGGAGGTCTTCGAAGTATTCCTTCCACCGATCCACAACATCCGCAGTCGAGGTCAGCAGAACACCATCCTCACCATACACAGTGTTGACAGTGCACTGCTTCACCTTCCTGAGGCAGCGGATGGTGGTCCAGAATCGCTTCGAAGCCGTCCAGAAGTCGTTTTCCATGGCTTCCCCGAACTCCTCCCATGTCCGAGTTTTTGCCTCCGCGACCGCTGAAGCCGCACACTGCTTGGCCTGTCGGTACCTATCCGCAGCCTCCGGAGTCCTATGAGCCAAAAGAACTTGATAGGACTCCTTCTTCAGCTTGACGGCATGTTTATACTTTTTCTAATATATTATTAAATCATGTATTTAACTTCACGCCATGTCTGGTCCAAATCCTTTGCACCATGGGAAAACAAACCACGCCAAAGTCCTAGTCTTGACACAAATATGTTGTCTTTGTAGCATATTCAACTGAATTCGGGTTGAAAATGATTTGCAAATCATTGTATTCCGTTTATATTTACATCTAACACAATTTCCCAACTCATATGGAAACGGGGTTTGCATATACTGTATATACATACATACATACATATATTATATTGTGGACCCCAAGTCAAAAAGTTTGGACACCCCTGGTCTAGAACCTTGTAAGGATGTCAGATTCTACTGACTTGCTGAAGCACGCGTGCGTGTGTGCGTGTGTGTGTGTGTGTGTGTGTGTGTGTGTGTGTGTGTGTGTGTGTGTGTGTGTGTGTGTGTGTGTGTGTGTGTGTGTGTGTGTGTGTGTGTGTGTCTGTGTGTGCGTGCGTGCGTGCGTGCGTGTGTGTGTGTGTTATTGCGTAAGTGTGACCATGTATTTAACGCTGTGTGCTGTAATTACCTGCCCGGGCTTTGGGGAGGAGACAGCAGACGGAGGGCGGACTGATGTGTGTGACTCGCTCAGGACTTGACAACAGACCAGAATAGAAGACCGGACGTGTGTTTGGCGAGTCTGCCTGGCAACAAAAGGGTTCCATCTCCAGTTGGTGCTAGAGTCTGGTATTTCTGAGGGGTCCAAACTCTTTCCAAAGGTATCAGTGCATGCAGTATCGGATACCACGTAGTGATTGTGTAGCGATCAGCGCCACGTGAGGCCGTGCATTATCATGCTACAACATGAGGTGATGGTCCTCAGGATCCTGCAGTGCTAGCTGTGTGCCATCCATAACATGCACCTGAGTTCTTGGGCCAGAACCTGCACCTGCTGACATCTTGGACACGGTCTGATTGCTGCCAATACGCCGCCATCTTGTGGACAACATGAGTAAATCAGGTCAATGACCATGAATTTGGGTTGAAAGTGTCCACAGCACAGCATTTACCTGTACGACCTAATCCCCACAACTTTGTTGTCGATTAAAAGTAGTACTATAAGTTTATAGTATTACTAGTACGACAAGTACTTTGACTGGATGTCATAATGTGAAGACTTCATGATGGTTGATTATTATTAGTACTCCAAGTTTATAGTATTACTAGTACTACAAGTACTTGGACTGGATGTCATAACGTGGATACTTCATGATGGTTACATTATTAATAGTACTACAAGTTTATAGTATTACGAGTACTACAATTACTTTGACTGGATGTCATAACATGAAGACTTCATGATGGTTACATTAATAATAGTACTACAAGTTTATAGTATTACTAGTACCACAAGTATTTTGACTGGATGCTATAACGTGAATACTTCAGGATGGGTACATTAATAATAGTACTACAAGTTTATAGTATTACTAGTACTACAAGTACTTGGACTGGATGCCATAACGTGAATACTTCATGATGAGTACATTATTAATAGTACAACAAGTATATAGTATTACTAGTACTGCAAGTACTTGGACTGGATGTCACAACGTGAATACTTCATTATGGTTGGAATATTACTAGTACTACAAGTTTATAGTATTACGAGTACTACAAGTATTTTGACTGGATGTCATAACGTGAATACTTCAATATGGGTACATTATTAATAGTACTACAAGTTTATAGTATTACTAGTACTACAAGTCCTTGGACTGGATGTCATAACGTGAATACTTCATGATGGTTGGAATATTAATAGTACTAAAAGTTTATAGTATTACAAGTACTACAAGTACTTTGACTGGATGTCATAACATGAAGACTTCATGATGGTTGGATTAATAATAGTACTAAAAGTTTATAGTATTAGTAGTACTACAAGTACTTTGACTGGGTGTCATAACTTGAAGATTTCATGATGGTTGATTATTAATAGTACTACAAGTTTATAGTATTACTAGTTCTACAAATACTTTGACTGGATGTCATAACATGAATACTTCATGATGGTTACATTTGTAATAGTACTACAAGTTTATAATATTACTAGCACTACAAGTACTTTGACTGCATGTCATAACATGAATACTTCATGATGGTTACGTTATTAATAGTACTACAAGTTCATAGTATTACTATTACTAAAAGTACTTTGACTGGATGTCATAACATGAATACTTCATGATGGTTGGATTATTAATAGTACTACATATTTATAGTATTACTAGTACTACAAGTACTTTATATGGATATCATATTGTAAATACTTCATGATGGTTACATTATTAATAGTACTACAGGTTTATAGTATTACTAGTACTACAAGTACTTTGACTGGATGTCATAACATGAAGACTTCATGATGGTTGATTATTAATAGTACTACAAGTTTATAGTATTACTAGTACTACAAGTAATTTGACTGGATGTCATAACGTGAATACTTCATGATGGTTGGAATATTAATAGTACTACAAGTTTATAGTATTACTAGTTCTACAAATACTTTGACTGTATGTCATAACGTGAATACTTCACTATGGCTGGAATATTACTAGTACTACAAGTTTATAGTATTACGAGTACTACAAGTACTTTGACTGGATGTCATAACGTGAATACTTCAATATGGGTACATTAATAATAGTACTACAAGTTTATAGTATTACTAGTACTACAAGTCCTTGGACTGGATGTCATAACGTGAATACTTCATGATGGTTGGAATATTAATAGTACTAAAAGTTTATAATATTACTAGTACTATAAGTACTTTGACTGGGTGTCATAACTTGAAGATTTCATGATGGTTACATTTGTAATAATACTACAAATTTATAATATTACTAGTACTACAAGTACTTTGACTGCATGTCATAACATGAATACTTAATGATGGTTACGTTATTAATAGTACGACAAGTTCATAGTATTACTAGTACTACAAGTACTTTGACTGGATGTCATAACATGAATACTTCATGATGGTTACGTTATTAATAGTACTACAAGTTTATAGTATTACTAGTACTACAAGTACTTTATATGGATATCATATTGTAAATACTTCATGATGGTTACATTATTAATAGTACTACAGGTTTATAGTATTACTAGTACTACAAGTACTTTGACTGGATGTCATAACGTGAATACTTCATGATGGTTACATTATTAATAGTACTACAAGTTTATAGTATTAGTAGTACTACTACAAAAGGAGTACTGACAGATATTTGATTCTTGCTGACGTCTGAGTTAATAATTGGCATAAAAGGTGCTCTTAGTACCAATTACCCAGCATGCTCGGTAATGACATGCTTGCATCTTCGACACGTGTCCGGGGGGGGAATTAGTCGACGGTATGGCGGCCTGGCCGGCGCACGTCGGAGGTAAAGAGCGGGTTAGCAGCGAGCGCCGACACGAAGGAGACGCCGGCAGACACGCTCTAATGGCGGCGCAGCGTGTCGCTTCTTTTTCTCTTCAAGTGTGCGGCGGCATGTGGAAGCCATTAGGCCGCCGTGCTCGTCCTTACAGAGAGCAGCTCCTGTAAGCGCTACCCAGAGGAGGCGTGCAGACGTGCAGGTGACAAGGTGAAGATGGTGGAAACGTCATGACGCTGTAAAAATCGCCTCATCTCTCATCTCTCTTCTGCAAAACTAAAGACGGAGATTACCATTTTTTTAATGATACATTAGCAACGTTGGCTGGAGTTGTTGTGTAGCTACCTTAGCCTTCTAATATAAGACAATAGTGTTACCGTCCTCCAGCAAAATAAAGAATGATTTTCCCAAAAACTACCGTATTTTCCGGACTATAGAGCGCAGCAGTATATCCACTAAATTAAAAAATGTATATATATATTAGCCGCACCGGACTATAAGCCGCAGTTTACATTGTGAAATCTGTTGTTTACACAGAAATATTCTGTAAATGTTTATTTACATACCTTAATTGTTTCCAAATGGTGTGTGTAACACGGCAGTAAAATGGGTGATCAAACAAAACAGAAGTCATGGCACATGGACCCACTAGCTGCGCAAGCTAGCTTGCCAATCAGCCAAACAGACTCAATAACTCCACGGTGACACACCTGCTTTCACGCACAAAAACTTTCACCAAAAGATGGATTTTACGAAAAACTACCTTTAATGGCGGAGTCGGTTGCTACTATTTATGGCAATGGAGGAGACAATGTAAGTAAGTAACAACAGTAGGTTAGAAATGTGTCAACGATACGTTAGCGATGTTGGCTCGAGTTGTTGTGTAGCAAGCTTAGCCTTCTAATGTAAGACAATAGTGTTACCGGCCTCTGGCAAAATAAAGAATGATTTTCCCAAAAACCACCGTATTTTCCAGATTATAGAGCGCAGCAGTATATCCACTAAATTTTAAGAAAAAAAAAATCCATATATTAGCCGCACCGGACTATAAGACGCAGATATATATGTTGTGAAATGAGTTATTTACACATAAATATTCTGTAAATGTTTATTTACATACCTTAATTGTTTCCAAACGGTGTCTGTAACACGGCAGTAAAACAGCTGATCAAACAAAACAGAAGTCATGGTCATGGACCCACTAGCTGCGCAAGCTAGGTCTCCAATCAGCTAAACAGACTCAATAACTCCACGGTGACGTTTTGGTGAATTTACTGAGGAAACAATACAAAAAGAACGCCATTGCAAGTTAATAATACTAACACAAACGCTCGTAAACATGTTAGCGTATTAGCTAATGCTAACAACTCTAGCGTCGTTACATCACGATAGCACGTACAAATATGCATAAAAACACTCCTACAGACATCACACACGGGACGCTTTAGTAAGTAAGAATTGTTTTAGTTATGTTGTAAAATGTACAAAAGTTGCCTGGAGCGATTAATGAAGAATCCGTACGAGCAGAAACGCTATGGACGGCCAGAAAACGGAACGGCACTTGTACTTCCGGTTGAAAGCTCTGAACAGTTGTGAAATGAGTTATTTACACAGAAATATTCTGTAAATGTTTATTTCCATACCTTAATTGTTTCCAAACGGTGTCTGTAACACGGCAGTAAAACGGAAGATCAAACAAAACAGAAGTCATTATCATGACTTGATTGGAGAGCTGCACAAGCTAGCTCTCCAATCAGCTAAACAGACTCAATAACTCCACGGTGACGTTTTGATGAATTTACTGAGGAATTTGTGAAAGTGAAACAATATAAAAATAATGGCATTGTAAGTTAATAATACTAACTCAGACACTTGATAGCATATTAGCTCATGCTAACGACGCGAGCTTGATCAGATTACGATAGCGCGTACAAATATGCATGAAAACACTCCTACAGACATCACACATGGGACGGTTTAGTTAGTAAGAATTGTTTTAGATATATTGTAAAACTTACAAACATTGCCTGGAGTGATGAATGGAGAATCCATACAAGTAGAGACGCTATGGACGGCCAGAAGACAGTCGGGCAATTTTGCTTCCGGTTGAAAGCTCTCGTCTAAACAGAAGAACCTGCAGTGAGATCACTGGTCCAAAAGATGGCGCCGTAGCACAAGCAATAAAACATCTCAGTGTATTTGCTTGGTTTCTATTTAATTATTTTGCATTATGGCTGTCAGCAAAAAACAAAAAAAATAGCCGAGCGTTTTATAAGCCACAGGGTTCAACGCGCAGGTAAAAAGTAATCGTTTGTAGTTTGTAATTTGCGTTTTGCCCAATAGCAAAACTTTTTAGAGGTTGTATTTATTTGTTTTGCTCATCGGAGTATTAATTGATTACTAATTTGTTGATCATGATTACAATCAAAATAAAATATTTCAGGGTTAGAGTTTTTGTAAGTCTCAAGTCTCCAGATCAGTGATTCTCAAACTGCCGGTACGCAGACACCATCTGGTGGTACGCCAAAGAATCACATACTGTAATTAAAATATTCAAACACAGTGTTACTGTTCAAACTGTCTATAGCAGGTGTAGGGAACTTATGGCTCTCGAGCCAGATGTGGCTCTTTTGATGACTGCATCTGGCTCTCAGATAAATCTTAGCTGACATTGCTTAACACGATAAGTAATGAATAATTCCGCTGGTAATCAATCACAGTGTTAAAAATAACGTTCAAAATATAAAACATTTGTCATGCATTTTAATCCATCCATCCGTTTTCTACCGCACCTGTTCAAGAAGTTGTATTAATGGTAAGAAGTATTTTATTTACTATTGGTTAGCTTCATAATAATGTTATTAAAAAGAATAAGAGACTTATTATACTCTAAAAATGTTGCTCTTACTTAAAAATGCACACATTTAGTTGTATTCAAAGTTAAACAATATTATATGGCTCTCACAGAAATACATTTTAAAATATTTGGCTTTCATGGCTCTCTCAGCCAAAAAGGTTCCCGACCCCTGGTCTATAGTGTTACAATGGCCAAACATATTAAATATAATAGGTTAAAAAAACAAAACAACGTTTGCATTGTTTTTAATGTATACTTGGGCCTACTACGCTACCGCAATTTATTGTTGGTCATTATGGTGGTACTTGGAGAAACTAGTGTTTTCCATCTGAAAAAAACACGTAATTTAAATCTTCAAACACAGCGTTACTGTTCAAACTGTCTATAATGTTACAGTGGCCAGACATATTTTATCTACTATGTAAAAAAAAACTTTTGCCTTGTTTTTAATGAATATTTGGGCCTAATACGCTACTGCAATTTAATGTTGGTCATTATGGCGGTACTTGGAGAGCCTTGTGTTTTCCATTTAAAAAAACACATAATTTAAATATTCAAAACAGTGTTACTGTTCAAACTTTCTATAATGTTACAGTGGCCAAATATATTAAATATACTAGGTTAAAAAAATGTTTTGCCTTGTTTTTAATGAAAACTTGGGCCTACTACGCTACTGTAATTTAACGTTGGTCATTATGGTGGTACTTGGAGAGCCTAGTGTTTTCCATCTGAAAAAAAACCTTGTAATTTAAATCTTCAAACACAGTGTTACTGTTCAAACTGTTTATAATATTACAGTGGCCAAACATAATAAATATACTTTGTAAAAAAAACATTTGCCTTGTTTTTAATGAATACTTGGGCCTAATACGCTCCTGCAAATTAATGTTGGTCATTATGACGGTACTTGGAGAGCCTAGTGTTTTCCATCTAAAAAAACATGTAATTTAAAAATTCAAACCCAGTGTTTCCGTTCAAACCATCTATGTTACAGTGGCCAAACATACTAAATATACTACGTTAAAAAAAACAATATTTGCCCTGTTTTTAATGGTTACTTAGGCCTACTACGGTACTGTAATTTAACGTTGGTCATTATAGTGGTACTTGGAGAGCCTTGTGTTTTCCATCTGAAAAGAAATCGCGTAATTTAAATCTTCAAACAGAGTGTTACTGTTCAAACTGTCTATAATGTTACAGTGAAATATAGTAGGTTAAAAAAATGTTTTGCCTTGTTTCTAATGAATACTTAGGCCTACTACGTAACTGTAATTTAATGTTGGTCATTATAGTGGTACTTGGAGAACCTAGTGTTTTCTGATACTGGTATATGAGCTCCATCTAGTGGTATGCCCAAAAAAACACATAATTTAAATATTCAAAACAGTGTTATTGTTCAAACTGTCTATAATGTTACAGTGGCCAAACATATGAAATATACTAGGTTAAAAACATGTGTTTGCCTTGGTTTTAATGAATACTAAGGCCTACTATGCGACTGTAACTTAAAACACATAATTTAAATATTCAAACACAGTGTTACTGTTCAAACTGTGTGTAATGTGACAGTGGCCAAAAGTATTAAATATATTTGGGAAATAAAACCTCTGCTTTGTTTTCAATGAATACTTGGGCCTACTGCGCTACTGTATTTTAATGTTGCATAACAGCTTTGTGTCATTAGTGTCAACATTGCAACTTGTTCTCCTTACATTCCACCTATTTGCTCTTTTATTCCACTTTTTTATATTTTTTTCAACAATATATCTGACCGGATATATGAAATATTTGGGTTATTCCAACTCGATTGTGTTGCCGCTCACATGTCGATGAAATGTGGAGCGAAGGCCCGCGGGGAAGTTCACCGAGGTCAGGCCGGGGTGTGCAAAAATAAATAAAGAACTTAAATGTTATTTTTGATGAGGTGACATTTAAAGGTATGGAAGCTCCGTCGTCTTTGAATGAAAAGGTCGTATTTTGAACCCGGAGGAAAAAAGAAGTCGCTCGGTAGAAAGAAGGGAAAAAAAAGACTTTCGCCTCGCAGAAATAATTGTGTGGAGGAAAAGTACTTAGTAGCAGGATGGAGGATTTATTTATTTTTGAAAAAACATCGTCAGAAGAGTGTACGCATTGTTTTGATGCTGCCAGGTGCTGGGAGTGAATTCATGACCTCTGCTCGGTTCCGACCTCGTTTGAATGTCAAAATGATCCATTTTCTTCTTCCTTTCAAAAGAGGCATGGCCAAACTTTTTAGTATTATTATATTACAAAAATATGATGATCATTATAGTATTATCATTATTATAATACTAATAATATAATAATAAAATAATGATACTATTATTATTATCATTATTATTATTATTATTATAATAAATAGATCGATTTTTTGGGTGTAGAATCTTATACATGAGAATGTTGGACATTCAATAATAATAATAATAATAATAATAATAATAGTAATAATAATAATACAAATACTATTTTTGGGTGTAGAATTTTATATGTGAGAATGTTGGACATTTAATAATAATAATAATTATTATTATTATTATTATAATAAATAGATCGATTTTTGTGTGCAGAATCTTATATGTGAGAATGTTGGACATTCACAAAATAATGATAATAAAAATTATAATAATAATAATATTATTATTATACTAATAACATATTATATAATATATAATATAACTACTAATATTATTATTATTATTATTATAAATAGATCGATTTTTTTGGCATAGAATCGTATATGTGAGAATGTTGGACATTCACAAAATAATAATAATAATAATAATAATAATAATAATAACAATAATTAATAGATTATTAAAAAATTGATGGATGATTATTTGGTGTAGAATCTTATATGTGAGAATGTTGGACATTCACAAATAAATAATAACAATAATAATAGTAATAATGAAAATAATAATTAATAGATGTTTTTTTGGTGTAGAATATTATATGTGAAAATGTTGGACATTCACAAAATAATAATAATAATTAAAAATCTTATATGTGAGAATGTTGGACATTCACAAAATAATAATAATAATAATAATAATAATAATAATAATAAATAGATGTTTTTTTGGTGTAGAATCTTATATGTGAAAATGTTGGACATTCACAAAATAATAATAATAATAATAATAATAATAATAATAATAATAAATAGATGATTATTTGGTGTTGAATCTTATATGTGAGAATGTTGGACATTCACAAAATAATAATAATAATAATAATAATAATAATAATAATAATAACAATAAATAGATGATTATTTGGTGTAGAATCTTTTATGTGAGAATGTTGGACATTCACAAAATAATAATATAAATAATAATAATAATAACAATAATAATAATAATAATAAATAGATGATTATTGGGTGTAGAATCTTATATGTGAGAATGCTGGACATTCACAAAATAATAATGATGATAATAATAATAATAATAATAATAAATAGATGATTATTTGGTGTAGAATCTTATATGTTGGACATTCACACAATGAAGGGTTCAACAAGACGGAACTAACACAAACAAAGCTGGCATTGAAGCTCGTAGTACTTGAAGCACGTAGTACTTGCAGTACTTCTGAAGCTTTCTACTCACAGATATTTCGGCTGAATGTGAAAGAAGGCGTGGAGGTGAAAGTGCCAGGACCTTGGTGGAGGTCTAATGAAGGTGTGAGTCATGAAGTGCTGTGAAGGATTGGGAGCCAACACAACAGATTGCTTCGTCTGTCTCGCGTCCGTCAGCAACGCCACAAAAGTCACCTTGAATTTTGATTTCAAATGGACACAGCACAGCATTAACTGATATGACCCGATCCACACAGCCTTTCCCACTCATGGAGCAAACAGGGACCAACACAGAAAGTCAACACAACCTGCTCACTGAACTTTGTGGATGTTATAAAAAATGTCCAAACACCATACATAATTCAAAATGACACCCAATTAAATCCAATACAATGCTTGATGGAAAAAAAACGCAAAACTCTCTCTCCAAACGTATCCCTGTTTAGCTGCTTAATATTTCTGATTGATTACAGAACTTTTTTTTTTCATTGACTTAGAATCAGAATGAATAAGAATCGTGATTTGGATAAGAATTGGTTCATTTGTGCACAATAAAAATAAAAAATAAAAAATAAATTATATATATATATATATATATATATATATATATATATATATATATATACATATATATATATATATATATATATATATATATATATTATTTTTTTTTATTTTTTTATTTTTTTATTTTTTAAACAGACATCCCCCCCCCAAAAAAAAAAAAAATATATATATATATATATATATATATATTTATAGCCACTGTTTTTATATATATAGCCACTGTTTTTTGGGGTTTTTTTTATAGTTTTTTGAAAATATCAATCAATTCACGATTGAGGTGAATAAGAATCGCAATTCGGATGTGAATCGATTTAAGTATCAAATATGGTTATAATCTTGATTAAGATGAATAACTGTTCAGATCACTAAGTGTTAATGTTTGAGTGGGTCCCGGGCCCCTGTGTAGTGGGAAAAAAAGGTTAAGAACCCCTGGTGTAGAATATTTACCATGGTTGAAGATAGTCTCTTGTGTCATTCTACAGGTAGAATGTGTTCAATCACATACATAAATAAACGTTTAAAAGACAAAACATGAAAATACGTTTAAAAGACAAAATGTAAAAATACATTTAAAAGACAAAATGCAAAAATATGTTTAAAAGACAAAACGTAAAAATACGTTCAAAAGACAAAATGTAAAAATACGTTTAATAAAAGACAAAATGTAAAAATATGTTTGAAAGACAAAACGTAAAAAAAAGTTTAAAAGACAAAATGTAAAAATACGTTTGAAAGACAAAATATAAAAATAAGTTTAAGACAAAACGTAACAATAAGTTTAAAAGACAAAATGTAAAAATACGTTTGAAAGACAAAATATAAAAATAAGTTTAAGACAAAACGTAACAATAAGTTTAAAAGACAAAACGTAAAAATATGTTTAAAAGACAAAACGTAAAAATAATTTTAAAAGACAAAATGTAAAAATAAGTTTAAAAGACAAAACATAAAAATACGTTGAAAAGACAAAATGTAAAAATACGTTGAAAATACAAAATGTAAAAATATGTTTAAAAGACAAAATGTAAAATATGTTTTAAACACAAAACGTAAAAATACATTTAAAAGACAAAAAATTAACAATATGTTTAAAAGACAAAACGTAATAATATGTTTAAAAGACAAACTGTAAAAATATGTTTAAAACATAAAATGTAAAAATATGTTTAAAAGACAATGTTAAAATATGTTTAAAAGACAAAACGTAAAAATATGTTTAAAAGACAAAATGTAAAAATACGTTTAGAAGACAAAACCTAAAAATATGTTTAAAAGACAAAACGTAAAAATTAGTTTAAAAGACAAAACGTAACAATAAGTTTAAAACACAACACGTAAACATATGTTTAAAAGACAAAACGTAAAAATAATTTTAAAAGACAAAATGTAAAAATAAGTTTAAAAGACAAAACATAATAATACGTTGAAAAGACAAAATGTAAAAATACGTTGAAAACACAAAATGTAAAAATATGTTTACAAGACAAAATGTAAAAATAAGTTTAAAAACACAATGTAAAAATACGTTGAAAAGACAAAATGTAAAAATACGTTAAAAACACAAAATGTAAAAATATGTTTACAAGACAAAATGTAAAAATAAGTTTAAAAACACAATGTAAAAATACGTTTACAAGACAAAATGTAAAAATATGTTTAAAACACAAAACGTAAAAATACATTTAAAAGACAAAAAATTAACAATATGTTTAAAAGACAAAACGTAATAATATGTTTAAAAGACAAACTGTAAAAATATGTTTAAAACATAAAATGTAAAAATATGTTTAAAAGACAATGTTAAAATATGTTTAAAAGACAAAACGTAAAAATATGTTTAAAAGACAAAATGTAAAAATACGTTTAAAAGACAAAACGTAAAAATATATTTAAAAGACAAAACGTAAAAATTAGTTTAAAAGACAAAACGTAAAAATATGTTATCTGTATCGGTCTTGAGAAGCAGGTCTATTTGGTATCCACTTGGCAAAAAAGATATCACAACAATTGTGATGCAGATTTAGGGAAATGACCAGTGTTCACGGGTCAAAGTTCATCCCCCCTTTGAACAGGAGTTCACGGTTGCTATGGCGACACCCGCAATCAGCTGGTGCTCCACCCCCGTTCAGCCATGAACGGGACGACGCTGGGTGGAGACGTGGACTCTCAGCTGATCCTCCATCATCCCCGAGTGAGCGCCCGGCTTCTCTTCCCTTTCGGCCGACGTTACCCCGACTGATTATAATTATTTAAAACGATTAATTAAAAAAGCATTATTATAAGATAAAATGTCAAAATTATGAAAAAATATGAAATAAATAGGTAGAAATTTATGAGCTTAAAAGATATGTCGGATACAAAAATTTAAATAATCACATAAAAAGTCATAATTGTTTGATAAAAAAGTCAAAATTGAGATTCACAGTCATGTTTAATAAAATTAAAATTTAAACATATGAGACAAAACAGTTGAAATAAATGGATTCAAAGACATAAATATTTGATTAACATTACGAGGTAAAGATATCATAAAATAAAATAATCATAAATATCAGATAAAAGGTCAACGTTAAGAGATAAAATGTCAAAATATTAAAATAAAAAATCATGCTTATTAGATGAAATGTGGAAATTACAAAATTAAAAACGCAGAAATTATGAGCTCAAAAGTCAAATATAGGAGATAAAAGGTCGAAAATATTAGTCAAAAAGTTGACATTAGAGATAAATGTTTAAAAAAAAAACGAGATAAAAAATCAAATTTGTGAGATAAATAAATCATGATTATGAGATAAAGTATCAAAATTGTGGTATAGAAATTCACATTAATAAAATAAAAAGTCGAAAATGTAAGATAAAAAGTCGAAATTCTGACATTAAAATGCGGCGATACTGTTAGCGTGATAACATTAGCATGCTCATGTTTTATGGTAGCTTTTTAGCTAGTTTTGTGAGTTTAAACCGAAAAATGAGGGGTTTTGACACTAGTTGCTATCAAGCAAGTATTTGGATACTTGCCACCATCTTGGCTAACGTCTCTTATATTAGCATGCCTACCTGAGCATGCAAACGTTTTATGCTAATTTATTTATTTTTTCTTATTTTGTACGTTTAGACCTATAAATCGCCACCTTAGACGTACGCCAGCTTCGACCCCGGGCCAGAGGTTTAGAGCACAGAGAAAGGTCCATCAAAATTTCCGCTGGAATTTTCTAGTTATAAATGTTATACCAAAGAATATATTACGAGAATCTGTTGAAATCAACTATAGCCTTGGATTGAGAATCAAATCATCACGCCAGGAATCAGAATCGGATCAAATCATTAGGCGCTCAAAGATTCACCCTCCGAGTAATACACACACACACATTATATATATATATATATGTATGTATTTACATACATACACACATATATATACACACACACACATATACCGTATTTTTCGGACTATAAGTCGCAGTTTCTTTCATAGTTTGGCCGGAGGTGCGACTTATACTCAGGAGCGACTTATGTGTGAAATTAATAACACATTACCGTAAAATATCAAATAATATTATTGAGCTCATTCACGTAAGAGACTAGACGTATAAGATTCCATGGGATTTAGTGATTAGGAGTGACAGATTGTTTGGTAAACGTATAGCATGTTCTATATGTTATAGTTATTTGAATGACTCTTACTATAATATGTTACGTTAACATACCAGGCATGTTCTCAGTTGGTTATTTATGCCTCATATAACGTACACTTATTCAGCCTGTTGTTCACTATTCTTTATTTATTTTAAATTGCCTTTCAAATGTCTATTCTTGGTGTTGGGTTTTATCAAATAAATTTCCCCCAAAAATGCAACTTATACTCCAGTGCGACTTATATATGTTTTTTCCATTCTTTATTATGCATTTTCAGCCGGTGCACATACATATATATACATGCACATATATATATATATATATATATATATATATATATATATATATATATATATATATATATATATATATATATATATATATATATATATATATATTAGGGATGATGTTCGAAACCGGTTCTCCCGGTTGTTCGATAAGAAAAGAACCGTTCGATAAGAAAAGAACCGATTCCATGGACTCGAATCCCTTTTTGAGAACCGGTTCCCGTTATCGAGGCCACTATAGTAAAGAAAAATAGTTGGTTCTTTATTCGAATCCCTGGGAACGAATCCCGTCCCACAAGACATGCCCTGTGGGACATCACAGGAAATGATGTAGCCCAGTCATTAGACTGAGCTACGTCATTTCCTGTGATGTTACACAAGCAGCAAAAATAATGGACCGGAAAAAACGCCTCAAGGCATGGCTATTCACCTGTAGTGATCACAGAGACAGGTTGTTTTTGTGTTACTGTATATATTTGTTTTTCTGAAAAATCCCACTTAATATACTTTGGGTAACAACAGTCAATATTTATTTATTTTATTTTTGTAGGGTTGTAACAGTCAATATTTATTTTATTTTATTTTATTATTTTTTTCTTATAAAATAAAAGTGAGCTTTTGGTAAACCAATTTTTTTTTTCCACACACAACAACCTATCTGGATTCGATAAGAAATCGGTTCGATAAGATGATTTGATAATGGGCTCGAACTCAATAATTTCTTATCAAACATCATCCCTAACATATATATATATATATATACACATACATATATATTTACATAGATATATACATATCCATATGTATGTATATGTGTATACATATATATATATATATATACACATATATACCTATATATACACATGTGAATATACATACATATGTATGCATGTATGTATGTATATTCACATGTGTATATATAGGTATATATGTGTATATATATATATAGATGTTTGTTAAAAGAGTAAATATGAATATGTAGCGCTTATATGATTGTTAAAAGAGTAAATATGAATATGTGTTGTTCATATGATTGTTACAGAGTACATTTATGCAAACGAGCCATGAGTTAATTAAAGAACATGAGTTGTCTTCAGCAAACAAGATGACTTTAATAATGGCTTGCACTGGTGTTGTCAGACTGCATTGTGCAGCTTGCATATTGTCTTCATATTCCAAGCATCACGTGTGTGAATTTAGCTTAGACTTTACAGTGTGTGCCTGCGGGAATATTGCCAACTGGCACACATTCTTATCTCCAAAGCAATAAAGTGTGACATATAGATATATAAATAAATATTTGTCTGCACCTGTGCGAGCTGGCATCCATGGGGTGATGGACTGTATACTTTTCTATAGGAGCCGCTGCAAATAGAGCAGATAAGAAGCCGGGCTCCTGTGGCGTCTGACAAATATTATCATTGTTGTTCTGACAAACATCAACATGCAGAAAGGAGGCAAGAGTATCTGACGTATTGAATAATGAGATATTTCATACTGTTATGTTTATGGCGTCATATCACAGGAAACCATCCCTGCATTACACACAATATAGCAAATACACCTTTGAGATATGGAATCTCATTTTTCACAATGACAAGAATATTTTGTAGTTGTTAAAAAAAAACAGCCCTGATGTATGCCTGTATCCACCCACTATCAGCTCATGAATACAAATGAAGACGGTGACTTTATATATATATATATATATATATATATATATATATATATATATATATATATATATATACAAAAATACAGTATATATTAATATACATATACATTTATATATATGTGTCTATACAGTATATATCATACATATATACATACATATATATGTATATATACATATATATATATATATATATATATATATATATATATATATATATATATATATATATATATATATATATATATATATATATATATAAACATATATTTATACATACATATATATATATAAACATATATTTTTACCTACATATATACAGTTGTGCTCATAGGTTTGCAAACCCTGAGAGAATTTATGATTTCTTGGCCATTCTTCAGAGAATATGAATGATAAGACAAAAACCTTTCTTCGCCAGAAGAAAGCCATCACTCCAAATTACTTTGTTCCAGAAGTTTTGAGGCTTGTCTGTTTGGCGTGATGTAAGCGGGATACTTTGTGACATTTGCACAGAAATGGCTTTCTTCTGGCGACTCGACCATGCAGCCCATGTTTCTTCAAGTGCCTCCTTATTGTGCATCTTGAAACAACCACACCACAATTTTTCAGAGTCCTGTATTTCAGCTGAAGTTATTTGTGGATTTTTCTTTGCATCTCGAACAATTTTCCTGGCTGTTGTGGCTGAAATCTTTGCTGGTCTACCTGAATCCCTCATTTTCCACTTCTTAATCAGCGTTTGAACACTGCTGATTGGCATTCTCAATTCCTTGGATATCTTTTTATACCCCTTTCCTGTTTTATGCAGTTCGATTACCTTTTCTCGCAGATCCTTGGACAATTATTTTGCCTTTCCCATGACTCAGAATCCAGAAACATCTGTGCAGCACTGGATGAAAGATGCAATGGTCTGTCAGAAGCCCAGAAACTCACTGACCTTTTGTACACACACATTAATTACAAACAAACATGTCACAGGTGATGATTGGAACCTTGATTAGCCATTCAAACCTGTTTGTGTCAACTTTTGTGCATGTTATCAGATCAAAGTCACTGGGGTATGTAAACTTTTGATTAGGGTCATTTGGGTTCTTTCTTTTGTCATTTTGATTTAAAAAGAGTAAACACAGTTGTTTGCCAATAAATAGCTTCACACAACCATTAAGCATGAGTGGAAGAAAGGTTTTTGTGTTATCATTCATATTCTCTGAAGAATGGCCAAGAAATCATAAATTCTCCCAGGGTATGTAAACTTATGAGCGTGACTGTACATACATATATATATATATATATATGCATACATATATATATACATACATATATATAAGTACGTATATACATACATATATACATACATATACATAAAAAACCCGTTTCCATATGAGTTGGGAAATTGTGTTAGATGTAAATATAAACGGAATACAATGATTTGCAAATCCTTTTCAACCCATATTCAATTGAATGCACTACAAAGACAAGATATTTAATGTTCAAACTCATAAACTATATATTTTTTTGCAAATAATAATTAACTTAGAATTTCATGGCTGCAACACGTGCCAAAGTAGTTGGGAAAGGGCATGTTCACCACTGTGTTACATGGCCTTTTCTTTTAACAACACTCAGTAAACGTTTAGGAACTGAGGAGACACATTTTTTAAGCTTCTCAGGTGGAATTCTTTCCCATTCTTGCTTGATGTACAGCTTAAGTTGTTCAACAGTCCGGGGGTCTCCGTTGTGGTATTTTAGGCTTCATAATGCGCCACACATTTTCAATGGGAGACAGGTCTGGACTACAGGCAGGCCAGTCTAGTACCCGCACTCTTTTACTATGAAGCCACATTGATGTAACACGTGGCTTGGCATTGTCTTGCTGAAATAAGCAGGGGCGTCCATGGTAACGTTGCTTGGATGGCAACATATGTTGCTCCAAAACCTGTATGTACCTTTCAGCATTAATGGCGCCTTCACAGATGTGTAAGTTACCCATGTCTTGGGCACTAATACACCCCCATACCATTACAGATGCTGGCTTTTCAACTTTGCGCCTACAACAATCCGGATGGTTCTTTTCCTCTTTGGTCCGGAGAACACGACGTCCACAGTTTCCAAAAACAATTTGAAATGTGGACTCGTCAGACCACAGAACACTTTTCCACTTTGTATCAGTCCATCTTAGATGAGCTCAGGCCCAGCGAAGCCGACGGCGTTTCTGGGTGTTGTTGATAAACGGTTTTCGCCTTGCATAGGAGAGTTTTAACTTGCACTTACAGATGTAGCGACCAACTGTAGTTACTGACAGTGGGTTTCTGAATTGTTCCTGAGCCCATGTGGTGATATCCTTTACACACCGATGACGCTTGTTGATGCAGTACAGCCTGAGGGATCGAAGGTCACAGGCTTAGCTGCTTACGTGCACTGATTTCTCCAGATTCTCTGAACCCTTTGATATTACGGACCGTAGATGGTGAAATCCCTAAATTCCTTGCAATAGCTGGTTGAGAAAGGTTTTTCTTAAACTGTTCAACAATTTGCTCATGCATTTGTTGACAAAGTGGTGACCCTCGCCCCGTCCTTGTTTGTGAATGACTGAGCATTTCATAGAATCTACTTTTGTACCCAATCATGGCACCCACCTGTTCCCAATTTGCCTGTTCACCTGTGGGGTGTTCCAAATAAGTGTTTGACGAGCATTCCTCAACTTTATCAGTATTTATTGCCATCTTTCCCAACTTCTTTGTCACGTGTTGCTGGCATCAAATTCTAAAGTTAATGTTTATTTGCAAAAAAAAAATGTTTATCAGTTTGAACATCAAATATGTTGTCTTTGTAGCATATTCAACTGAATATGGGTTGAAAACGATTTGCAAATCATTGTATTCCGTTTATATTTACATCTAACACAATTTCCCAACTCATATGGAAACGGAGTTTGTACATACACATATATATGTGTATGTAAATGTCGGTCCTGCTAAACACCGACATTTATTTAATAATACCACCTTAACATTTGACAACCAAACAATTACACAAGGCGAATCAGTAAAGAATCTGGGTATTATCTTCGACCCAACTCTCTCGTTTGAATCACACATTAAGAGTGTTACTAAAACGGCCTTCTTTCATCTCCGTAATATCGCTAAAATTCGTTCTATTTTATCCACTAGCGACGCTGAGATCATTATTCATGCGTTCGTTACGTCTCGTCTCGACTACTGTAACGTATTATTTTCGGGTCTCCCTATGTCTAGCATTAAAAAATTACAGTTGGTACAAAATGCGGCTGCTAGACTTTTGACAAGAACAAGAAAGTTTGATCATATTACGCCTATACTGGCTCACCTGCACTGGCTTCCTGTGCACTTAAGAAGTGACTTTAAGGTTTTACTACTTACGTATAAAATACTACACGGTCTAGCTCCGTCCTATCTTGTCGATTGCATTGTACCATATGTCCCGGCAAGAAATCTGCGTTCAAAGAACTCCGGCTTATTAGTGATTCCCAGAGCCCAAAAAAAGTCTGCGGGCTATAGAGCGTTTTCTATTCGGGCTCCAGTACTATGGAATGCCCTCCCGGTAACAATTAGAGATGCTACCTCAGTAGAAGCATTTAAGTCCCATCTTAAAACTCATTTGTATACTCTAGCCTTTAAATAGCCCCCCTGTTAGACCAGTTGATCTGCCGTTTCTTTTCTTTTCTCCTCTGCTCCCCTTTTCCTTGAGGGGGGGGGGCACAGGTCCGGTGGCCATGGATGAAGTGCTGGCTGTCCAGAGTCGGGACCCGGGGTGGACCGCTCGCCTGTGCATCGGCTGGGAACATCTCTGCGCTGCTGACCCGTCTCCGCTCGGGATGGTGTCCTGCTGGCCCCACTATGGACTGGACTCTTACTACTATTATGTTGGATCCACTATGGACTGGACTCTCACAATATTATGTCAGACCCACTCGACATCCATTGCTTTCGGTCTCCCCTAGAGGGGGGGGGTTACCCACATATGCGGTCCTCTCCAAGGTTTCTCATAGTCATTCACATCGACGTCCCACTGGGGTGAGTTTTTCCTTGCCCGTATGTGGGCTTTGTACCGAGGATGTCGTTGTGGCTTGTGCAGCCCTTTGAGACACTTGTGATTTAGGGCTATATAAATAAAGATTGATTGATTGATTGATATATATATATATATATATATATATATATATATACACATATACACACACACATATATATACACACATTTAATGTATAAATATATATATATACATATACATATATATATATATATATATATATATATATATATATATATATATATATATATATATATATATATATGTATGTATCCCAATATTAAATGAATGAGCACTTTTAGTTGCAAGAGTCGTGTTGAATCAAGAATCAATGTTGAATCGAATCATCGCCCCAGGAATCGGATCATTAAGGTGCCCAAATATTTACACCCCGAGTGCGTGCGTGCGTACATACATACATACATATGTTTACATACCAAAGACTATAAATATGGGACCTATTACCTCCCTGCTTGGCACTCAGCATCAAGGGTTAGAACTGGGGGCTACATCACCAAAATGATTCCCGAGCGTGGCCACCGCTGCTGCTCACTGCTCCCCTCACCTCCCAGGGGGTGGAACAAGGGGATGGTTCAAAAGCAGAGACACCTAGTGTGTGTGTGACTATCAGTGGTACTTTAACTTTAATATATATATATATATATATATATATATATATATATATATATATATATATATATATATATATACACATATACATATATATGTATATATATACAAAAACATATACATATATATAGATACATACACATATATATGTATATGTATACATATATATATACATATATGTATACCGGTATATGTATATATATATATATGTACATACATATACATATGTATGTATATATACATACATATACATATACATATATATATATATATATATATATATATATATATATATATATATATATATATATATATATATATATATATACACACACACATACCTATACATACCGGTACATATACACACATATACATATATATGTATATATACATACACATATATATCCTTCCATCCGTGCCAGCGTGCTGCCCACATATATTTAATGTATGTATATATATACATACATTTTATATATATATATATATATATATATATATATATATATATATATATATATATATATATATATATATATATATATATACATATACACACACATATATATACATATACATGTATATATATACATATACATGTATATGTATGTATGATATGTATATATATATACATATACATGTATATGTGTATGTATGATATATATATACATATACATGTATATGTGTATGTATATATACACATATATATATAATGTATGTATATATACAGTATATATATACATACATTATATATATGTGGGCACGGATGGAAGGATATATATATATGTATGTATGTATGTACATATATATATATATATATATATATATATGTATATGTATGTATTATGTATGTATATATATATATACAGTACATACATACATATACATAAATATGCATATATATACACATATACATATTATATATATATATATATATATATATACATATATATATATATATACATATATATATATATATATATATATACATATATATATATATATACATATATATATATATATACATATATATATATATATATATATATACATATATATATACATTTTTAATTAAATATTATTCATATTTGTTTTTAATACTTATTTTTGGTTGTATTAAGGATTTTTTTTACATAAAAATGACTAAATTAATTAAATATATCATTATTAAAATTGTAATGGCCTCTAAATGAGACCTAACCAATCAGAGCGAGCTGTCCAGTATCGTGGCCACTGATTGGCTCAGCCTCAGGCAACATTACAATGGATGTTATTTCATGTCTGGAGGGCTCTCATGAAAATAGTCCCAACATGAGCGAAATGCGTTTACCACGGAACCAATTAACAGCGACACCAAAGGTTTTTTACTGTAAAGACGACGACAAGGATCGTGGGATTTGTGGACATAAGAGGAAACAAATGTCAATATATTGAAATATTGCAACATAACGGAGTAATACAATACAAGTTTGCTCATCAACATAGTGTTTAACGGCCATAATGTCGGTGCGTGGCATCAGAATGTGAAATAATTCTGCACGTCTCGTAATGATATTCAATAAACGCTGCCTTGGGGGAGGTCATGTCTCTGGGGGTCACTCATGGAGGAGCCTCCCCTTCCTACATTCCAATGAGGACCAGGAATGCTTTTCTTTCCCTTTGACTTCCTGCTAAATCTACCTAAGACACTCACAATTCTCTTCAAATGCATCTTACTTCATCACAATCAGGACTAGGGATGTCCGATAATGGCTTTTTGCTGATACCCGATATTCCGATATTGTCCAACTCTTTAATTACCGACACCGATATCAACCAATATATACAGTCGTGGAATTAACACATTATTATGTCTAATTTGGACAACCAGGTACGGCGAATATAAGGTACTTTTAAAAAAAAAAATTAATAAAATAAAATAAGATAAATACATTAAAAACATTTTCTTGAATAAAAAAGAAAGTAAAACAATATAAAAACAGTTACATAGAAACGAGTAATTAATGAAAATTAGTAAAATTAACTGTTAAAGGTTAGTACTATTAGTGGACCAGGAGCACGCACAATCATGTGTGCTTACGGACTGTGTCCCTGCAGACTGTATTGATATATATTGATATATAATGTAGGAACCAGAATATTAATAACAGAAAGAAACAACCCTTTTGTGTGAATGAGTGTGAATGAGTGTAAATGGGGGAGGAAGGTTTTTTGGGTTGTTGCACTAATTGTAAGTGTATCCTGTGTTTCTTATGTTGATTTAATTAAAAAAAAACAAAAAAAACAAAAAAAAACGATACCGATAATTAAAAAAACGATACCGATCATTTCCGATATTACATTTTAACGCATTTAAGACATCTCTAATCAGGACTATGTTGTTCCAAAGGTATGAGGCTCGTAAACGTCTAGGGACACATATACACTATATTGCCAAAAGTATTTGGCCACCTGCCTTGACTCACATATGAACTTGAAGTGCCATCCCATTCCTAACCCATAGGGTTCAATATGATGTCGGTCCACCTTTTGCAGCTACGACAGCGTCACCAATGCACCAGTGCACAAAGCAAGGTCCATAAAGACATGGATGACAGAGTCTGGTGTGGATGAACTTGACTGGCCTGCACAGAGTCCTGACCTGAACCCGATAGAACACCTTTGGGATGAATTAGAACAGAGACTGAGAGCCAGGCCTTCTCCACCAACATCAGTGTGTGACTTCACCAATGCGCTTTTGGAAGAATGGTGGAAAATTCCGATAAACACACTCCGCAACCTTGTGGACAGCCTTCTCAGAAGAGTAATAGCTGCAAGAGGTGGACCGACATCATATTGAACCCTATGGGTTAGGAATGGGATGGCACTTCAAGTTCATATGTGAGTCAAGGCAGGTGGCCAAATACTTTTGGCAATATAGTGCATCTTGAGTTGTCAGTCTCCATAGCAATGTGAATGCTAACAGCTAACAGTGCTAGCTGGCTTTCCATGAATGCCCTGAAGAAAGAGAGGAGGAACAGTTGAAATGGAATATCTGACACCTTATTGAAGCGTTACAATTGTTACATGGATTTAAAATGATCTGTAAAGGTCAAGTAGAAGAAAGGAAATGAGCTAGCTTACCTGGTCGGCGGCCATTTTGGGGAATACCCTGGATAGTCACATGACTGTCACGTGACTGTCAAAGTGTTTTTAGGACATGAAAACGTTTTTATAATAAATAAATAAATAATAAAAAGCTCAATTATAATTTTATTAATTTTTGTTTTGTAGGTTAGAGTGATTTATAAATTGAGTTAATGTCGCTGATCAATTTGAATAAAAAAAAATTATTTATTGACTTAATTTTTCCGTATCAAATGGTTGAAATCGGTCCAAAAATGTTTATGTTTATATTCCATTACAGGCCAAAAACAATGTTGGTAAACATATTCTTTGTTGTAAGTTGATCTATATTTCTTTCTTTGTTAAAGTAAAATGTTATGCAGAGGTGTACTTATAACATTAATAGAGCAAGATGATGTTATTTATAGTGGGGGCTGGGGGGTGGGGCAGCAGAAAATGATTGAGAATCACTGCACTATGCTAAGCTATGTTATGCTACTATTGCATATAAATATATATATATAAATATATGTATATATGTGTGTGTGTGTGTGTGTGTGTGTGTGTGTGTGTGTGTGTGTGTGTGTGTGTGTGTGTGTGTGTGTGTGTGTGTGTGTGTGTGTGTGTGCGTACGTCTGTGTGTGTATGTACATACATATATATATATATATATATATATATAATATTATACTATAATATATTATACTTATATTCTATACTATATTATACTTTTATACAATATAATACTATAGTATAGTAGTGACAGAAAATAACTGAAAAGCACTGCACTATGATGAGCTATGCTATGCTACTGTAAAAAAAAATAAAAAATAAAAATATATATATATATATATATATATATATATATATATATATATATATATATATATATATATATATATATATATATATATATATATATATCAGTGACGTGCAGTCACTAGAGGCAGGTTATTAAATTGTTATATGTATCCAGTGATTATACTATAAAGTTATTTTCCATTTAATTTCACCAGTTTTAGATTAGTTTTATTTAAAATCGCTGAATTTTCACATTTGCCGTTCAAATACTGAGAAGAGACGGTGCGGTGAACAGCAGCCAGTTGAGGC